>NC_136954.1:8674992-8744992 GCF_032717465.1 Coenobita brevimanus
AGCTAGCCCTGCAGGAGGCTCGTGCTAAGGAGGCGGAGTCTCGTGTTAAGGAGGCTGAATTTCAAGCAAATGCTAAGAAGGCTGAATCTCAGGCTCGGATTCAGGAGGCACAGATACAGGCACAAGCTGAACTTGCCAGGATTCAGGCAGACCATGAGTATCGCATGAAACAAGGTGGAACTGGATCATCTAGCTCTGATGATTTTGATGTGGCTAAAAATGTTAAACTTGTCCCTCCTTTTAATGAATCTGATTTAACAAAGTATTTTCAGTTGTTTGAGAGGGTAGCTACATGTTTTAATTGGCCCAAAAAGTATTGGCCAGTACTCCTTCAAACTGTTCTCACCGGTAAAGCTCAAGTAACTTATGCATCTTTGCCTCAGGATCAATCTGATAATTATGATGTAGTTAAGAGCTTGATTCTTAAGGCCTATGAGCTTGTTCCTGAAGCCTATACAGTAAAATTTAGGACAACTTACAAGCAAGATAAGCAATCCCATGTTGAGTATGCAAAAATCAAAGAAGATCTGTTAGAGCAGTGATTAAATTCTAAGAATGTGGATTCTGATTTCGGTAAATTTAAGCAGATGATTTTGCTGGAGGACTTCAAGAGGTGTATTTATAAAGATGTAAGCCTATATCTTGATGAGAAAAGAATAGATAATTTGTCTGATGCTGCAGTTTTAGCTGATGAATATGTTCTCACTCACAAGAGATATTCTAAAGAAAAAGGGAAAGCTGAGAGTAAGTACGTTGCCTCTACTCAGAGTACAGGTAACAGGAAAGAGAATAATGATGATGTTTCTCAGGAAGTAAATACCAGCTTCACCTCTAGATTTCAGAGAAGTAAATGTACTTATTGTAGTAAGCTTGGTCATACTACGGAGAAATGTTTCAGGAGACAGCGCGATGTGAACAAAAAGGAGGCTTTAAATATTCAGTCAATTGGTCTAGTGTCCACCCTTGAGAGTTCCCAGAATTCTTTAACTGAGTTAACTGAACCTGCTTTGAGGGGTAACTTAAATTCTCATGATGGAGCTCCTCTTTTGAGCAGTAACGTGGGTGACACTCTCAAGAGTTCATGTGCTAATTTCCTGTCTGATGGTTTTGTCAGTCCTCTGGACAATAAGGACACGAAATCAGTTAAAATATATCGTGATACAGGTGCTTGCCAATCCCTTATGCTGACCAGTGTTCTAGGCTCTAATGTTAATTCCTCTGATGAAACTGTAATCTTACAAGGTGTAGGGAATAATTACTTCTCTGTCCCTCTGTGCAGAGTGAATTTAGAGTCTGGTTTTACTAATGGTTCCATTATGGTTGGGTTGGTTGAGACACTCCCAATGTCAGGTGTAACTTTCTTACTTGGAAATGATATTGGTGGAAGTCAAGTGTGTCCAGCTCCTCAGTTGTCTAGTGAGCCAGTGGCTGCGACCCAGGATTGTGATGTCCCTGATGTGTTCCCTGCATGTGCTGTCACTAGGGCTAAGTCTAAAGTTACTGGTGATTTAGAGGATAATGATGATGATCATGTTATCCTAGCTGACACTTTTCTTGCTAATTTGGACCACTCACCAGATGAGGCAGTACCCCGTAGTGTTGATAATTTGTCTCGTCAAGAGTTGGTTGAGTTGCAGGTTGCTGACCCTGAGTTGAAAGGTCTAGCTAACTCTGCTTGCAGTGAGGAAGAGTCAGCTGGTGCTTCTACTTGTTATTATATAAAGCCAGGAGTACTTATGAGGAAGTGGAGACCCCCAACAGCATCAGCCGACTGTGAATGGGAGGTTGTACATCAAGTTGTCATCCCTCGTGTTTGTAGGCAGGATATCATTAGGGTGGCTCATGATTCCAGTTTGGCAGGACACCTTGGAGTTGAGGAAGACTGTGGCACGCATTTTGAAACACTTCTACTGGCCAGGTATCTTCAGGGATGTTTCCTGGTATTGTAAGTCTTGTCACACCTGTCAAGTTGTGGGGAAGTGTAATCAGACCGAAAAGGGTGCACCTCTAGTTCCCATTCCTCCTTTTGAGGCGCCATTCACCCGTGTGTTGGTGGATATTGTGGGCCCACTTCCTAAGACTTCTTCAGGATTTTCTTATGTGTTGACCCTGATTGATATGGCTACTCGTTATCCTGAAGCCATTCCACTTAGAAATATCTCAGCAAAGAACGTGGTTAAGGAAATGCTGGGGTTCTTCACAAAGTTTGGTCTGCCCAAGGAGGTACAGTCAGACCGACGAAGTAATTTCATGTCAAATGTTTTCAAGCAATCTCTGAAAGAGTTGGGCATCACCCAGGTCACGTCTTCAGCTTACCATCCCCAGACCCAAGGAGCGTTGGAGAGATATCATCAAACACTCAAATCGATGCTCAAGAAATACTGTTTGGAACATCAGAAAGACTGGGATAAAGGTCTTCCATTCGTTGTGTTTGCCGCAAGAGAATCTCCAAATGAATCACTGGGCTTCTCACCTTTTGAACTACTGTTTGGCCATGAAGTAAGAGGACCCATTAAGCTACTCAAGGAATGCTGGCTGTCGGAGGAAGATAACGTCAACCTGCTGGAGTATGTGATGAAGTTCAAAGAACGGCTGTCCACTGCTTTACAGCTGGCGCGAGAGAATTTAGGAGATGCTCAGAAGAAGATGAAGCCTTGGTATGATAAGAAGTCCAGGTTACGCCATTTTCAACCAGAAGATCAGGTTTTGATTCTGCTACCGGTTCATGGGCAACCTCTTCAAGCCAAGTTTAGTGGTCCTTATTTCGTGGAGAAGAAACTCAGTGATGTCAACTATGTCATCGCCACACCAGATCGTAGAAAGAACAAGCAACTGTGTCACATCAACATGCTAAAGTTATATCACAGACGGGACGAAAATAATCCAGTCTGCACTGTAGCTGTTCCACCCGAGTCTGCAAGTGAAGCTCTCCCATGCAGCATGAGCCTGAGTGATAGTTTGGGGAAGAATCCTGATATCATGAATGATCTCCAGACTAAGCTTTCTCATCTATCTCCCGAGGAAAGGCAAGAGTTTTCGGCATTACTGCAGGAGTACCCGCAAGTGTTCCGTGCCACTCCAGGAAGAACCACTGTGTTGATGCATGATGTCGATGTTGGAGACGCAAAGCCAATTAAACTGCCTCCTTACCGTGTGAACCCAGTGAAAGTTCCTCTCATCCAGAAGGAGCTTGGCTACCTGTTGGACCACAAGATGATTGAGCCCTGTCAGAGCGAGTGGAATTCTCCTGTCACTCTAGTCCCTAAGCCAGGTGGATCACAGCGGCTTTGCATCGACTACAGACGTGGTAATCAGATAACCAAAACAGACACTTACCCTCTCCCTCGCGTGGAAGATTGCATAGACAAGATCGGAAAGGCTAGGCACAAAAGTAAGTTTGATTTGTTAAAGGGATACTGGCAAGTACCTATGACTGAACGTGCTAGGGAGATCTCATGTTTTGTAACACTAGGAAAGACTTTTGCATGTTCTGTAATGCCATATGGTGTGAAGAATGCACCAGCCACATTTCAGAAGCTCATGAATGTTGTAACAGAGGGTTTGGCAGGGTATGTTGTTTATATTGATGATGTATTAGTCTTCAGTGACAACTGGAAAGATCACCTATGCCATGTCAGTAAATTTCTAGAGCGTTTGGTTCAGGCTAATCTTGTAGCTAATTTATCAAAGTGTGAGTTTGGTCAAGCTAAAGTTCAGTACCTTGGGTATGTAATTGGTGATGGACATGTTGCACCACCAGGAGCTAAGGTTCAGGTTATAAGTGATCTTCCCAGACCTAAAAGTAGGAAAGAGCTACAAAGATTTTTGGGAATGGTAGGTTATTACAGGAGATTTGTTCTTAACTTTTCAATTCTTGTATCACCACTTACAGACTTACTGAAAAAGGGAGTTAAATTTGTCTGGATCGATAACTGTGAATCCTCTTTCAACAAACTTAAAGCTATCCTATTAAGTCAGCCAGTGCTCGCTACTGCAAATTTTGCTAAGCCTTTTAAGATGGCTGTTGACGCAAGTGATACAGGAGCTGGGGCTGTTTTGCTGCAAGAGGATGATCAGGGTATTGAACACCCTGTATCTTATTACAGTAAGAAGTTCACTCCACCTCAAAAGAACTACTCAACTATTGAGAAAGAGCTTTTGGCCTTGATTTTGGGTTTACAGCATTTTTCATTTTATTTGTGTTCTGGTTTTGACCCCAAAGTCATTTATACCGATCATAACCCACTGAAATTCCTTAGTAAGTTTAAAGATAAAAATCAGAGATTGACAAGATGGAGTCTACTTCTTCAGGAGTATTCATTAGACATACAACATGTCAAGGGGAAAGAAAATGTTATTGCAGATTGCTTATCCAGACTTTGGACAGATTGTTTTAGAGTAATAAGAAATTTCCTTTGTAAATTTCTTTTTCTTTATGGGGAGGTGTTACATAGCCTATGATTTCATCATCCTTTGTGTAATTCTAACGTACAGTGTGCTGTCTGTTTGATCACGAGCGTGTTCTACCTCACTCCCTCCTTCTACCGTTATAGTAGAATAAGTCGTTCTTTCTGTTGTTCAGAGCGGGATTGTCAACTCTTTGTCCCCATGGCTTCATTTGCGCGTCCTTCTTACAAGTTGTATCAAGCTCTGCTGGCCCCTATATAAGGAGCTCAGTCTCTGCATTATTGCAACTTAGATCTACTCCTCATTTTGTTCACATCTCTGTCCTCCCCTGTACAGTTATTATTGAGTGCTCAGGAAGTCTCCAACCATCTAGCAGCTGTGTGTAATTTGAGTATAACTGTTGTTGCATTTTTTTTCTTGTACTGTGTAGCGTAGGGTTGATTCTTAGGCCTAGTAAGGTTTTTGTGATTTATGTAAAGGTTCTTGTTGTCAGCCATCATTAATATTATTTTGTATCTGTAATAATTTATCTTGCATTAACTGAGCATTACCCAGTGTATTTTCATTTTATCAGGGCTGACTTAGATAAATTTACTCATGCTAATTTCGTGTTAATAGAGGCTATTGCAGTTAACCATATATTTAACCTGTTTTTTGCCATTACATTATCCTTATGAGTCCTGAATGTTTTGTTGTTAGTTTGAGCATTAAACTTTAACTTGTAATTTTACCTTACTCTTTTGTTTTGAACCTGGAACTTTACGGGACAGTAGTGATTTTTAGTATTCTCACTTAAAGTGTATATTATCTTTCTCTGTTTCGTAACAATATATATATATATTGTCACGGGGTTTTTTATAATATCGCGGTAATTTTGAAATAAATGGTTAAATATTATTTAATTTGATAATAATATTCAATAATATTGAAGAGCAGAGACAATGATTGTCTTGCTACATCAAGCAACGATTACTTTACGCTGACTTGCTAAGATTCTCAAGAACGAGAATTTATAAACTTTCTCAACAGTACACAGCAGAGACTAATTACTCACAATTGCTGAATTACTGTACTGTTAGCCTCTGGAGAAAGTTACATCACCCCTGACAATAAATAACTTATACTAACATCAGGTTCTTGCCGATGCTTAACTCCCAGATGGCACAACGGATATTAAGTTAAAACAACAAGACTGGTCTAAGTACCAGTTATGAAAGCAAACGTTTATGCAAGCTAGGAGCTATATGGAAAATAAGCTTAATTATGGAAAAATGAAACAAGATTTTTACTTTACATTAAGCTCGAGAAAGGAACTGTTAAATTTATTAATTACAAAAAATAAATTTAACGTTACATTTCAAATCAATGAGACGCACTCACTCACTCTCACACGAGCTAAATACTTACGTCTAGAAAAAAAAACACCTTAATTAAACTCTTATAACTAGAAAATACACAAAAGAAATACTATAGTCGATGAATGCTGCGTATCACCAGATGGGTGGGAAGACTGGACTAACTGTGAAGTGGAGTTTGGGTACTAGCTGACCTCTCACACTGCGGCACAGGACCTTCCTCCGTCACAACAAACACAAGACTGAGTAAGTCGTGGGAAAGCGGAGCACTCGGCCGCATTTTTTAACGGTCGAATGAGCAGGGGCGAACAATAAAAAACAATAGTATCGCTCAGTACAGCACTTAGTGACGTGCATTAAATCGGTCACCTTTTTGAAAACGGTGACGAATGATTTGAAAGTATACTCCGTAATGGAGGGAGAAACGGTTAGCTGAGCGATACACAGTGAGTTTTCCACTAATAGTTCGTGGTTTCTCACAAAAAGGAAATGTCGCGAATTGATTCGTGACATTACGCCCCTTGAAAATTAAATCTTTCTTCCTTCAGAAGAAAGATTTCAATATACATACATATACATCCTAACTCAGTCACACAAGATTCACACTGTGGTGTGTGTGCTATCCTGCTACAGGAGTATGTCGCAGTCGCCAGTGAGCGAAAAAACCTCGTATTTACGTTAATAGAAACAAGCTTGAGGGAAAAACTCCGTGACGACTGTGAAAATCCTGTACTCAGGTCAAACTGAGCGAAAGTTCGCTACATTTACATTAACAACTAATTGTTATGTAGTGTTGTGTATGTAATACACGGTGTAGGTGTGACAGTTGTAGTGTAACTGTACCTACGTGTAAAATGACACAGTAATACAAATTCATAGTAAAATAATGATGACGAGGCAGAAGAGAAGGGGCGGCAGCATGCAACAGGAACGGCCAGCTGATCTGCACGGCAATGCTGCACCCACCAGCTACACCTGCGAAAGGAATTAAGGTGGAGCATCAAAACTGTTATTTCTGTCTCTCTCTCTGCCTAGCAATCAGTACTTGTCATTATTAACCAGGAAACGTAATTCTTGAATTCACAAATTGCTTAGAACCCTTATAGCTTACTGGTTAACGCTTTCATTATTAACCAGGAAACGTGCCAGTTCTTGAATTCACAAATTGCTTAGAACGGGCAGTTTACTGGTTAACCTAACATTATTAACCAGGAAACGTGCCAGTTCTTGAATTCACAAATTGCTTAGAACGAGCAGTTTACTGGTTAACCTAACTCTACACTTACGAGTAATACAGGAAGCTGAAAATCGCTACGCAATCTCGGGCAGGTCACGTTTTAACACCCACCGTGGGTGTGAACACTCATGTGGGTAATGTGCATTCTCCGGGAATCCTCAGAGAGGCCCACAGCTCGAGACATTCCACAAGGTAATTCATACACAGCCTCGGACTGTCTCTGCAAGGTTCTCAAACTTCCCCCTTAACTTATGGTATACATGTATGTACAAGCCCTGGATATACTGTGTCCTGTAGGGCCAACGAGTGAGACGTCTGGTCTACACTTTTAACTGGGAACCAGGCTGGTCCTTGGATTACTCAAATCGCTTAGGATGCCTATCTTACGGAACCCAGCATGCAACAATTGCTAGTTAGTAAGCAGCTAGTAGGTGAGACATCAGGTCTACACCCACATTACCACTATCCTGTCTCTCAACTGACTCAGAGATTACAGGTGTGGTTAGAAACGGCACAGGAAGGGCATGTCCCTGATTAGTGGTGTTACTTTGACACACACTGCAGGAACGGACAAAACTATCTATGTCTCGTCCCATCCCTGGCCAGAAAAAGTCAGCTCGGATATGGCCCTGGGTCTTCCTTTTGCCCATGTGACCTCCTGAGGCTGAACAATGACCCCATTGTAACACTGCTAGGCGGTACTTGGTGGGAACGACAAACTGCAATCGAACCTCGCCCTCGGGTGTTCGTGACTCACGGTAGAGCCGTCCTTGTTTGCGAAGGAACTTGGCTCGACCTCCCCGTGAATACTTGATCACTCGACCCTTTTGTTTGTTCCGCACGGTAGCAAGTGTCGGGTCAGAATGTTGTTCTTGCACAACAAGTTGACTGCACATCAGATCTTGCGGCGATTCAATGATCACTGGGGTGACACAATCTGGAGCCTCAGCCATGGCTCGTGTTACCGCAGCAGCCGAAGTCTGAGTAGCGTCATCGGAGCAACTATCCTTGACTCCTTGAATATTGCCTACTATAAAGTCAAATAGAGGCTCTGGCATGACAACTGCAAGTGTCGTACCAGTATAAAATGGAGATGCCACCTGGATACATGCCTCAGGGAACAATCTCACTGATCCATCAATAAGGCTTGCATGGATCTGTCGACCTGTATACTGCTCAGGCCGAACTAAACTCTGCTTGACAGAGCAACCTGAGGAACCATTGTCTCTCAGGACCTTCACAGGAATGCCTCCCACAAACCCTGGCTGTACAAGGAAGGTACTGTCACCTGTGGGAGGGCCTGTGGAGGAAGCAGCTAGCCACTCATGAGGCTGCTGAATTGATGTGGCAAACATTGTGCCTTGAGGGTTATATTGGGAAGATGGAACATTGGCCATCTGTGGAGGAGGGTTCACTGTCACTGTGGGACTAGTGAACTGTGGGGAAGTACCCACACTGGTAGGGACGTGACCACCAGGCTGTTGCTGAGGAATGAAGGCTGCATTCGCTTCCTGCCTCTTTTGAGCTGGTGGTGAAAAAGTTTGTCCCGACGGTCGGTTGCGTGGCTGAATCTGCTGCTGGTTAGGGTACTTGTTGTACCTCTTCCACTCAGGTTTCTGAGTGTTTTGCCCCTGGTCCTTCCACTGCCGTTTTGGACCTTGGCCATTATTCTGAGAATGGCCCTGTTGCTGGGGTTCAGTCTGAGACGGCTTCCCAGACTTGTCAGGTTTTCTGTTCCAGGTGTTTTGCTGCTTGCGAGTTTGATACCCGTATGCAGTAAAGAATGCGTCAGCCTTCTCTACCATTTGGCTGGCATCTTTCACCTGGCAGATCTTAAGCTGTGCTATGAGCTCAGCAGGCCATGACCTCTCTAGCTGTGTACGCAGCATAAGGTCAATTATCCCCTCACGCGTGGAAGGAGTTTCATCTTTTTCCATCCACTCACCTAGGTAAGCAGTGAGACGGTCGAGGAACTGAACAGCTGTCTCCTTGTCTTGGAGACGAGCTCGCATGAACTGAGCTTTGGCGTCGTCTACTGTGAGACCATACGCCTTAATGAGTGCAGCTTTCATCACTTCATACGTGAGATTGTCTCCACGAATTCTGTGGAGAATATCGAGGGCAGGGCCCTCAAACAGGCTAAGAAACTGAAGCCGCTTAGCTGCATCATCGAGCTGGTAAAGCTGAGCCATGTCTTCAAATCGAGCTATGTATGGCTCGATTCGCTCGTCATCTTTGTATGAGGGAAGCTTGATGTGTGGGGTCGCCATAACATGTGCAGGGAGAGCGCTCGTGGAGCTTGAACCAACTGCACCAGATGTGTCTGAAGCCAAGGAATCTCGCTTGAGCTTCAGCACTTCAAGTTCATGTTTTTCTCGTGCTTCTCGCTCGGCACGTTCGTGTTCTCGTTCTCTGTCTCGTTGTTCACGCTCGTATTCGCGCTCTTTCTCACGCTGCTCTTGTTCATATGCACGCTCTCTTTCACGCTGTTCGCGCTGTTCTCGCTCGTGTTCCAAGTCGAGTTCGCGCTGTTGTCGCTCTTTTTCTAAGTCGAGCTCGCGTTGTTTTTGTTCGTGTTCACGCTGTTTTTCGCGTTCCTCACGCTGTTCTCGCTCGTACTCGCGCTGTTCTCGCTCGTACTCGCGCTGAATTCTACGCTCTTCACGAGCATCTTTCTCACGTTCTTGCTCGTAATTGAACCGTGAGAGTATGTATTCTTTGATTTCAGTTGGGTCCGTAAGGCCCATATCTTTGGCTTCCTGTAAAAATACGGTGGTAGCCATGTCGCTAACTCAATCTAAATAACTAGCGACTCAGTACTGATTGCTGCTTCGCAAACGAATGCTAATAACCACAAGTAAAGAGTACAGACACAAGCTAGTGGTGACCAGTCTTATCCAGTTAACTGGCAAAGAATAAATCAAAAGTGTAAATGACTGGGAAGACTCAATAATAAACACAATGGTACGGCGACTTCCCAGAAGCGAATAAAATCGTCTGGCGTTACCAAAATAAACTAGAGTTAAGTACTCTATGGATTGATAAAGCAAAATTCACTTGCTAAATTAACGGTAAACACCAGTAAGCTTGTGCCTATAAACTTTAATGATAAATACCTAAATATGAATGAGTGAGCACTATCTCGTGAATAGCTTTAGAGCTAGGAGTTAATATCCTGGAATGAGGTCGCCAATTGTCACGGGGTTTTTATAATATCGCGGTAATTTTGAAATAAATGGTTAAATATTATTTAATTTGATAATAATATTCAATAATATTGAAGAGCAGAGACAATGATTGTCTTGCTACATCAAGCAACGATTACTTTACGCTGACTTGCTAAGATTCTCAAGAACGAGAATTTATAAACTTTCTCAACAGTACACAGCAGAGACTAATTACTCACAATTGCTGAATTACTGTACTGTTAGCCTCTGGAGAAAGTTACATCACCCCTGACAATAAATAACTTATACTAACATCAGGTTCTTGCCGATGCTTAACTCCCAGATGGCACAACGGATATTAAGTTAAAACAACAAGACTGGTCTAAGTACCAGTTATGAAAGCAAACGTTTATGCAAGCTAGGAGCTATATGGAAAATAAGCTTAATTATGGAAAAATGAAACAAGATTTTTACTTTACATTGAGCTCAAAAAAAGGAACTGTTAAATTTATTAATTACAAAAAATAAATTTAACGTTACATTTCAAATCAATGAGACGCACTCACTCACTCTCACACGAGCTAAATACTTACGTCTAGAAAAAAAAACACCTTAATTAAACTCTTATAACTAGAAAATACACAAAAGAAATACTATAGTCGATGAATGCTGCGTATCACCAGATGGGTGGGAAGACTGGACTAACTGTGAAGTGGAGTTTGGGTACTAGCTGACCTCTCACACTGCGGCACAGGACCTTCCTCCGTCACAACAAACACAAGACTGAGTAAGTCGTGGGAAAGCGGAGCACTCGGCCGCATTTTTTAACAGTCGAATGAGCAGGGGCGAACAATAAAAAACAATAGTATCGCTCAGTACAGCACTTAGTGACGTGCATTAAATCGGTCACCTTTTTGAAAACGGTGACGAATGATTTGAAAGTATACTCCGTAATGGAGGGAGAAACGGTTAGCTGAGCGATACACAGTGAGTTTTCCACTAATAGTTCGTGGTTTCTCACAAAAAGGAAATGTCGCGAATTGATTCGTGACATATATATATATATATATATATATATATATATACCATTGAGAATCCATATCCAGTAAACTTGACGGAAGTGGGCATTTTCAAGATGAATCCCAAGGTTCGAACTTATGAGCTTTGTGACTATGAGCCTATAGGCGGAGGGCGGTACGCTAATTACCTTTCCAGCAAAACCCCACCCGCAGTAACCCTGAAATTCGATGGATTGTACACTAAATTCCAGTTTCTATATCTCACTGAGAACCCAGTTTTTGTACAATGGACAGAACTTGGCATTTTCAAAAGTTAATTAGAGAGGGGAAACCTGGGGTTCGGACTTATAATCTCTGAGACTATAGGCCGATAGGAGGAGGGCAGTGCGCTAAGGACATTTTTTTTTTTTTTTAATGCATAAAAGAGGGAATCAAAGGCCAGGAGCCCGAATGATTGTTTCCTCCAAGAAAAAAACAACATCTCTATATTTCGAGTTCCCTTCCAGTTAAAGAAGTCTCTCCTAAGCAGAATAAATTCACCAGGAGAGCAAATATTTACTAATAATGAATAAAGGAATCTTTAACCCTTTATTAATAAATCTCTTCAGTATGATGGCTCATTTTGTCTGTCCTTGCTGCTGCCAGACTCTTTTATCCAACTTAGGCCAACACCCCAGCAGTGGTGTTATTGAAGGTGTTATTTAACCCATCCAACTTAGGCCAACACCCCAGCAGTGGTGTTATTGAAGGTGTTATTTAACCCATCCAACTTAGGCCAACACCCCAGCAGTGGTGTTATTGAAGGTGTTATTTAACCCATCCAACTTAGGCCAACACCCCAGCAGTGGTGTTATTGAAGGTGTTATTTAACCCATCCAACTTAGGTCAACACCCCAGCAGTGGTGTTATTGAAGGTGTTATTTAACCCATCCAACTTAGGCCAACACCCCAGCAGTGGTGTTATTGAAGGTGTTACTTAACCCATCCAGCTCATAAAGCCTCTTCTAAGTTCAATGGCCAGGTAACAGCGAGAATAAACAATAAAAACAGTGTCGGGAGTGAAGGGGTTAACCCACATCCCTGTAACCTCGTGTATGCCGTGTATTTCTCCGAGTTAAATACAACCTTTTGATGTCAGCAGGGGTAATATGAAAAGTTTGTATTGCACAGCCAGTGATGAAAATATCTAAAAGCATTACTGCAGGAGATTTGCCAGGCGGTGAACTCACATACAGTATATTCATACAATACATACACTACATACCAGATTTATTCATCTTATGAAGGCTGTAGTGAGGATGTTCAAAAAATGCGACATGCAACATCGAGAGCTCGAAAGATTATTCTAGGTTCAATAAAATCGGTCATGAAATAGCATGAGGAGAGTTTATTATTATTATTATTATTATTATCATTATTATTACTAATTATCATCATCATTATTACCATTATTATAAATTATTATTATTATTATTATTATTATTGAGATTTTTAATATTTTTATTATCATCATCATTATTATTATTTTGATGTTGTTTCTTAGTTGTGGTTCTTCTTGTAGCTGTTGTAGTTATTGTAGTTGTTAAAGTTGTTGATGTTGCTTTTTTTTTTTTTTGCAGCCCCAGGATAATCTGAAATGTGGACCCAGTGGACTGCAGGCTGAAGTTGTCCCTCCTCAAGTCCACCATTCTCTTTTTGGGGGGACAGGGAGGTAGATGAAGGACATTTACGAAACCAGGCAGTTGAGCCGCCCGGTTATATCAATGCCACCACATGAAGGCAGCCCTCTCCAGCACCAGATGAAAACATTGTATGAGCTGTAAATATCCCCACATGACCTGCGTAAGGTAATCCATTCTCTCAAAAACAAAATAATCGAAAACCTTCCACGACGATGACGTCAGTTTTGTATTATTTGGCAGTTTTCTAATGATGGGGTTAATTAAAAGGGTTAAATGAGGGTGTGTGTAATTCCTCACAGCTTAAAAAAGTCTAATAGAATCTGTTGGGAGTAGTCAGAATAAAGTACATAAAGAAGTTATTGGAGTATTTGTTTTTATGTGTCCGATCTCAACATAGATATCCTAGTTCTTTTACCAACGCCGTACAAGCTTCACTACTCTGGTGCTAACACCCTCCGTCCATACTGAATACTTGCTGCGATATCTCTCATTCAGGACTGATGTGATAGGTTTTTTAAAATGAAAGTTCGGTGGGTTTTGTGTCCAGTTTCAGTTTGTTTTCAAGAAGTTTTTATCGATCTAACATAACCTGGCATCGATCATGCGGCTTTACAGACACCAGCCAACTCTTCCTACCACTCAACTACTTATCCCCAGACTACAGTAAACAGACTCACTGCAATGAGAAGTTACAGTGTTATTATTTACTAAACTGCTTTAGGGAATATTAACACAAACGTTTTAAGATTTGTACCCATATTTGAAAAGGTGTTTACTGGGAAGATAAAACAGCTTCGACCTGACTTGCACTCTCTCCAGGTACGACGAGAGAGAAATATACAGTACAGTATGTGTGTGAATATACAGCAGCGAGACTAGGGAAGCGGCAGGAGCGGGTATTTCTCTCTCTCTCTCTCTCTCTCTCTCTCTCTCTCTCTCTCTCTCTCTCTCTCTCTCTCTCTCTCTCTCTCCACTTTCTGTCTTGTACCTCGCATCTCTTTCATACATTCCCATTATCGTTTCCCTCCTCTTCCTCTATTCGTTGTTCCCTACATTACCCTCATTTTTCTTCTCTTCGTTTTACTGCTTTCTCGTTTCCCTCTCCAGTTCCTGCCTTGTTCCTTCATTTCAGTTACCTTCTTTATTTTCTCTCTCTCCTTTATGCATTCACTGTTCCTTTAAATTCCCTCATTTTCCCCTGTTTATGTACAATTTCTTGAATTACGGAGGGGTACTTCACAGGTGGGGCAAAGGGAACCTGTGTTACGTACACACAACCACACCCACATCCACAACCACACCCACATCCAAACCCACACGAGAGAGAGAGAGAGAGAGAGAGAGAGAGAGAGAGAGAGAGAGGGGGGGGGGGAACAAAGAGGCGGAGGGGGCCGAATCATATCATAAAAAATACAATACAGCACCGCACAGAATGCAGGACACCCCAGTGTACTGTCCCTCTGCCCAAGACAATACACGCTTACTGGGGGCAAGTGTACAGGACGCTGCTGGGCCATTCTGTGCTGCATACACGGCCAAACAAAAGCTACATAACGCCGGGTGCAAACTTTAAATGCCTTCATTGCTTAAAGTTAGGGAGGAAGGGAGGAAGCTGGTGAGAGAGAGAGAGAGAGAGAGAGAGAGAGAGAGAGAGAGAGAGACTGCACCATACCGCTTGTCATAAACAATTAAAGTTTGGTTTGTGGATCAGAACTGTTTTCCCTACTGCGGCAGATTTCTTACCGCCCCTGTCAACACCAAGACAGTCTTCTCAACAACACCAGTAAAGTGCGCTCTGTGAGCACGTGACATGCGAACGAGCGTTTGTACATACACCTATCATCATAATTTCATCTTGGTGTAAACTTTCAACATTACTGGTGAGACAGCTCAACAATTAACAGATGAATAATTTGAGCTAAAATAATTCTCTCTCTCTCTCTCTCTCTCTCTCTCTCTCTCTCTCACACACACACACACACACACACACACACACACACACGGACGGACGCGTGATGAAAATCATACTGCCATCAAGCAGTTTGTTTGGAAATGTGGTGGTCATGTTACGTTGGCCTGTTCTCAAAAATAAAATAATGGTCAAACCCTTGGCTGGCCGTCTACCTTTTCATCAACTTTGTTTCAAATTGAATCAATGCTGCAGGGGAATACTTGCACACCACTTGTAAACCTGGTCATTTCATCACAGAGGAAGTTTCCAAATCAGTCAGTGATAGAGTTCCGTAGTAAAAAATGTGTTAGCATCTACGAAGCCACTGGACTGAAAGAGGTCGACGAAATGCCATGTATAAGTAATAATCTTGTATGGATGCACCTAACAGTCTAACAGTTCAACCAACCAGGAAACCATCCACTCACATGTTGTTGTTTCCCAGAACCTTAGGATGACCTTAGTTACAAGTGCTTAAAAATTCGTCCATCCATCCGGGTGGCCATCAAGCTACCTGTTGCTTTTCTTGCCCCATGTATAAATGGTAGTACTGTAACAATGCACCGAAATTGCATCCAATCACCCATCCATCCAGCTACAACTCATCTAATGTTGCTTTCTAAGGTCCTAAAGAGGGCCATCACACATAGCTATGAAAATAGCACTCTATCCATCCATTCACCCAGTTAGCCATTCACTTACCTGCTGTTGCTTTTCAATGTGATAAAGAAGACCAACACATATAGCAATAAAATAACACCCTACCCAAGCACGCATCCAGGTAACCATCCACTCACCTGCTGCTGCTTTCCAGGGTCCTAAGGAAGGCCAGGGCATCATGGGCCGACTCGACACGCCTCACCACCCGAATCTCGAAGGACGCTTGGGCTGGTCGGAGGGACTGGTAAATCTTCTGGAGTCGTAGGAGGCCTGGATGAGAGAAAAAAGAAAGAGAGTTGAGTCAGCAAGTTCTGAAGCCGGGATAAAGAGAAGGTACAGTTGGCAGGCAACATACGAAGCTGGTACAGCACCAGTGTGTAGCAGAGGTATACTTGACAACCCTGGCAATCACATTTTTTGGCGGCACTGACATGGATGAATGGAGGTGTTAAATGTTAGATGAAATGACCAAGTGACTATGGTGCATGAACGTCGGAAACTGTAGGTAGACCTTCACTTCACACAGACACTGTCCCAGGTTCATGTGCTGCCAACTGTGCACACAGTCTGAAGTCACATGTCACAGAAGAGGATAATGCTCTGGTGGGAATAAGTTCCAGAGATAGGAATTACACACACACACACACACACACACACACACACACACACACGCGCGCACGCACGCGCGAGCGAGCGCGCACGCACACACACACACACACACACACACACACACACACACACACACACACACACACACTCGTCTCAAAATATAACGTGGGATCTTGCTTGGTGAGTCGCGGGTGTATTCCGAGCACCAAACAACACTTATAAAACTGTACTCTGATATTAAAACCGAATTTTCTCCTCCATTCAAGTCTCTCTTAACCCTATTCGGTGCACCCCGTATCATTTTTGATACGCCCTAACTAATTTTTGCCAATAAACTCTAGTTTGTAAGCAATGCATGGTCTCACGATTATTTTCTTGTTAAATTACTGGAAACACAACAAAATAGTGATTCTGAGCGAAAAAACTGGGTTGAAACGAGCGTTTTCTCTAAAATTAACGATTTTTCCCCATGGAGAGCGCTAAACAAAAAGAAAACGCTCGAAGATGAGTGAAATATCTGGGACCTTAGCCTACGCAAGCCTAACGGGCATCAACACAGCTTCCAGACGTACGATACGTTTCCTATTTTCATTAAAACTACTTTATTTTCTATGTATTATTCATTGTTCATACTTTATGACTCCTCATACCTAGTGAAATAGTTATTTCATTCACTAATTTTATTATCTATGTATTATTCATTGTTTTTTCTCTATGACTCCTCATACCCAATGAAATGGTTGTTCGTACACATACACACAGATACACACATGTGCATTGTATTGTGCACACATACACACACGTGCATTGTAATGTGCACACACACACACATACACACACGTGCATTGTAATGTGCACACACACACACACACACACACACACACAAACCTCGCGGCTCTCGTGTAGGCGTGCTGGACGACGGTTAGTTAGGCATTAATTAGGGGACGGGGTGGATGTGCCGACGGACGTAGTCATTGCTTTTATTTTCGACTATGTTGACGACCCAGTCGAAGATTACTTGGAAGAGGTAGTTGGCGATGATGATGATGATGACCTTGCCTTGGATAGAGTAGCTGAGGGCGACGATGTAGATGATGATCAGAATGTTGACAAAATGAAGAAGAGTGGATACCACTCAGAAACAGAAAGCCACTGGTGAAAAATAGATTAATCAGTTCTTTGGACCAGTGCTTGAACAAACATAATTATGACGAATTTGTCCTGCCACACGAGCTCAGGGAATATACCTGCATTTTAGAGAAACCCCAGAGAAAATTAGATATCGGTAAGTCAATAATATGGACCAATCATACAGAAGGTAGGCCTGTTGAGAAGGTATTGCCTAGTGAAGGATGTTTTGTTAGGAGAGGCAAGGTCAGCTAATACAGAAATAATGGCATGGGAGTTGTTTATAACATCTAATATGATTGATGGTATTGTAACCCATGCTAACACAAGGCATAATTACCGAAATTTCTAATACTGACTGCTGAAATACCAACACACGTCAAGATGACTGATGCCATAGAATTGAAAAGCTTTTTTGGCCTGCTCTATCCAAGAGGTTTGTTGGGACAAAATAAATATTGCTATAATCGTCTCTTCATGGAAGGGTTTGGTCACCCAATATTTGAAGCCGTCATGTCAGTAAAACGATTTGGTTTCTTACATGCCGACATAACTTTTAACAACATTGATACCAGACACCAGAGATGGGTACACGATCAACATTGATGCCAGACACCAGAGATGGGTACACGATCAACATTGATACCAGACACCAGAGATGGGTACACGATCAACATCGATACCAGACACCAGAGATGGGTACACGATCAACATTGATACCAGACACCAGAGATGGGTACACGATCGGTTTGCAGCAATCAGGGAGCTTTTTGAACAGTTCAGTAATTGTTGTTGCTCAGTGTTAGAGCCAGGTGACTTCTTGACCACTGATGAAACGTTGTATGGGTGCAGAACACAAATAGGGTTCAGACTACAATAAGAGCAAACCCGTACTCTATGGCCTCCAATATAAATCTATTAATGCTGTTAGATATCCATTTACCTTTAGGACAGCTGTATATTCAGGTAAACCTGGAGAGCCAGGACCACACTACATACGCGGTACAGTCCCAACAGTGAAAGCTCTGGTAAGTCAGTTACAAGACTCAGTCGACCTTAGAGGTAGGATTATTAGCCTGGATAGATTGTACACCAGTATAGAGTTGCTGGAGTGGCTTCAAACACAAGGTATCTCAGCCTTAGGTACTATAGATTTTACTAGGAAAGGCATACCACCAGAGATAGTCACAGAAAGGGAAGATATGTCATACCAAGTTTACTGGAAGAAACACGGGGAGGAAATGACACTGAATCCTATGTAACACCCACCAAAAGCAAAGGTAAGAAAGATGTGTTACTTCTGAGCACAGTTTCCCCTATATTAGGCATTACCAAGGATGATGATTTGAAAAAATATATATATATATATATATATATATATATATTTAAATTGTATGATTTCACTAAAGGAGGCACTGACATTATGGATCAGAGAATAAGTTTTCATACAGTACACACTAAATCTAGAAGATGGACAGTGAATGCCCTTGGCTACATTGTCAACACTGCCAGAGTAAATTCACAGACAATTTATTCGTTATATAATAATCAGGACCCAAGAAAAATTGCTTCAATCTCCTATGGCTGGCAGTTAGTGAAGGCATTGTGTAATCTGCAAATTGAAAGAAGAAAAGTTCAGGCTTGTGGTCTGACCAGGAATACAATAGCTAAGATGAATCTGATGCTCGGACAGGGAGATGTAGAGGAGGCCGTCCCAGAAGTAACACATGAGAATAGGTCAGGCAAGCAGCACAAGTGTCATTCATGCCTGGAGTCTCTTTATGGTCCAGGATACACTCAGAATCGCCCCAAAGCAAAATCGTCCACGAAGCAATGTCAAGTATGTCACAAGCACACCTGTGATCAGAATTGAAATAAAGTATGTATGAAATGCTATAGTAACATGCCCAATCAGTGAAAGTCTTGTTTTGGAAATTAAGAATGAATATGCATGTCTGTGAATATAGATTATGACTGAGTTTACGTTATATACGGATTATATTTTTGTTTAAAAATTTCCTTATATGATAGATGTAAACAGAGATACGGAAGGTGAGGATCTTGCAGCATAAGAATCCTCCGGCTTACTTATATTAGTTGTAAGTGTAGAGTAAAAAGGATGTTCGAGTGCGTAGGATCAAATACCGCCGGAAAATACATAGGAGCATAGGCATGGATAGCCCCAAGTTAACGGTTACTACTCTTTCGACCTGTGACGGGCTGTGGGTCACTGAGGGCCCTGTTAGTTAATTGGCACCCGGGATCTTTTTAACTTACCAGGGGTCGATGCAACAGGGGGTGGATCAGCTGAAATGAAGCATGGTCTCGCAGTGTAGAGAAGGACATGGGGCCTGATTGACTGCTGTCTCCCTTGAAAGCGCCAGGCAAGGCTCTGGACCTAACCCCTCATATCCACACTGTGCCTGTGCATTACCCAGGGAACAGCTTGTTCTCCGGTTACAAGAGATATAGGGTTTAACCAGGAAGCTACAGGCTGCTCTAAGCGATTCAGTAATCCAAAGACTGGCACGTTTCCTGGTTAACAGTCTACTCGTAAGAATTTAATGGTGATCCCGCATGTACGAAGCTTTGGCTGGCAGCTGCATTTTCTCGTGGTGACTACTAACAGAGGATCAAGGGACTGACTTCTGGAGAGACTGACTGGCTGACCGACAAAGGTCTCAGTGATAGGCTAGTGATTGACCAGTGGGAAATTACTAATAAACTGACATCAGAAGGACAGTCTACTGACTAATTTGTCGGTATTTTGGGATTGACTGCCCCACTGAATAACCATTGATTTATACTGTATACTGATGATGTTTTGGGTATAACTATTCATAATTGAATATTTGTTATTGCATTGCTCTGAATACTCCTTGGGGCGTAGCATGAGCAGACAGAGCTACCGTGCCCTTTGAATAATTGGTTATAACTAAATATTTCTCTGTGCCCTTCAATTTTAATTTGCAGTACTCAGATTTAGAAATACCTATATAATATATTGGTGACAACAGATTCAGCCTTCTCAAGGACCTCCTTCAGCTGTAAGGAGTGAGAAGCAGGTAGACCTTTATTATACAACAGAGGGGCGGGCAGAATAGGAGGTAGGTAAGGCACAAGGCTGTTGATGTGGAATTTTGCATTTATTATGCAATATGTATGCCTTTTCAAGCATTTATCTCCCGTACATCTACCGCCTTCTGCCTTATCTACCTCCTGTACTCCCCGGCCCTTTCTCACTCGCCATCCATTTGTATGATAAAGGTCTACCTGTTTTCTCACTCCTTAGTTATACGTGAAGTGGGTCCATGAGAAGGTCGAGTCTGTTTTGTTCTCACGAATAGATTATATTTCACACACCAACACAATCCTCACAAACCACCACAGACCTCACACACGAGCACAGTCCTCACACACCACTACAGTCCTCACACACCACCACAGTCCTCACTCACCAACCCAGTCCTCACACACCAACGCAATCGTCACACACCAACACAGTCCTCACACACCACCAGTCCTCACCCCACCACTGACCTCATTCATCAACACAATCCTCACACACCACCACAGTCCTCACACACCAACACAGTCCTCACGCACCAACTCAGTCCTCACCCCACACGTGTAAAATTAATAAGAATAATCTTTTACTTCTATAAATTCATTATTATATAGTTGTAATGACATTTGAAAAATAAATAACTACTTTCTAAAGGGAGGAGGTTGGGGAAAGTGGTTGGTGGGATACATGGCGAGTTGGGTCCTCGTCCCGTATCCATGTTACACACTTTTTGAGTGTGGCTGAAACTCGCGTAGCTCAATATTATATTCAGTCATTAGAAAGAAATATATGGTAGTATTCTCATCATCATCATTATGAACTTTCCATTTTTAGTCCACAGCAGGACTGGACTCTTCACTTAGGGAGGTTTTAGTCAGGAAGCCCTAACCCACGGCCCTGCACAGTTGTTGACTTTATACACGGGTTTTATTCGCTCCTGTGTAGAGCACAGCTGTCATGTGTGGGGAGGCTTCCCACACAGTTCTTCTCAACAGGATGGAGTCGGAGACTTTTCGTCTCATTAACTTTCCTCTTACTGGCTCCCTTCAACCTCTGTCTCTTCGCGGCACTGTTGCATCAGTCTCTTTTCTATCGCCACTTCAGTGGTCACTGCTCCTCTGAACTGTCTGCTTGCATCCCTCCACCACCACAGCAGGCACGCAGCACCCGTCTTAGCAACAAACTCAGCCCTTTTCTGTCCAACTCTTTAATGCAAGAGTTAACCGTTGCTCCAGTCATTCATGTATGCAACAGGTCAACTCTGGAATTGTCTCCATCTCTGTTTTTTTTTACTGCCTACGGTCTCCAGTCTTTCATACACAGTGTGTCCAGGCATCTCGAAATG
Organism: Coenobita brevimanus; assembly: GCF_032717465.1. Taxonomy (NCBI): domain Eukaryota; kingdom Metazoa; phylum Arthropoda; class Malacostraca; order Decapoda; family Coenobitidae; genus Coenobita; species Coenobita brevimanus. The sequence goes on from NC_136954.1 coordinate 8,696,620, forward strand.
AACTGATCTTGAATTTGGCTCTGCTGTCGTTTTTTTCTTGGAGGGAGCAATTTGCAGGTCCTGCCCTTTGGTTCCTTCTTTCTTGCATAAAAAAAAATACTCGCATGTATAACCAGGTATTATTTATATGCTTACATTATTAGATTTCCTTGACTAATAGCTACCTCTCCATCAACTAGTCTACCTAGTAGTAAATCCACTGAAAGTGGGTTTAGGAGTTATGAAGGTGAGGAAGAAAGAGAGAGTATTAGCGGTGGCGAGTGAGAGAGAGAGATGGTGGTGAGAAAAAAGCGGTGGTAGTGAGACGGAGAGTATGGTAGAAGGGAATATAGTGGTGAGTGTGAGGGTGATGGAGGGAGGGAAGGTGGTGGTGAGGAAGATGGGAGGTGGTGAGTGTGAGGGAGGAAGGGTGGTGATGATGATGAGGACGATGTGTAAGCTATCAACTTCCATGTTATGGACGGTGTGTGTGTGAGAGACAACAGTAAACGGTTTATTGATACTGCAGCCCTCAGACTGAAAATATAGCCTACGGCTTTGATATATGGCAAACATGATAAGCGTTGGTGAATGGTAAAATATTTTATCATTTGATATTTACATTAATTTTAAATTTGATAATAGTTAAACGTGTGTATGTGTGTGTGTGTGTGTGTGTGTGTGTGTTTCAGTGCGCGCGGGTGCGGTACGATATGTTTGGCAGCGCTTGCCTTGCAACGGCGCCGACGTGTCCGAATGCGTTCCTTTCACTTCGTCAAACCAATAATATTACTCAAGATTCTTTTCTCGATACTAGGGTCGTAAGTGTGGGAAATCGCCAAGGGTTGCACCGAATAGGGTTAAGCCAGAAAAAGTCGTCTGGAGACAGCAAAACTTTAATATGATGTCACCATACTGAAGAGATATTTTAGGACTAAACGTAACTCCTCTAAAAAAGTCTCTCCCGTGTGGGAAAAGGAAGCGACTAACTTTAAAACGTGTAAAGCTGAGGAGGAGCTGCTGAGGATAATGGTGAAAATTCCCAGGAACTCAGTTGCTTAAGTGCATCGTTGTGGCGGGTATGATAAGTGAGGAAGTCGTAACAGCAATAATACGTCTAGTGATAAAAAGTTGTGAGGGCAGCTGTAATGTTCAGTCACAAGAGCTGACGCAGTTTCAGGAGCCATAATAACAAGGAAGCATATGCAGCAGTAAAGCCGCAAGTGGTGCTAAAGACGAGGCACAGTCAACATACACACCAACAACACAATAAAAGTTTAAAAGAGGGTGAGTCACACACTTTTAAAAACTCCCGTACATCTTTAAGATTTAGTTCTTCAACACATCATCATCACAACGAAATATAGGCATAGGTGAAATATTAATACTCCACTTTCTTACACCTTCAAGTTACAGAAAAATAGAAGTCTTTAAGTTGTGAACAAATAAGTACGGCCAGCACAACAACACTCTGCTACGGGTATGAATTGGTGTGTTGTGTCTGTGAGTGTGTGAATATGCGTATCTATCTATCTACCGTATCTATCTGTATAGACATCACTTTAGTTAACTCCACTCTGAATAAAATCTCTGGGGATTACAAAACTAAAGACGTCATTATCTTCCAATTAAATATACATACTGGTGATTGCAAAAATAAATAATGCCACCCCTTCACTTATCTCTCCTCTGAAACAAAAAAATATTGGTTGTAACAGGAAAAAAAATATCATCATCGTTCTTGAGAGGCGAAACTCAAAGCTAGTAAGCTGTCTCCAGTCTCTCAGCTCGTATGTTTTGCTACTTACGAGATTGGGACGAGATGATGTGAAAAAAGGAGGGGCCAGGAAGGAAGGAGGAAGATATGAGAACTGGGAAGACACACATGGATACAGAACTCACTCTCTCTCTCTCTCCCTCTCTCTCTCTCTCTCTCTCTCTCTCTCTCTCTCTCAAATGATCACTATCGCCCTTTCCTCCGCTAGCAACTTGTGTCTAGCAAGAGAGCAAGTTTCTACTGGAGAAATGAGAAATAAAAAAGATGGACAATCCCCTTCTGTCGTCACAAAGGCAACAAACCAGAGAGGAGAGAATGAAATGGAAGGAGACAGGGCGAAGAAAGAAGATGGGGGAAATAAAAGGAGGAGGAGGATTGTACGAGGAATTGGGATGGACAGAGCGAGAAAAGACGGGGTTTTTAAATAAGAGTGAAAGTGAAAGTAATGAGAAAATGGAGGAGAGGAGATATTGCAAGGAAGGAAACCAGGGAGGGAGGGAAGGAAAGCGGAAAACATGGGTTACTGAAGGAATAGGAAAGTGTGGGAAGGGAGGTGATGAGGTAGTAGGTTAGAAGGAAAGAAGGATTGAAGGAAAGAAGGATTATCTAAGGCTGCTGAAAGAGGGGGAAGAAAAAGAGAAAGGAAAGAGAGGTGGTGAAAAAGATGGAAGAGGGGCACAAAGGAAGCGTGACACCAGAAATGGAGGGAGGGAAGATGGGAGAGGTTGATACAAAGGAAGACAAGTTTACTGTTAAGGAAAGGAAGGAAGAAGAAAGGAAGAGAAAGAAACAGTAAAATGAGTGAGAAAAAAAAAAAACAGATGGAGGGAGAGACGGAGGGAAGGAAGGAAGGAGTGAGGAAGGTCTGGAGGTGAGAAAAGGTGATAATAAAAGCGAAAAGGGCAGCATGAAAAAAGAAAGTTGTGACAAATGACAGGGACGACAAAGGTGAATAGAAGTGATATAAAAAATGATAAGATTTAGCAATGGAAACGAGAAAAGGAAGTAAAAAATAAGAGATGATGACAAGGAAGCCAGAAAGTAACGCCGTATTTAACAGAGGAAGTGTATGATGCAAAAGGAAAGAGAAAAAGGAAAAGAACATACGATAAGAAAAAGAAAAACATGGATATACTAGATAAAACAGCGAGCAATGAAAGTGTGTGTGTGTGTGTGTGTGTGTGTGTGTGTGTGTGTGTGTGTGTGTGTGTGTGTGTACAAGGCTAATAATCTCGCTCATTGTTGGGACAACTGTAGTTTTTTGTTCTATTCAACACAAAACACGTTTTTATTTTCTCCTCAGCTAAGAGTGAATCTAAGGAGCCTGAGTGTTAATACCATCAGTATTAACCCCCTTAAGTCAGTTCAAGGCTAGTGATCAGTTCTAACACCATACGATTTTACTGAACTGAGAGAGTCCTAAGAGTGTCAGAGTGAAAGTGCCACAGATCTTTGACAGAGGGAGCAGCCCGTACGAGTAAGCTCCCTAACAGATCCTATGACACAACCTGGCCAGAGGGGGACTAAGAGGCTTGGGACAAAATGTGACTTTCTATGGAACACTTTTCACTCATCCGCTTTCCTCTCTCCTCTCTTTGTCACTGGCCGTCTCACTATCCTTCTTGTCCTTCCTTCCTTATCTTTTCCTTCTCCTCCTTCCCCATTCCATCCTCCTCCTCCTCTACGTTTTCTCATCCTCTCTCCATTTTTTCCTTCCTTTCTCTCTCCACCTCCACTTTCACCTCCACTATCCACCTCCACCACCACTACCACCCCCTCCTTCTCCTCCCCCTTCTCTATCTCTCTTCCTCCTCCTCCTCCTCCCCCTTCTCTCTCTTCCTCCTCCTCCTCCTCCTCCTCCTCCAACTTTTCGTTCTCCCTGTCTTTTCTCTCATACTCCATTCATCATCTCTGTCTCCTTTCACCTTTTCCTTTCCCTCTTTCTACTCTCCCACTTCCTCTTTCCTCCTCTCACACCTTCTCTACTCCTCCCCTTCTATTTCCCCTCACCCTTGCTACTCATCAGTTACTCCCCCCCCCCCCGTCTAGGCAGACTTTCCTCTTTCCATTGCCTATTCTCTCCCCCTCCATTCCCTGCCTTTTCCCCACAGTCCCTCTCTACCTCCACCTCCTCCTTCCCCTTCTCTGCTAGCTCCTTCCCCCGCATCCATTTCCATTTCTCTGTCCGAAACCGTTTCCTGTTTCATCCACCTCCCTCTCTAACACAACTTCCCACTCCAACTCCACCTCCCACTCCAACTGAACCTCCCATTACAAATCCACCTCCCACTCCAACTGAACCTCCCATTACAAATCCACCTCCCACTCCAACTCCATGTCCCACTCCAACTCCATGTCCCACTCCAACTCCATGTCCCACTCCAACTCCATGTCCCACTCCAACTTCACCTCCCACTCCAACTTCACCTCCCACTCCAACTTCACCTCCCACTCCAACTTCACCTCCCACTCCAACTTCACCTCCCACTCCAACTTCACCTCCCACTCCAACTTCACCTCCCACTCCAACTTCACCTTCCACTCCCACTTCACCTTCCACTCCCACTTCACCTTCCACTCCCACTTCACCTTCCACTCCCACTTCACCTTCCACTCCCACTCCCACTCCCACTCCACCTCCACCTCCACCTCCACCTCCACCTCCACCTTCAACTCCACCTTCAACTCCACCTTCAACTCCACCTTCAACTCCAACTCCACCTTCAACTCCAACTCCACCTTCAACTCCAACTCCACCTTCAACTCCAACTCCACCTTCAACTCCAACTCCACCTTCAACTCCAACTCCACCTTCAACTCCAACTCCACCTTCAACTCCAACTCCACCTTCAACTCCAACTCCACCTTCAACTCCAACTCCACCTTCAACTCCCTCTCAAACTCCACCTCCCTCTCAAACTCCCTCTCCCTCTCTACCTTCACCTCCACCTTTCTAATTATTCTTCTTACCTCCATCCACTCGCATCCTCCACTCTGCCCTCCACCTCCTCCGTCCCCCCTTCCTCCTCCTCCACTTCTGCCCCCCTCTCTACCCCAACCTCCTTCTCCTCTTGCTATTATCTCCCCTTTTTCTCCATCTCTCCTCTCTCTTCTCCCTCCTTTCCCCTCACCCTCCCTCTTCCCCTCCCTCCATCCGCTTTACTCACTGGCATCAGCTTCCTCTCCTCCTCTCTTTCTCCCCTCACCTCATCGGCTCCTCCTTCCCATCTCTCTCCCGACTTCATCTTTCCATCCCCTCCCTCTCTCCTTCATCTTCTTTACTGGTATTAATATTTCCTCTCTCTCTCTCTCTCTCTATCTATCTATCTCTCTCTCTCTCCTCATCCAACTCAGTCACCTCCCTATCCCTCTCTCCCATCTCTACCCACATCCCCTCCCTCTCTCACTCCCCATACTCCCCCACCCCCACCCCATAATCAATCTCCCCATCCCAGACTTAATTCCTCTCCTCCCCACTTAATGATTCTCCCTTTGATGTTTCAGCCATTTGGGATTTCACTCTTTTTCAGTCACTTCCTTTTTTTTCCTCACCTTTTTTTCAGTCACTTCCTTTTTTTCACTGTCACTTCCTTTTCGCATTATCTGATATACTGTAATTATTAATCAATCTTCTCATCTCTCTTCTTAATTACAATAGTCTGTCTCCAGTGAAGTTTTCTTTGTTACTTTCAATGCCTCCTTGACTTTCCTCTATCGTTGCATCTTATATATATATATATATATATATATATATATATATATATATATATATATATATATATATACACTATACCTCTTTCAGTACCATTTTTTTTTTTTTGCCATTATCGTTACCTAGTCACACTAACGATCTCAATAATTCATTTTCACTTTTCATATTTGGTGTCATTCTCTGGTGGCTAATCACTCCTTTTCCACCCATTTTCTCACTTTACTTCCTGATTATTTCTTCCTCGTTTTCCTCTAAGCCTATGTATTTATTCACCATTTCAGCTTATCACTCCTTTCCCACTCACTCATCTCGCCTGACTTCCCCTTTATTTCTTCCTCATTTTCCTCCGTATTTATTAACCATTCTAGGTGATCACTCCTTCCCCACTCACTTTTCTCACCTAACTCCCCCATTATTTTTTCCTCATTTTCCTCTACACTTGAGTATTTGATCCCAGTTACCATGTTCCGAGAGGTAATAAGTTTTTCCATTTATTCAATCTGTCGTGCGAGGAACACTACCTTGAAAAATGTAGGCTGTGATTTACTCTGCTCATTATAATTATTCTGCTCATTACATTTATTCTACTCATTACATTTCACCATCCACATGTAAGTTACTGATGCAAACTACTGGAAATAATGAAACGATATGAATAAGAGAAAATTATGTGTTATATACATAATAAATAAATAAATGAATCGCTAAAATAAAGCTGCTACGAAGCCTCCAATGCCATTTAGAATACTTCCCTACAATTAAACCAGACTCGTATTGTGAACAGCTAAACAGACAACCAAGCAACTCTACTATACTATTTTTACTTTAACTGGGCCTAAAATTGTCATCTCTCTATCTTGAATACTCGGTAGAAACATTAGATGAACACTAGAACTTGATGCCAGTCACCATGCAATGCCACGGAGAGGGAGCTGGGTCGTAGCTTTGTATTTCTCAGCCGCTGAGCTACGTGAAGTAAGCTGCAAAAGGGTGAAAATCTGCAGCAAGTTAGCGCAAAAGGTTAGAGTTTATTTCGGAGGCCTATTTAGTGCGTTAATTATCTTGTATATGTTATTTATGGATTTAAGGTTAATGTTACAGAGATATCAAAACAGAGAAGAGAACAGTAGAGTGTAATAAGGAAATAAAGTAAGTCAAAGTGGTAGGGAATTTCTACTATGTGGGTCAGCTTAATCTCATGCCATATGCAATTTATTCTCTCTCTCTCTCTCTCTCTCTCTCTCTCTCTCTCTCTCTCCTTTAGCTTCCTCCTCTTTCATCAGAATTAGATAATCATTCTTTTCTTGAGAGAGAGAGAGAGAGAGAGAGAGAGAGAGAGACCAGTTACAAGACACACTGCGGAGGGATGGAAGAATTAATGAGAAAGGGAAACGCGCCAGGTGATGCTAACCAGAATGAGAGGACGAAGAAGAAGAGTAAGAGGGAGAAAGAAGGAGGAGGAGGAGGAGGAGGAAAGGGAAAGGGAATAACCACACGACATATTTGAAGAGAGAGTGAAGAGGGAAAAAAAAAAAAAAAAAAAAAAAAAAAAAAAAAGAGGAGGATGAGGACAAGAAGATACAAGAGGAAAAGGGTGAAGAAAACTATAACCAATATGAAGGGAGAAAAGGTGCCAAGAAAAGTAGACTGGATGAGAGGAAGAGAAAGTGAGAGAAAAAGTGGAGAATACAGAAAGAGGGGAATAACAAATAGTACACTGAAGTAGTAAGGAAATTCGTACATCAGAAGTGAATAATACTTTACACTGAAGATCTAACTATAGTGTATGAGGAAAAGAAACAGATGGACGGAAGAGACAAGAAAAATAAAAAAAAAAGAAGAATCCGTCGAAATGGAAAAATAAAGGTGGATAGACAGATAGAAACAGAAAGATAGGATAGACAGAGATTGCCATTCATAAGATACATATTGTAAATATAAATATATACCTCAAATTAAAAACCAAACAGATAATCGCAGGCTGACAATTGCACACACTTGGATAAACAGGAATACATATATACAGACAAGCTCTAATTAGACGTATGATAGCCAGATGCTCGTAGATACCGGACAGACCGTCGGTCGGATAGTCAGACAAACAAGCAGACTTCCATCTTTTCATAATGCCAAATGTTCGAACTAGGCATTTCACTTTCAAGATTCGTATATTCTTCCCAATCTTTTTCATTACTTAGAATTCGTGACCCAACATCAAAAGTTAACCAGATAGACAGACAGACAGACAAACAGACAGACAGAGACAGGCAGACAGACAGGCCGACGGACTGACAGACAATGCATGAGATTAATTGGTACACAAATAAATGAAATAGGTAGAGGTTCTCATTTTATATTCAGTCCAAATCCTGTTCAACATCTAATTGAGATTTAATTCCTTCTATAAGCCCCCAAATACACAGACACAAATGTTACATATGACTGGCCGACAAGACAAATATAGATAGATAGACAGACAGGCTGCATAGGATGACACTAACAGGTAGAGAGACAGATATAAAAATACAGATATAGGTGTACTGACATAAACAGATAAGACAGACAGATAGATAGATAGGTAGAGAGACATATACATACATATATAGACAGACGGACAGCCAAAAACAGTGAGACATTAGCCAGCAAAATTCCTTTAAAATCTTATTCTATCTTTATCTGACACTTTTTCTAAACCCGGAGACTGACTGACATACAGATAAAAGAACAGACAAACAGACAAACAGACAGAGATAGACAGATAAATAGGTATAGAGATTTTAGTATATAGATTGATACAGACTGATATGGTATATACAGAAAAAACGTTTAGCTTAAACCGCAAGAGGCTATTTTTCGATTAAAATCGCAAATTCTTCTTCCCAAGCATTTTCACATCCTTAGCGAATAATATTTAGGTTTTCCGAAAGGAAAATGTAATGTCTTTTTCATTTTCTTCTCCTTACCAACGCTCTCTGCCACAGCCACACGACTTCATATCTGACGTGACTGACCTCCAACCAACAAGTATGTTCTGTAGTACCTAGGGCTGGTACCTAAAGCCACCTTTATCAGATTTGTTATTAAGCCCTTTGATATGATCTTATAGGCCAAAAAGTGTAAGAAGACGAGCGAGTAATCATCAAAAGACGGGCGCAAAACCACCCAACACCCCCAAACAACCCTTCCAATGCAGGCATGTGTTTGTCTGGCATTGGACGCGGTAATGATGAGACAAGTTCGATTCGATGGAGTCCTTTAACCTATTCATTTTGCCATTTGTTTTATATGAGCTACAAATACAAGCAAATCTATCTATTGACAAATAAGAAGCATTCTTCGGGAAATGTCTTGCACTTACAGATGATCCCACTCTAATATTGTAAAAATCTTATTCAATATTCAGCTCGCAAACTGAACCCCTACTACCATGTCACCAAAGACAGACAGACAGACAGACAAACATACGCAGAGAAATCGACACACAAATATAAAAAGTTACCACTTCACATATATGGGAAAAATACGACACATAAATATACAGGTAGGCTATTCGTCTTCCAAAATCTTATTCTAAACTAAACTCCCTTTCACTCAACCTGTTCCGCCTCGTCCCCCGTGTCCTGCGTCCTGTCAGTAATACCTCAACAGTGTGGAAATCAGGGAACAAGCAGAGAATTTTTCGCCTTTGTTGAAATCCTTGTCTGGCTCTGAGAAAAAGGGAGAGATTGAAAGACAAGAAGTGGACAACGGGGAAGAGGTGAGACAAAGACGAGAGGAGGGGAAGTGACTGACTGGCTGGAAGGCGAGGGGAAGAAGAGAGAGGATGAGAGGGTGATTTTATTTAGTTTAGTACACAAGACTCGGAGGTCTGTTTTCTCATCGGTTAAGAATGCTCTCTAAAACCTCTTTCTTCGCAGTTTGTTTTGGATATGTCTGGTTAATATAAATTTGTAACATGCTGAAAATGATGGTACAGGAATTATTTAAATGGCACACAGGAGGATAGTAAGGAGTAATAAGTAAATAAATCGCTAAAGAAGGTGTTAGGGAACTTCCTTAACCAACGAGAATACGAGCCAGAGAATAGGATACAAAAACCCACACTGGCAGACGAAAAAAAGACGTATTCCAAACAGTTGCGGCAACAGCTGTTGCCCTCTTCAGTGGATCTACAGACCAAGAGTGGTACATACGAATGCTGAGAAGCTGCTTATATGCAGGGTTAGGACACGTTTTCCCAACCACACCTGATGTGACCTCACCAGACTCTCCCTCTACTCTGTCCACGACCTGAGTGAGGGATTACAAGGGGCGACAAGGACCTTACCACTAATACTCTCATAACTGGATCTAATTCATACATTCCTTCACTATGGTTAAAATTATTATATCTCTCTATACATACAGCTTCCACAATCCAACGTTTCTTAAAGTTACTATATTTGTACAATATTTTGCTAGAATTCCAGTCGATTGGAATTCTAGCAAAATATTCTCCCATTCTCTCACACTCTCACCTTTCCATTCAGTTTCAGTTAATCCACATACATCCACCTTCTCACCCTCAAGCACCTGGCTAATCTCTCTTTCACCTCATCATTTGCACCTCTTACATTCCACATCGCCATCCGTACCATGTCCTTTGTTCGGTCCTTAGTCGTCATCTTTTGGTCAGTCCTGGTCCGAGGCTTCCTTTTCGTATATTTAGTTAGTTGTTTTCCGGGGAGGGGCACTAACCCTCCGCCAACCCACTTTGTCACGTAGAGACCACGTGTCGGTTGGTTATAAGGTTACCACCCTGCGTTGTAAATGATTTCCTGGTTTACAGGAAATCATTTGGCTTGCCACTCGATGTGGAGATACCCCCAAAACAGGGTACCACCACACTAAGTGGGTGGATGATGGGCGTCCCCACCTACCACAAGTCTAGTAATATATTCTCAGATGATTTTACTAAGCTGAGAGTAATTATTAGATCCTGTGTGTTATGGTACGGTTTTGGCACTGGAGGGGTGAGTCTTCATTCTTCCCATCAGTGCCAGGTAGTTCTCCCAACCTAAAGAAAATCGTCAGGTCGTTGCAGGAACAATAAAACCCAGATGCCATCATACTATTAGCTTTAAAGGCTGTGAAAAGAGGGAAAAGATTTAAAAAAAAAAATAAAGCCAATAAGAGGAAAGAGGATGGAGTGAATGGAGAAACAGTGGAGCAGAAACCTGGGTGTATTATCCCCGAAGTACTAATGAAAGCATGTGGTAAACAGCAGAGTATGGAAGCAAGAATCAGTTGCTGAGAGAAAATGTGAGTGTAAATTAAAAATGAAGTGAGGTGGTGCAAGGAAAGAGTGAAGGAGGGAGGAATGAAGGGAGGTCAGAGAAGAAATAGGTTGGGCGAGAGAACTGTTCCGTAAGAAAAGGAAACGATCTGTCTCCTTAATACGGGATTAAGGCTTGACCCATGATTGTCTTTCTTCACCCATCCCCTCCCCCCCCCTCTCTCTCTCTCTCACCTTTTTCCATCTCTGTTTTTCTCTCTATGCATTTCATCATCTTCATTTTAACTTTTTCCAGTTTAACGTATACTTCTCCACTTCTCAAACTTTTCATCCACTCTTTTCCGGTCTTTTTTTTTCCTTTCCACTTTTCTCCCTCTGTCCCTCTCCACTTTTATACTCCGTGTTTCGCTTCTTCCACTCAAATCGTTTTACCAGTCGTTCTCTTCCATTTTTCTTCCCCTTCTCTATTTTTTCTCTTGTCTCACGGTCCCTTTCATCTCCCCTTTCTTTCATTTTCACTCATCTTTCTCCTCCTTCAATTTCCTCTCATTTTCAAGTCTTTACTCATTTATATCGTCAGATTATCAGATGTTTTGTTTCTCTAAGCTTTGTTTTCTATCATCTCTCCGCCCTCTCAGGCTCCTATGACTCTCACTTAGCTGAGCAAAGTCTAGTATTTGCTGCCGTAAAACACTTGAGTTGTCTCGACCATGCGAAGGCTAATCACTTCAGTACTGACACTCCTAAGTTCTAATGGCTTACTTGCAGATAAATAAAATCCTTGTCCGTTAGATGGAAGAGAGTACAAAAGTTTTCCCGATCATGAAAGGGTCAATGTTTATTTCAATTATTGCATTTCTTCATCTCATATATTCTTTTGACACATGGCAGCATCTCTAGGTTTGGCTTTGTCCGTCTGCGTCTTCCTAATGATTTTCGGACATGCATTACTTCACTCTCATAAACCTTAAATACATTAGTGAAGCCACACCACACCATACCACCCTCACACCAGACCAAACAAAATCCTCCTTCCACACCACACTACACCAAGGGCATGCACCGAAGGGCCCGGCAGCTTCCCCATCTACTTTTTTGTACTTTTCTTTTAAGCACTTACAGTATTCATCAATCCACCTACACCAGTAATGAAGGAAACAGACCAAGCACGTATTCAAAATGGACGGTGGATATTAATGCCGAAGTGGTGACATTTGAAGGCTTTTGGCACCTAGGAGAATTGCTGGACCTCAGGGTGCAAGCTATCAAGTCTATGCCCAGAGTCGGCCTCCGCGGTGGATGATTGCCTCACTCATCCTACGACTCCACCCACAGGGGTTCCTCCCTGCAAGCCTCGAGGCAGCAACTCTTCCCAGTCCAAGTATCTCCCGGCAGGAACGATCAACTTGCTTCAGCCAAAAGCTTTGCTGTTTCCTCCTTGGTCTTCTCAATCCAGGCTGACTCTTTCGGACATCACTGTATGGGAAGGATAAACGTATGGATACGTGCCACGTGCCCATACACCAGAAGCTGACGTTCACATATGTTAATGATAGACCAGCAGTATCAGCAAAGTCAAGCTCAGTAACCATAACAGTAACAGTAATTCCGACCCACAGCCGTGAAGGGGTTAATGACGGTATATCTAACAAATTCAGAATAAAATCTCTCTTCTAAACTGGGCACAATCACCTGGAGGCATCGGGAATGAAACAGAAATTAAGTCCTCGGGTTGAAGGAGTCCTGTGTGTGTTACTGCTGTTTATCGACTGGGTGTACGTTTTAGGGTTATTCTAAATGGCTTTGAGGTGTTCGCAACACTTCTCTCTTACGCTTTATTCTGCACATTACACATCTATAACCCCAAGTATATCACTGATGCTATGTCAATATTTTAACGATATAAATGGCAAACAGAAAGATAAGCTTGCTGGATAAACCACTAAGAACGAGGTGAAGCGTCCTAGGTAACTTTTTTGCACGTCTCCCCCACTTGTATATTTCTACATTTTCCACGTTAATATTCTCATGTAATTTACTGATACCAACTATGTCGATATTAAAACGATAGCACAAGAGAATGTTCAGGGGTAATCTACCATACCAGTATAAAGGGCACTTTCTGTCTGTCTGTCTGTCTGTTTGATCACGAACTACTCCCTCAATTTTCATTTTACCTGGTCTTAACCTACGTATTTGGAATCCTTATGACCCAAGGAAGGTTTTAGGGGGTCAAAATTCAGATCTGGGTCATCTAAGGTCACCGGCCGAGTGTTCGCATTTTTGGCCCGGGCAACGCCAGGTACCCCTGCAGCCCAATTTTTGGCATGGAGACTCACATGACCTCCAGTACGGACATAGGCTATGTGAGGCTGACTCCGAGGTCATCTGAGGTCACCGGTCGGAGGTCATTTGAGGACACCGGTGCACAAATACGTGCGTTGGTCTGTGAAAACTGAAATAGAAAGTTCCTGGACCTATAATCCCTCTTCAAAAGCATGAGAGGAGAAGTCATAAGAAAAAGTATCGTTACCCCAGGAATGTTCGATGCTAAACGAACGTTAGCTGGGCTATGTGGGCGGGTCCTTGCTGTTCGCCCCTCCCCTATCTAGTGTTGCCATATCACAATCCCATTACAAGAGTTGGAGTAATGAGCAAGAATGAGCCATATGGCAGGGAAATATATAGGACGTGTTTGCGTTACCCTGAGTGCCCCGCCATGGATTAATAATAAAACTCGGCAGGTTTATTATTTTCCTACTATTCAACACTTATTATCAATAGAATACAACAAATAAATTATTTTGGAGGGTATTATATCTATTGGCATCGACTTTTTTTCTTTTTATGATAGCCTAGCAGGGGTGCACAAGTTCATTTGTTTGCTTTAGATGGGTGGTTAAATGCTTCAGATGGATGCTTCAGACGTCTAGAGGCGCTTTTGGACGCAGGGGGTGGGTATACAAAATATTAAAGCAATGAGACTGAACATGTATTATTATCTTCCTTCTACTCAACATTTATTATATGTAGAAAGCAATACATATTATTATTACACTGAAATTTACTAACTTGGCTTGTATCGGCTGAAGTACAATCATACGTCTGGCATAGATGTACAGCCGACAGCAGAAGTTCGTCCCTCTTAGCGTGCGTGATACGAGCCTGTTGATCTGGTAACACTGTATGAGATAGAGTTGACAGGTACGCTTTAAATGGCTAATATTAAAGAAATGTGTTCGGAGATAAGAACACATTCTCTAATGATAATATTATTTTGCAGCAGGTGGGATAATAAAGTTATTGTGAAATGTTTGACATTGGTGTATGAAGATTCTTCGTTACGGACACAGACGCCTAGGATTACTTGGACTGGACTGATGTTGCCAGCAAGTATTATATGAAATATTATAGAACGATTGCAGTCTTAAGGTGAGGTTGCAAGAAAACACTAATTACGATGTCAGTTACACACTAAACAAACACAGAAACTGCTAGTTCGTGTTTCGCCAGTATGCGACTTTGTTTTATAAGTTAAGTCACTTCCCTTTCCGACCTCTCTCCCCACCCATCTCTCCTCTTCCAAGTCATGCTCTGCCATCATCCACGTTTTATCGTTAATATTGGAAATCGTATGTCTGTAGGTAAACTGTGAGAAATAATATAAAAGTGTCAATGAGCTTCTTTTCCTCCATCGCTTGAAGTGTTATCAATGACTTGAATATAAATGTTAGTAACATGAATAAATAGTCACTGTGGTGGTTAGGAGACATTTCTCGTCATCATTTATGTAACACTTACCTAACTATCGTTCTTACAGTGCCCAAAATACACTCCCTCTCCACCCCCTCGCCGTCTCCTCCCCTCCCCCTTCCACTGTTTCCATCACTTCTCCCCCCTCCCTCCGCCCCCATTTCCAGTAACCTTTGTTTCTAGCCTGCAACACTCCGAATCCCTCCCCACCGTGTTATTGTATTGACCCTGCCCAACTTCTCTCCCTTGTCATTTCAAATGTCTTTTTCTCTCCCTTTTTCATTTTTGTCTCGGAAATCGAACAACATAACGATGTTTGGGTCATGTTTTTGTATAGTATCCTTTAATAATGTGTAATATTATAATGACCGTGACAATGGCGGTCAAGAGGCATTAACTGTTCAAAGGACGGCAGTCAGTGCCTCAGTTTAATGATCATTTTATTTCTCCTCCTCTAGCCATTAATATCTTGCTTACACTTATTTTATAAATCCCAACATACATAAAATATGAAGCACAAACGTCCTTCTTTTCACCAAAGAAAGTATAAAATGAAAAATAATCATTGCGTATGTTGTATGACTGAGGTGGTTTGGACATGTGGAGAGATTGAGAATGAAAGACTGACTAAGAAGGTGTATGTAGGTGAGGTGGAGGGAGGGAGAGGGAGGGGTAGACCGAGGATGAGGTGGAGGGATGGAGTTGAGAGGAATATATGGGGGAGGGGGGTTGAGTTGGGGGGAGCGGAGTCAAATGGTGGGTGACAGCGACTTGGAGGCGTTTTGTCTGCGACAACCCTTTCGGGATTAGGGCGTCGGGCTATAGATAGATAGATAGATAGATGTTGTATGATCTAAACGCATCCAGAAAATATTTTCTTAAAAGTACTGTCAGTATTCTTGGTGATAATTTGTAGATCTTCAGTTACGATTAAATATAGCAAAATAGATGATAGTCACAAAAGCTGTATCCTCATACATTTGGCTACCATAGTCATCGTAATATACGATGAAGGGGGATTATACCCCTCTGGATGAGTAGATTAAGCCTTTATCGGAATATGCTTGTCATGAGCCCGGACAGCAGGCAGATGTAAGTGGAAGTATGAGATTGTCGCGGTGTAAGGGTTAATTATGGTAAAAGTTCGCTTCCTATCCATCTGAGTCCTTGTCACTCCTGTATCGATAATATCGGCAGTTGCAGAACAGATGTTCAGGGCGCTGACGGACAGCCATGCCGTTACCTTTTGTTCTAACCATGCAATGCAGCTATGGGAATGGAATGATAGGGATAATCTTGCTGACTGCATTCTCTGACCTTGTAAGATCATGCGTTGAGGGAGTTCAGATCAAAGTATGTCGATGGCATATTGTTTTAAATTATATATAAGTAGACGTATCTCATAGGTCTCACTTTAGTGCGGAACACAATGTGTGGGGGGGGGGGAGGGGATTATGGAAGCAGGAATACTTTGGGTGAGGGAAGGGATTACATATATTACAAGCTGGGACACAGATAAATATGTTATAACGTGAAGGGAGGAGTGAGGGATACAGAAAGCGGGAAGGAGGCAAGGAGGGAAGGAATCCACAAGGGGGGGATGGTATTGAACACTGACAGTTACGATGGACATATTGTTATGTAAGTAATTTGGTTACTTGTGTGTAATACAGTTGGCAATATAACATGCACGAGTATTGTGTTTATAATGTCATTACAATTAAGACTCAAAGTCCTGTAAATGGTAATAACTGTATTCAAATTATGAAGAACCGATCTAGTTAGGGAGGTAAACAGAAGCAGAATCAGTTAATACAATCGTTGGGAAGGGTTGGCGGTGTTGAGGGAGAGAAACAAGGGGTACTGGTAGAAAGGGGGAAGGGAGGGGGGAGAAGTGATGGAGACAGTGGAAGGGGGAGGGGAGGAGACGGCGAGGGGGTGGAGAGGGAGTGTATTTGGAGCACTGTATTAACGATGGTTATATAAATGTTATATAATGTGACGAGTAATGTCTCCTAAACACCACAGTGACGATTTATTCATGTTACTAACATTTATATTCAAGTCATGGATAACTTTTCAAGCGATGGAGGAGGAAATGAAGCTCATTTGACACTTTTATATTGTTTCCCACAGTTTATCTACAGACATACGGTATTCAGCATTAACGATAAAATGTGGATGATGGCAGAGCATGACTAGGAAGAGAAGAGACGGGTGGGGAGAGAGGTCGGAAAAGAAAGTGATTTAACTTGTAAAACTAAACCGCATACTTGCGAAACACGAACTGTCAGTTTCTGTGTTTGTTTAGTGTTTAACTGACATCGTAATTAGTGTTTTCTTGCAACCTCACCATTAGGACTGCAATCGTTCTATAATATTTCATATAATACTTGCTGGCAACATCAGTCCAGTCCAAATAATCCTATGCGTCTGTGTCCGTAACGAAGAATCTTTATACACCAGTGTCAAACATTTCGCAATAACATTATCCCACCTGCTACAAATTAATATTATCATTAGGGAATGTGTTCTTATCTCCGAACACATTTCTTTAATATTAGCCATTTTTTAAAGCGTACCTGTCAACTCTATCTCATACAGTGTTACCAGATCAACAGGCTCGTATCACGCACGCTAAGAGGGACGAACTTCTGCTGTCGGCTGTACATACTCATTGCCCGTCTACATGTGTGTTGCCGACTTAAGACCATTCGGTTATATTCTTATTTAATTAATTCGGTGCCGGATAATAAAGCGTACTGTCTCTATACACAGAGGCCAAACGATCTAATTAGCTTTTATTACCTCTAGCACAAATTCTAATATCTGTGTCTCACAGTATCAGTTGAAGGCGTAGTTGGTATGCATGGTGTGCCTGGAAGAAATGAAAATGGGGAACGAATGATAGCGATGTGTGTTGAGCGAGAGATGGTGATTGGGAATACGCTGTTTGAGAAGAAAGATATTTATAAGTATACATGGGTGAGACAGGAGGGTGGAAGGGTTGTTGATAGAGCCTTGATGGACTATGTGGTTGTGTCTAGGAATGTAATAGGAAGATTGTTGGATGTGAGAGTTCTGAGAGGGGAGGGTGGAGGTATGTCTGACCACTACCTGGTGGAGGGAAAGTTAAGAGTAGGTAAGAGATGGGCGAGAGCTAGGAGGGTTAGGTGTGGCAGGGAGGTTTTGAAAGTGAGTGAGTTGGATAAAAGAGAGAAAAAGATAGAGTATCAGGAGAAATTGAAAGATGAGTGGAACGCAGTGAAAGATCGGGAAAATGGCAGTGTGGAGGAGGAATGGCAGTTGTTTAAGAGTGCTGTGGTGGAGCATGCAGAAGAGGTGTGTGGTGTGAGACGTGTGGGTGGTGGTGTAAGAAAAGGAAGTGAATGGTGGTGCGAGGAAGTAAGTATGGCTGTGGCTGAGAAGAGACGTGCATATGAAGTGTGGCTGCAGAGGAAGGATGAGATGTCATATGAAAGGTATAAGGAAAAGAGGAATAGAGCGAGAAGGGCTGTGCGTGATGCTAAAGTGGCAGCAGATGAGAGGTGGGGTAGGCGGCTGACAGAGAATTTTCAACAGAATAAGAAAATGTTTTGGAAGGAGGTGAAAAGGGTGCGAAAGGGAGAGTCTGGGAAGGAAGAACGAGTAAAAGCAGAGGATGGAAGGATGTTAATTGAGATGGATGCAGTAAGGAAGAGATGGGCAGAGTATTTTGAAAGATTGTTAAATGTAGAGGAGGAGAACGTGGCTGAGATTGTGGCAGATAGAAGGGTGCAAGGAATAAATGTGTTGGGAGAGTTGAATGATTCTTTGATCACGAAGGAGGAAGTGGAGAAGGCAGTAAAGGAGATGAAAACAGGGAAAGCTGCAGGTATGGATGGGTGTGCTGTGGAATGCCTGAAGGGTGGTGGAGTGACTATTGTTGACTGGTTAGTAAGATTATTGAATGTGTGCTTTGAGAAAGGTATGGTGCCAATTGACTGGGCAAGTGCTTGTGTGGTCCCGTTGTATAAAGGCAAGGGTGATAAGTATGAATGTACTAGCTTTAGGGGTATAAGTCTGTTGAGTGTTGTAGGTAAAGTGTATGGTAGAGTGTTAATTATGAGAGTTAGAGAGGGTACAGAGGGAGTGATTAGTGATGAGCAGTGTGGCTTTAGGAGAGGGAGGGGATGCGTTGATCAGGTGTTTGCTGTGAGACAAGTGTGTGAAAAGTATTTAGCGAAAGGCAAGGATGTGTTTTGGGCATTTATGGATTTAGAGAAAGCGTATGATAGAATTGATAGGGAGGCTTTGTGGACTGTTTTAAGATTGTATGGACTTGATGGTAGGTTACTAAAAGGGGTGAAAAGTTTTTATGTAAATAGTAGAGCGTGTGTAAGAGTGGGAAATGCTGTGAGTGATTGGTTTCCCGTGAGAGTGGGGCTGCGACAGGGATGTGTGATGTCGCCTTGGTTGTTTAATATTTACATGGATGGTGTTGTAAGGGAGGTGAATGCAAGAGTTTTAGGTGGTCTGAGTCTGGTAAATGTTGATGGAGGAGAGTGGAATCTGAAGCAACTGCTGTTTGCAGATGATACTGCATTGGTGACTGATTCAGAGGAGAAATTGAGACAGTTGGTAGAGGAGTTTGGAAGGGTGTGTGAAAGGAGGAAATTGAAAGTAAATGAGAATAAGAGTAAAGTGATGAAGTGTACGAGGTTGATAGATGGTAGGGGGATGAATATAGTTTTGAATGGTGAGTTGCTTGAGGAGGTAGATTGTTTTAAATATCTAGGGTCACATGTTGCTGTGGATGGAAGAATAGATGCAGAAGTGAAGTTTAGAATTAATGAAGTAGGAAAGGTGCTGGGAGGAATGAAAAAAGTGTTTAAATGTCGTTCGCTTAGAATGGATGTAAAGAGAAGGCTGTATGAGGGTGTTGTGGTACCGACTGCGTTATATGGGGCTGAAACATGGAATATGGGTGTAGCAGAGAGGAAAAGTTTGAATGTAATGGAGATGAGATGTCTGAGGAGTATGTGTGGAGTGACGCGTATGGATCGAGTGCGAAATGATGAAGTGCGAAGGAGAACTGGAGTTGTTCGGGAGATGGCTGGTAGAGTTGAGCAGAGGGTGTTGCAATGGTTTGGGCATATGGAGAGAATGGATAATGAGCGATTGGTGAAAAAGATAACTAGATCTGATGTGAGAGGTGTAAGACTGAGAGGAAGACCACGAATAGGATGGATGGACAGTGTGAAGAGAGCGCTGGATGCGAGAGGGATGTCTGTTGAGCAAGGAAGAGTGGCTGTGCGTGACAGAAATAAATGGAGAGAAATTGTGAATGAATAAGTGATGACGCAGCCCTGAGGGGATATTCTCCTGCATTTGGTCTGATCAGCTAGTCAGGTCAGGTGCGGGTAAGGGGATGGGTCTGTTATGATGTGGCAGGGGTAAACCAGTTCTGCTGTCGGGCCCTGCTGTGGATGTCACTGCTTGCATTGCGCAGTTGACCCTTGTGCAGTGTGATGCGGTGAGGATCTGTCCGTTCTCCCCTTTGGGGCTAAGATGCGAATGAATGTGTTTGAATGGATGAGTAAATGGAGAGTGAGTCGTCCTGTCTCGGCTACCTCCCTTTCCTTGGGGGAAGCAGCCTTGGTATATAGATAGATAGACATATCCGACATTGACGGGTTTGAGGTACAAACTTTCCTGTCCCGTCATTCCACAACACTTCGTCGTTGTGTCGTAGTGCATAGCTCTGAAGGGTAACGATAGTTTTTCTTATGACTGTACATAGTCTTTCTGGAGTAGAAAGAAAGACTGAACTTGAACGAACAGGATCGGAGTGTTCGCCTTTTTGGTCTTATGACCCAAGGAAAGTTTTAAGACCAAAAAGACTGATGGTCTGAGGGAGGAGGGGCACAGTAGTATGGGTCAGATAAATAAGGAGAGAGAGAGAGAGAGAGAGAGAGAGAGAGAGAAATAAGGAGGGGGAGGGGTATCGCCGGGTACCCCTGCTAGTATGCTAAATAAAAGAACCCTAGCTGTTGGCGCATGCCTTGTGTACGGACTCGCCATATAATCTCCATGACCTGGCTGACCAGATCAGTTCATCGTCCCATCATACTGTACCACTGACAAGTTTGGTCGAAATCCGTCGAGGGGTTCAGGATACATCGAGCCCACACCCACATAACTTTGTCCTTTAAGCTCTTGACTTTGCCGACCTAATCATTTTATCGTCCCTTCATACTGTATCACTGACAATAGTTTGGTCGGAATCCGTCGAGGAGTTTAGGAGATATCGCGCCTACAAGGATAAACTAAGTCGACACCATATGACCTTCACCTCTGACTCCTTGACCTAGCTAATCAGTCCACCGTCCCTAGATACTGCATCAATTACAAAAGTTTAGTGAAAATCCGTCGATGAGTTCAGGTTATATCGCGCATACAAGAGTGTTACGGACCCACGCACGCACGGACCCACGCACGCACGCACCCATTCATGCACGCACAGACGGACACACCGATAGTTTAATGTCTGGTGAGCGGAGGCATAAAAAGGAAAAGGTAGCCCAAGGCTTCCTATGCAAGCTAGAATTAGGAAAACATGCCACGAAGGTTCTATGCCGCTCTCACTCAACAAGATGTGGAATTACTGTACAGTAAGCTCCGTATTCTCGTCGGTTGAGGAAGCTCCCTAACCCTTTTTCCTAGGCGACTTATTTTGTCTATCAGACCTTACTGGTCTTATCCGTGTTACATAAATTGTATTAATATCGCCATATTCTGCACAGATATCATACAAACCAGCCGCATCCAAAAAATAACTAAGGAAGACATGTCAGGGAGCCCCCTTACCCTGCGAGAATATAGGCCCACGTCTGTTATATAATCCAGAATACTGACGTCAGCACGCACACCACAACATAAACTTGTCGCCTTGAAGACTAATATTAGCTTCTGCACATAAGTTTCAACCTTGTGTCCGCTAATTACCCCACCGGCCAAAAAATTATTTAGTGGGGATTATCACGCTAATCAACTCTCAGGCAGGAGGCGGGGGAATGTGTGAGATATTAAGGGACTAGGGGAAGAGGTGGGGGAGGGAAGGAAAAGGAGGAAGAAATTAAAGGGTTGAAGGGAGGGAGGGATGGAACGGTGAAGCGAGAGGTTTAGAGCGAAGAGAAAAAGATGATGATATGAGGGGAAGGAGGAAGAGGGGGACTGAGAAGAGGTGGAGGAAAAATAAAGGAGAGGAGGGGAGGGGAGGAAGGGGAGGGGTGGAGCGGGACGAAGAGGTGGGGTGGAGCGGGAGGGAAGGAATGAGAAGATTGGGGGGGGGGAGAGTATAAGATTAGGGGAGGGGAATGGGACTGAGTTCAGAGGTGAAGGAAGAATAAAAGGTCGGGGAAGGAAGGGGAGGAGACGGGATGATGAAAATAGGTATGGAGAGGGGAAGGGTAGACAAAGTGAATAGAGAAGGGGAAAGAAAGTGAGGGGAAGGGATTGGGAAGGGTGGGGATTGGGAAGGTAAGGGATTTGGAAAGGATGGGGAAAGGAGATACAGAAGAGAACTGGACGTGGGGAAAAGAGAAGGAGTGGCGGCGAGAGGAAGGAGGGAAGCGAGGAGTTGAAAAGTAGGAAAGGAGGGAATGGAGAGAGAGAGAGAGAGAGAGAGAGAGAGAGAGAGGAGGGAAAATAATGGGAGAAACGAAGGGAAGGGTGGGAATGGGGGGAGGGAAAAATAAAGTGATGGGAGGAGGGAGATATTACGGGAGGGAGGTAATTAGGGCGTGGCCTAATTTATAAGTTAATTACTTGAACGATGAGATAGTGTTATTACCTTGCTGGCCGCTGTGTGTGTGTGTGTGTGTGTGTGTGTGTGTGTGTGTGTGTGAGAGAGAGAGAGAGAGAGAGAGAGAGAGAAAGGGGGGTTATCTCTCTTGGTCTGACAGGAGTGACAGAAGGCCATGTACATACTCAAGAATTCTGAAATCGCTTTCCGGAAAAACGCATGAATAAGAAACAAGAGGAGTAGACTGCAGCACCAGTCGAGCAGGGCAGTACTCCCGAGGTGGATGGAAAGCAGATGACAGGGAGTGCTGGAGCTCCCGTTTCATCAGCCCTCAGGACTAGTTCCTGACCATCCCCCTTTGCTGAACTTTTTCAGTGTCTCAGTTACACAGAGAGTAGGCCAGCATGCTCTCCAGTACAAATTTCTCTAACTATCTACACCAAACTACATGCACAGTACACACTACACTTCCTTTTCCAAAATTCAAAAAATTATGGCATCTCATCACCCAGCCTCGGAGTTCCCAGGGGGGGGGGCATAAATGCCCCCACCTTCCGTCCCTCTCCCGGTGACGACTCGAGGTGCCAGGAACCACAGTCTGACTCTCTTCTTCATTTCTGCAACATTCGCGGCCTTTCCTCTAACTTTCGCTCTGTTGAGCACCAACTCTCCTCCTCTAAACCTCACCTTCTTTTTTTAACTGAGACTCAGCTGTCTGAGGCAACTGACAGCAAACCCTTTTCTGTATCCTCCTACTTTCCGTATACTCATTTCAAAGCCAATTGTGGCTGTTGTGTATATATACGCAACGACTTATCTTGCTCTCGTGTTCCTGAACTCGATTCTTCCGAATTCTCTACACTCTGGCTTCGGCTTTCCTGTCATTCTCTGACTAAATATATCTGCCCTGTTTACTTATCCCCTAATTCTACCGACTATCAAAAATTCTTCGACTATCTTACTTCTACGATGGAACACATTCTATCCATTTCTCCTTTCTCTAAAATCTCCATTCTAGGAGATTTCAATGTTCACCACCACCTTTGGCTCTCCTCTCCTTTCACTGATCCACCTGGTGAACAAGCCTACATCTTTTCTATCCTTAATGACCTAGAGCAGCTTGTACAGCACCCTACCCGTATCCCAGACCGCCTTGGAGAGAGCTCCAACATACTTGACCTCTTTCTTACAACTAATCCTTCTGCTTACACTGTTAATCTTTTCTCTCCGTTGGGCTCCTCCGATCACAATCTTATCATCTTAACCTGCCCTATCACTCCAGTATGGCCTGTGGCCCCTCCAGGGAAACGTCATCTGTGGCATTTTGGAGCCGCTGATTGGGAGACCCTCAGGCAGTACTTCTTTGATTTTCCCTGGATCGATTATTGCTTCCATGGCCAGAAGCCATCTGAGTGTGCCTTGCGCTTTACGGAGGTTATTCTCTCGGGCATGGAAGCATACATTCCTTTCTCATATCCTTTGACTAACGCAAGAAAACGTTGGTTTAATCACGCTTGTTCTAATGCTGTCCGCAACAAGGAGAGGGCCTACAAAAGGTAGCGGAGCCAACCCACCCCTGAATCACATCATCTTTACGTTTCTGCCCGGAATTGTGCTAAGTCTGTGCTAAAAATAATTTCATCCATACTAAATGCTCTCAACTCTCCAACTCAAATTCTTCCCGCTCCTTCTGGCACCTTGCCAAAAACCTTTCTAACAACTTTACCTCATCATCCTTCCCTCCTCTTTTCTACTCTGATGGTTCTGTAGCTATTTCTTCTACTGATAAAGCAGATCTCTTCGCTCTGACTTTCTCCTCCAATTCCACCTTAGACGATTCCGGTGCTGTTCTTCCATCACTTCCCCCCTCTGACTTCCTCATGGCTGACATTAAAATTTCTTCAGCTGATGTATTTTCTGCCATCACTGGCCTCAATACTGACAAGGCATATGGGCCTGATGGGGTCCCTTCTGTTGTTCTCAAGAACAGTGCTTTTGTGCTTACACCCTGCCTAGGCAAACTCTTTCGCCTTTGTCTGTCAACTTGTACCTTTTCTTTTTGCTGGAAGTTTGCTCTCATTCAGCCAGTCCCAAAGAAGGGTGACCACTCCCAACCCTCCAACTATCGTCCAATTGCTTTAACGTCCTGTATTTCAAAAGTTTTTGAGTCAATTCTCAATACAAATATTTTAAGGCATCTTTCCTATCACAACCTTTCTGATCGTCAGTACGGGTTCCGTCAGGGACGCTCCACTGGCGATCTTCTCACCTACCTTTCAGACTCCCGGTCATCCTCCTTTCGGGACTTTGGCGAAAGCTTTGCCATTGCACTTGACATCTCAAAGGCTTTCGATCGAGTCTGGCATAAATCTTTAATTTCCAAACTGCCCTCTTACAGTTTCTATCCTTCTATCTTTGCCTTCATCGCTAGCTTCCTTTCTGGTCGTTCTATAGCCGCTGTTGTAGACGGCCATCGTTCTTCTCCTAGATCTATCAACAGTGATGTTCCTCAGGGCTCTGTCCTATCACCAACTCTCTTCCTTTTATTCATCAATGACATTTTAAGCTGTACATCTAACCCTATCCACTCATACGCTGATGACTCCACCCTTCACCTTTCCATTCGGTTTCCACAACGCCCATCTCAGCAGTTACTTAAACAAACAAGGGATGAGGCTATGGCACACCTAATGTCTGACTTGGCTCGTATGTCTGACTGGGGTAAAAATAATCTGGTTGTTTTTTAATGCATCTAAGACTCAGTTCTTACACCTATCAACCCGACAAAATCTTCCACAGGTATACTCACTAATGTTTAATAATATTCAGCTTAATCCTGCATCATCCTTGAACATGCTTGGGGTTTCATTTACTCGGGACTTATCTTGGAAAGATCATATTACATCTCTTGTAAAATCTGCTTCCAAGAGATTTGGTGTGCTAAGCCGACTCCGTTCTTTCTTTACCCCTGCACAATTGTTGACTCTATACAGGGGTTTTATCCACCCCTGTGTGGAGTACAACTCTCATGTGTGGGGAGGTTCCCCACATACAGCTCTTCTCAATAGGGTGGAGTCAAAGGCCTTTCGTCTCATTAACTCTCCTCCTCTTACCGACTCCCTTCAACCTCTGTCTTTTTGCCGCACTGTTGCATCTTTATCTCTTTTCTATCGCTACTGTAATGGTCACTGCTCCTCTGAACTATCTGCATGCATTCCTCCACCTCTACGACGGGCGCGTAGCACCCGTCTAGCTGCTAACTCTCATCCCTTTCCTGTCCAACTCTCTAATGCATGAGTTAACCGTTACTTCCAGTCTTTCATTTATGCAACAGGTCAACTCTGGAACTGTCTCCCTCTGTCTGTATTTCCTGCTGCCTATGATCTCCAGTCTTTCAAACGCTGTGTGTCCAGGCATCTCGAAATGATCGGATCTTGAATTTGGCTCTCTATTGTATTTTGTTTTTCTCTTGGAGGGAACTGTTATTGCGGGCTCATGGCCTTTGGTTCCTTCTTCCTCGCATTAAGGAAAAAAATCGGAAGAAAATGAGAAATATAGCGAGAGATTGGGAAAAGAAGATATATATGAGGGGAGAAAGATATAAATATTCCCGGGGGACCTAAAGTATACGAGAAAAAGAGTGAGAGAAAATTATGATTCCTCCCCCCCCCCTCTCTCTCTCTCTCTCATCATCGTCACCATCACCATCCTCCTCCTCCTCCTCATGATGACAATAATATTGGCGATGATGATGAGGATGATGAGAGAGAGATAGATTCTAACTGTGATGGGCGTTTACGTATTCAAGAATTCTGTCCGTATGAAAAATGACAAAATAGGTAAAAAGAAAGACAAGGTAAATTAACATAGAAATAAGGATAATAAAGCCAATGACAGTAAGAAAGATACAGTTCACCCCCCCCCCTCTCTCTCTCTCTCCCGGTGTGGCACTAGGATTGAGGGAGTGGTGTTAAAGTATTCAAGAATTCCAAGACGGTTCGAGACAGATCCCACGGTCCCATTCATCTCAATCCTCTATAACACACTAAAGTTTCTTACCTTGTTTTCTTTCCTTGCCTTTTCTTTTCATGTCTACATATTCTATTCCATTTTTTTCTCCGTTTTGCTTCCCTGTTCCATTATTCTCCCAGTATCATTTTATTTTTCTTAACCATATTAGTCACTGTCTAGTTATTGCTGTTGTTGTTCTTTTCTTCTTTTTGTCTTTTTTCTTCTCCTAATCTTCCTTCTTCCCCCTTTCCCTCTCCTTGTCCTACTCCTCCCTTCTTATTTTCCTGTTTCTTTTTCATTTTCTTTTTTCTCTTCTTCTTTTCGTTTTTTTTTCTCTCCCTGCTCCTCCTCCTCCTCCTCCTCTTTTTTTCTTTTTCTTTTCTCTCCTCCTCCTCTCATAGTTTGAAGCGGAATCCACGATCACAACACCCAACTTCACTGGATTCTTCTTCTTCTACTCCTTGTCGTTTTCTCCAGACGTTCTACTTAATCTACTATATTTCTCTACTTATTTCTTCTCCCTTTTCTTCTAAATCTTGCTTTCATAGTTTCTATTTTTTTTTCTTTAGCTCTTGCCGCTATTATACTTGGTCTCCTCCTTCTCCTCCTCCTCCTCCTCATCATCTTTTTCTTCCTCTTCCTCTTCTTTCTTTCCCCATGATTATAGATAGATTCCACGGTTCCATTCATCCCAACGATATCAGACGAATTTATTTTTTCCTTCTTCTTATGCTTATTTCTCGTATTAATTTTCATTTCCAATTATTGGTTTTTCCATTATCTTCAGTTTTCGTCTTTTTTCTTTCTTAGTCTTTTCCACAGAAATTCTCATCCTTTCCTTCTTTTATCCTAGTATTTCCTTTTTTTTTTGGGGGGGGGCTCTTCTACACTTCTGAGATGGTTTGAGGCACAGCTCGTTAAGCTGGGAGGCTCTATGCCTTTTCTTTACAAATTTCTCTCAGCTTGTGACATGTTATTTATCTTCTATGTTATTTAAGTAATCAACGTCAGTATCACTGCGACATAACATACAAAAAAAGAGAAGGGTGTAAAATAAATCGCTATGGATGAGGTGCCACGAGCACTTCTTGACCGATGGAAAACTGACTCGCTGTTTATTTCTATATTTTACTCCTCCTCCTCCATCATCATCATTATCACCATCATTATCATCATCACGATCACCATCACTAACACCATCATCCTCATCATCAACATCAACATCGTCAACATTACCACCATCACCATCATCAGCATCACCACCACCACCACCATCACCACATCCACCACCATCATCAACACCACCATCACGACCACCACCGTCACAACCACCACCATCACAACCACCATCATCACAACCACCACCATCGCAACCACCACCATCGCAACCACCACCATCGCAACCATCACCATCGCAACCATCACCATCGCAACCATCACCATCGCAACCATCACCATCGCAACCATCACCATCGCAGCCATCACCATCACCATCACCATCACCACTGACTCACTTAAATCACCACACCGCAGAGCTTTATCCCCCCCCCTCTCCCCCACCAAACTGACTATGTAAAAAGCTTGATATTAATTCCTACCGACGGCACGATGGCAGAACAATTTTTTCCAAAGTCCCAACCTTCCCTAAGAATGCGAACAACAAATCGATGTTAAATCCAGATCCCAATTATACTTCTGGGTTAACAGGTGCCATTTTGAAACACCACGCCCAGGCTGAATAAACTCGCCAGCAGGTAATAAAAATACATTGAAAAAATCCGCCATCGCAGTGTTAAGAGTAGTGAAGGAAGGATTATTCTGAAGGGGAGTGAGGTGGCAATGTCGTGAGGGAAGGAGACAGAAAATAATTAAATGCGAAGGACGTGAGAGAGTTCGATCGGTTCAAGAAATTAACTCAGGTTCTTCCAGTTGACAGCTGGATTTGCTAACCAATGCACCAAAGGCTTTAATATTCTACCTTCCCTCCTTAATACCACCGCCATCACTTACGCCATCACCACCAGATGACCGACTACAACCACCAGCAATATATTTCCTCTTTCACCCCCTCCTCTTTCTCCTGCTCCGACCCCCCCTCCCCTTCCTTCAACCTCCTCTCTCACCCCTCCCTTCTCCATCCCAATTCCCGGTTCCCCAACCTCTCATTCCTCTCATCCCCCCCCCCTCCCTTCCATCCCTCGTCCGTTCATGCTCCCCTCTCCACCTTTTCCTATTTTTCCTCTCCCCTCCCTTCCGACGATTCCTTCCCTTCCCTTCTTCCTCCTCACGCCCCCTCCTTTCATCACTCCTCCCTCCGTCCCTCTCCTCTTATTCTTTTCCTGTTCCTCATCCCTTCCCCTCCCGCCACTATGGTTCCCATGCTGAAATGAAACCTCTAACAGCAGCAAGATTACTGATAATTACCGTCGTTTATACTGATGCCGTAAATTGTGAATAACTGCAGGCCCTTCAGTGAGGTGACTTATTTTATATTCTTGCTGTTATCAGACGGTTTTACTGAGCCTAGCGGAGGATTTCCACACTGGAGAGGTTAAATAAGATTTCATTAAACAAGTAGAAACACTCAAGAGTCCAGCACCCATGCCCACCAACTGAACTAAAGGCGGAATACTTAACTCTGTGACCTTGACCTTCAACCGACTGCTGCTGAAACACTTACTTCATTCCTCCTGTCTGACCATTAACCTTTCCACCAAGTCAGGTCGACAACGGATCAAGACTATGTGACAACCGTGCCCTCTGACCCTGACTTCTGACTTTTCCCAATGACCTTCGATCGAAATTGATCTATCCGTGTCTAATCATGAACCTTTCCACAAAGTTTGGAGTAAATCGGAGAAGATTGTTTAATTCAACCTTGCCACGTGACCTTGACCTTTGACCTACTGTTCTCAAAAACAAAAGGTCAACATCTTTTCTGACCATTAATCCTACTCTAAAGTTTGGTCCAAATAAGATGAAAACTTGTAGTTTTGTTCATAACGGGTACATGGGTCGAACTTCGACCTTGCCCTGTGACCTTGGCCTTTGATCGATTGTTCTCAAAACCTGATCTCTTCGTTTTTGCTTTACCCACAACCTTGCAACCATGTTTGGTCTACATCGTATCAAAACTGTTTAAGTCAACCTTGCTGGGTCACGTATTGACCTAGCCCTGTGACCCTGACCCTTGATCTATTATTCTCAAAAACCTGACTCAAATGCCTCAGGTAAGTTTGGTTAAAATCAGATAAATCTGAGTTATATTGTTTACACTGGTGTAATTAACAACGATACAGATGACTCATGTGTTTCATCATCATCATCACATGCTTCAAAAATTACCTGGGCGTTTATATACACCTTCACTTTGCAAATTAAACCTTAACTCGATTTAATTTTTTTCCCGTTGTAATATCGAAATAGCTTCTACTTATACTATAAAGGAGGATACCGAAGCATAAAGAGCAGAATAAATCGCTATGGAAGAGTTGTTACGAAGGCTTCAGAGATACCTAGAAAGCGACCGTAAACCTAACTCTTGTACTTCATCTAGGGAAGAACCAGGGATTAGCAAAAACAAATCCAACCACACCAAGCCTTTTGACACTAACATACACTGGCTTTGTCTCTCCTTACAGACACCCCTTCTGCTTCGTGCTTAGCCAGCATGGGGAGGGATTAATTCTAGCTATAACCCTCCCTTCGCTGACAGATTCGATTTTGCAGGGGGATCACTTACAGATGTCACACCCTTCATCATCATCATCATCAGCATCACTATCCTCCTCCTCCTATCATCATCATTACAGATAACCCACACACGATGATCTCTCTCTCTCTCTCTCTCTCTCTCTCACGCAAATGCCACTCCCCTCGTTCCTCCCTAAGCCATCATTCATCTAATCTACGCTTCTATCACCCTCCATCCCACCACCAACTGAGTCAACTCCCCATGGTGAAAGATATTTGTGTGTGTGTGTGTGTGTGTGTGTGTGTGTGTGTGTGTGTGTGTGTGTGTGTGTGTGTGTGTGTGTGTGTACACGAGGACCTGTAGTGGGGAGAGAAGAGGTGTAAAAGCGAGGCGGGTAGAGAGAAATGGAGGGTGTTAGGCAGGGAGGGGAAAAGTTGAGTGGAAATGATGGGTCGAGAGGGAGAGGGAGAACGAGGACGAGGAACGACCATATCAAGTATTCTCTGTTCACAACCCCTCCATCCTGTGGCGTGGTTTATATTTTAGTCCTGTTGCGTCCTGGCGATTTTACTCAGCTAAGGGAAAAACAGCTGGTTGTGCAGGGCTAATGGGCACTTTCTAGCTCCCCACAAGAAACACGTCCTTCCAAAACTGGGCAAAATTGTAGGGTGCTCAACTCGTTACTCTAACTTGGCCTACAACGACCATCTCTCCGCCTTGAACGCTGAGTTGAAGCGATAGACTAACACCAGAATATGAAGCTAGTCATGAAGGCATTATGGACAGGATGTAGAGCTGCGGTACTTTCTTTTCTCAACAACGCAGGTACGTGAAATCTATATTATAATGATCCGATTTCCCTTTGTTTGTTGGTTTATTACCATAACACACCAACACTGGCGCATGAAGCGCAAATTTTTGTTAGAGTAAGAAGGTACCGTTATAATGCTCTAACCTGAAGTATAAAACAATTTCCAGTCCAATCGGGCCACCGGTTCCAGAGTTTTGACTCATTCCTGGTCTTTTGTTTCAAATTTAGTATTTGCTTTTTGTGCAGGTGATGGATTCGTCCTTCGTCCAGTACTGAAATTACCAGCATGACACAAAGGAGAAGAGTGACATGCTTCTTGTATTATCACTCTCCCGCCACTCCTTCCTCACTCCTTATACTCCTAAAATTGTATAGTATACTGGTATACTTTAATCTATATTATAATGATCCGATGACTGTATGTCTGCTGGTTGGTTTGTTACCGTAACAGCAAAAACGGTGCATGTAACACAATTTTTGTTAGAAAAAGGTATCGATAAACTGCTCTAACTAAAAGAATAAAACAATTTCCAGTCCAATCGGGCCAACGGTTCCTGCGATGTGACTCGTTTCTGAAGATACGAAGTAACTTGACATCGAGCGGAGGCTGCCGACACCAGGCAAGTACAAAAGAAAGAAAATCTGGGCCAGGTTAAGGAGAAAGAAATATAAAAGAATATCGTGGTATTCTATCCGTTTAACTCGGCCTAAATATACTCTGTCCATCTTGAATTACTCTCTCTCCATCCTGAATTACTCTCCCTCCATCCTGAATTACTGTCCCTCCATCCTGAATTACTGTCCCTCCATCCTGAATTACTCTCTCCATCCTGAACTACTGTCTCTCCATCCTGAACTACTGTCTCTCCATCCTGAATTACTGTCTCTCCATCCTGAATTACTGTCTCTTCATCCTGAATTACTGTCTCTCCATCCTGAATTAGTCTCTCCATCCTGAATTACTCTCCCTCCATCCTGAATTACTCTCCCTCCATCCTGAATTACTCTCCCTCCATCCTGAATTACTCTCCCTCCATCCTGAATTACTCTCCCTCCATCCTGAACTGCTGTCTCGCCATCCAGAATTACTGTCTCTTCATCCAGAATTACTGTCTCTCCATCCTGAAATACTGTCTCTCCATCCTGTGTGGTTGGCTATAACACAATAATATTGTACTATACTCTGTCCACTTTACCCTGGCCTAAAATTAATAGAAGTAGACGCACTGTAATAATAGTGAACTTTACTCCTGTTTAATCTCTCTCTCTTTTTTTCTCTCTGTCACTGTCTCTCTCTCTCTGTGTCTCTGTTTGTCTGTCTCTCTCTCTCTAGGTGTTCACTCATCATCACCAGAGATCCCCCGTGTACCACTTTTCCCCTCCTTCCATCTTAATCCATCTCTCTCCTTCCCTTCCCTTCCCTCACCCCTCCCCTCTCATTCCTCTCCCCTTCCTTTCCTCTCCCATCTCGTATTTATCTCTACTTTCTCCTGCATTCTTCCACTCCTTTTTATTTCACTATTACTTCCCTAACCTCCCCCCCCCCTCCACCTCTCTCAAAGTCTTCCCCCGATCCCTTCTCCCTCCATCTTCCCTGTCTGTCTGCCTGTCTGTGTATCTGTGTAAATTTTTCGGTCTGTCTACCTGTCTGTTTGTCCGACTGTCTGTGTCTCCTTGTCTGTGTGTGTGTGTGTGTCTGTCTGTCTGTCTGTGTGTGTGTGTGTGTGTGTGTGTGTGTGTGTGTCTGTCTGTCTGTCTGTCTGTCTGTGTGTGTGTCTGTCTGTCTATCTATCTGTTTGTCTGCGCGTCACAATATGTCCGTGTCTGTGATTGTCTGTGCCTTTCAGAGTCTGTCTCTCTTTTATCTGCGTCTCTCTCTCTCTCTCTCTCTCTCTCTCTCTCTCTCTCTCTCTCTCTCTCTCTCTCTCTCTCTCTCTCTCTCTCTCTCTCTCTCTCTCTCTCTCCACACTTCCCTCGCGTACCGTCGCCACTTTTCCCGCCACACGACTGATGGTGAAGCCCGCGCTAAGAAGTAATTCCCCAACAAGCAATAAACCCAGACGCCAGTGGGAGGGAAGGAAGGAGAGATGGGGGAAGTGAGGGAGAGGTGAGGGAAGTGAGGGAGAGGCGGGGAAAGTGAGGGAGAGGCGGGGGAAGTGAGGGAGAGGCGGGGGAAGTGAGGGAGAGGCGGGGGAAGTGAGAGGTGGTGGAAGTGAAGATGATGTGGGGGTAGTGATGGAGAGGTGGGGGTAGTGATGGAGAGGTGGGGCAAGTGAGGGAGAGGTGAGGGAAGTGATGGAGAGGTGAAGGAAGTGAATAAGAGGGGAGGGAAGTAAGGGAGACGTAAGGGATGTGAGGGAGATGTAGGTGGAGATGAAGATTGTGAGAGGTACGTGAATGAAAGGCAGGAAAACAAGGGCTAGTGCTGAGGAGTGGTATGTGGGAAGGTGAGGAAGCAGCAAGAGGGGAGAGGAAAGGAGAGGAGAGAAAAAGAGAAGGGGAAAGGAAGGTTTAGTAAGGGATAGGAGACGAGACGAGACGAGACGAGACGAGACGAGACGAGAAAAGAAAAGTAGGAAACGAGAAAAGTGGAGCAGGAAACGAACGAGAAAGGTGAAGCTGGAGAGGGACAGAGAAGAGAGATGAGAGGAGAGGAGAGAAGCGGATTAGAAAAGAAAAGAAGGTGAGTAAAGAAGAAGCAAAGAGAGGAGAGGTGAAAAGAGAAAGGAAAAGTAGGGTTGCTGAGGTGAGGAAACAACAGACAGGAGATGTAGGTATGGAAAAAGAAAGGATAGAGGATATAGGAAGGAAATAGGGACGTGAGATAGAGACATGCAGACAAGCGTGGTGGAGACAAATTAAGGTAAGAAAGAGAAGGAATGGACCAGTCTAAAAAGCCCTAAGTATGAAAGGCTGTGGGATTATGCTGGGAGACAGGCGTAAGGGGAGGAGGGCAGAGAAGTTAATAGATATGGGATACTATAGGTAAAAATAAGTAGAAACAACATAGATAATGAAAAGAAGCGAACAGGAGAGGTATGTGAAAGAGAAGTAGGTATGGAAAAACAAGAAGGGAGGAGAGACAGGTAGACAAAAGGCACGCGAGAGGAAGGTAGATAATTGGAGGGGATGTGGCAACTAAGTAGGAATAAGAGGCGGTAATCCCAACATAAATCCATTATCCTCGTTCGGGGGATGGGGAAGAGCAAGGACATATGCTATAACCAGGCAGTTAAGCTGTATCGGTGCTACCACATGAAGGCGTCCCAATCCAACACCATGAGTGTATGTAGAGGGGGTGGTGGTGTGTCGTGGGATGCGGGGTCGTTACTCTGGAGGGATAAAAAAGGCTAAGGTTCTTTTGTCACTGCTGACTCTTATAAGAATGCGGCCATAGGAACAGAGATAGACCGAGAACAGGTGTGTGTGTGTGTGTGTGTGTGTGTGTGTGTGTGTGTGTGTGTGTGTGTGTGTGTGTGTGTGGATAAGATAAAAGATGTTAACCCTCCCGTGGTCGAGACAACTCTTGCATTTTATTCCAGCAAACGTCAGACGATTTTTTTCGGCTGGATGGGTCACAGGAGTCGGACTTCATAATGGTACCGTAAATCCTCGCATTTACGGGACAACAGTGATATTAAGACGGGATAACAGCAGCTGGGTGAGCCATAGAAGCTTGAGTGTGTTAACAGAATGATGACAGAGGAAAGACTGAAAAAGACAATGACTGACAAACTAACAGACTGACAGACTGATAAAGACAGACGGATAAATACATATCCAGAGTTGAACAGAAGTGGGCTTCTCAAAGATATTTACGAAAGATCCCCTGCCTTAACTTAGATGTGATACTGAAAAAAAAAAAAAAAAAAAAAAAAAATCGCATCCTTCCTTCTCCCAGATTCTTTTTTTACCCAGTGCTATTTGATTTTTCTCAGTATGATCATCCTTCCTATTTTTTTACTCTTATCTACAATAACCTACCCTAATCCACTAAATTAACAGATTAACTTTAACTAACCTAACTCATACTGGCAAAACAAACCTAATAAGATTAATCTATCAATCTTAACCTGATACAGGCAAAATTAATCTAAGCTAACCGAATAATTGCAAAATAAATCCAACAATACCTAGGCTTTCCTGGATTTGAAAAAATGGTACAGGTATATAGAACTGAAATTAGCCGCCTAGTGTTCATACGCTAGGCGTGTCTTAGTTTCGAGAGGGAAATTATAGTGGGTTATTTACTCTCTGCAGTATGACCAAAGAAAGGAAAGTGCAGAGGTTCCCCGTGTCCCTAGTTCTTCCTGCAAATACACGTTACAGTTACGACATGGCACCAGAAGTGATTAGGCTTGACAAAATCTTACCCAGCTCTGTACAGTCGATCCAAAAACTATCACTACATATTTAGCACAAAGTAATCTAACACTGTCAAAGAAAAAATCGGTGCATAGTTTAACGCGAAATAATCAAACACCACGTCAAAAAACCGTCGGTGAACATTTAACGCGAAATAACACCGCGTCGAAACCTTACCAGTGAACATTTAGCGCAAACTAATGTAACACCACATCAAAAAATACAGGCGTACATTTAGCACGAGATTATTATAATTGCGTAAAAAAATCGATGCACATTTAGCGCGAAAGTAACACTGCGGACACCGACTACTACAAAAGGCCCGATGATGTAGCCCCTCAATGGTAAACCTACTTTGATTGGGACACCATACCTATCTTGGCTGCGACATTACCTGCTGGGTATAAGTATTACTGTACAGTCGGCATCAACAGTCCTGTCGCCATCTCCAGCTTTTCTCTCCATGGATTCCGAAAATAAGTGTGCGTAATGAGAAGCAGGCGACACTGATGAACTTTTTAGGCCACAGATCACTGTCATCAGTATTGTCTGTTGTGGACTCTCAAGACCAGTTTTCGTAGGTCATGGAGAAAAAGCAAGACAGGAGACAGCACTTATGACGCCGACTGTACTTGCATATTCAGATGGTAATAGATTAATCTTCTGGGGACATCGCAGGCAATACTGACCATTTTGGACACAATCAGACCCTTCCTGCTCTATATTCCCCTTTTATCATCAACTGTACGTGAAGGTCTAAGAATACCATTTGACTCCTTCAATCCCACGGCGTTTTTTTTTTTCCCCCCATCTCTTTTTACCCTTTCATGGTCACGTCAGTTCTGCTAATTTCTCTCTCTCTCTCAACATTAAATGCAAACCACTTATCACGGTAGGCTAGAGTCCAATTAACTTACCTACGGCATTTTCTAAGTACCAGTACCATATCCGACTTATGCTTGACAGATAGTCCTACACACGAGAGAGAGAGAGAGAGAGAGAGAGAGAGAGAGATACAGCTGTTTTATATTGTTTATTATTATTATTATTATTATTATTATTATCAGAGAGACAGACAGACAGATCTATACAGCTGTTTTATATTATTATTATTATTGTTGTTATTGTTATTATTATAATTATTATAATTATTATTATTATTATTACAATTATTATTATTATTAATATTATTATTATTACTACTAGTATCATCATCATCATCATCATCACATTATCGTAAAATTTATGGGCAGTATGTTCGCTGGCTTGGGAGACTCATTTTGCACCTCGTGATTTTTTCTATAACCTGGTGTGGTAGTGCTGTTAGGACAACGATAATGAGATTATGATAGGAAGTGGAAAGATATGGATGATGATGATGATGATGATGATGAGAGATAGATAGATAGTGACGACGAAAACGTCGACGACGGTGATGATAACATTCTCATATCTTGAGATTAAGATGGGAAGTGGAAAGACATGGATGATGATGATGATGACGATGATGGTGATGGGACAGATAGATGGAGAGATAGTGACGACGACGACGACGACGACAGTGATGATGATAACATTCTCATATCAGGAGTTTATATCCAGGTAATATCGAGCAATATTTTTTCCATCTACACGAGAGAGTGATGGCAGGAGCCAGGGAGAGTTGTTAACACTGTCAACACATACCACCTCCTTCGTCGCAAGAATTGTTCAAGCTAACACCAAACTCTTTTGTTCTAATCGGTTAAGATACAGGACTCGGAAATATTCTTATCACCATTTTTTAACTCTCGCACGGTCGGAAGAACTCTTGTATCACATTCCACCTAACGTCAGTTGATTTTATTCAGCTGAGAGGAGTCACAAGAGTCATAGAATGTTAGTACCTTCCATCTTATCGATACCTTTATTTTTTTTTTCTATGACCAAACGAATCTACTCTGCACAGAGAAGGATTTTCGAGCTAAAATCATAAACGTATCACAGCTGAATAAGTCTGGCAGAGGAAATAAATGATAAAAGACGTCACTTGACTGAAAGGGGTAATTTCGACACAGAGTAAATAATATACACGAGAATATTAATGTATATAATCATAAATGAGCAAGCAAACCGACCTGCGCTGCTTGGTGTAAAAAAAAAAAAAAATGAAGCTATTTGTCTTACCCCTTTTTCCGACGAACCTCATTAGCAGCTAATGAAGAAAACGTCTGGACTCGACAGTTCACCCCCCTCTCCCACAAAAAAATCCTAACATGAAAGTTTGCAAGCGTGTAAAATGAAGATAACTACATGTGGTTGTTAGAGTGCATATGATTACCAACTGAACGATAATATATGGAAGGACTGTTTTCTCTGGTCATTTAAATATCATGGGCTATTTAAGAATTGTTCGTAAACTTACTGAAAAACAATAGTCCTAAAAATGTCCCCGGTGCCAAAATTTACGACGGTGGTGTTTGCCACAGTCAACATGAGGGTTGCCACTGAAGTCGACGGGACGTGTTGAAAGGATGTCAGAAATTGGCGGTGAATGTGTTGTGATGATCTGCGAGTCGGCCCAGAATTTTAATGTCTCCCCTCTTCCCTTCCCCCCCCCCACCTCTCTCTCTCTCTCTCTCTCTCTCTCTCTCTGACTGGCGGGGGCTTATAAGGCGTTAATGGGATTTGGTTGGAAACGTTTTTTTGTGGAGGTCTGGGGTCAGGAGGGCGTTAATGGCGAATGTTAATGAGGCATGCAGGCAGGGCAACCAGGCAAGAAAGTTGACAGAAAAGACAAATAGATGACAGATGGATAGACAGATACCAGAGATGGGTATATAGACGCACAGATACAGACAGACAGACGCACAAATATAGACATACAGAACACCCTTGTTTGCAGTGCGCGGTGCACCTAACAGGCATGGTGAGGTCGACGTTTTCTTCTTAACCTTCAGTAAACATTATATCAACATACAATACAGGCTGACAGTCGAAAGCTGGCCAGATCTGGTGTCGTCGCAGAGTAAACAGTGCTCATCTTTACGACACTGCTCTTTCGACTGGCACCTCTTATGATTTTTTCACACTTCTGACGGCATATCTGAATTAATGAAGGTGTTGGTATCTAAGCACCCTGCAATGCTCCATTCTGCAGCGAAAGTGCAAACAAGGAAACGTTTACTATTTAGACAAAAAAAAAAAAAAAAAAAAAATGGTACCATACATAAAGCGCTCCTTACAAAATTAGTAAGCACTAGCAACAGATACTATCTATCTATCTATAGCCACACGTCATAATCCCGTATGGGGTGGCCGTGTGACTTTGAGTTAC
This sequence comes from Coenobita brevimanus, assembly GCF_032717465.1. Classification (NCBI taxonomy): domain Eukaryota; kingdom Metazoa; phylum Arthropoda; class Malacostraca; order Decapoda; family Coenobitidae; genus Coenobita; species Coenobita brevimanus. The sequence goes on from NC_136954.1 coordinate 8,735,099, forward strand.
TTGTTATACGGGGAGGCGCATTAACCCTCCGCCAATCCACTTGTTGACACGTAGGGAACACGTATTGGCTGGTTATATGGTTACCACCCAGCGTTGATAATGGTTTCCTAGCTTACAGGAAACCAATGAGTTTGTCAAAATGTAAAAACCACCTCAAAAGGAACGAAGAGTAATAAAAGTGACAGGAAAGATGGGAGATATAGGAAAAGAGGAGGGCAGACACAGTAAAAGAATAAGAGCGAAGGAAGAAGTAGGCAGCACTACTGTACATCAAGTGAGTGGATGATGGTCGCCACCACTTACCACTGGCAAGAGATACGTTTTTGAATAATTCATCTCGGCGATTTTGGTCCGAATAATTTCAGAGCAACTAGTCCCCCTATCTAAATCATTATCATTCATTCAATCATCATCCAATCCGTTTTTGCCCGACCAAGATCGCAGGAGCTCAGGCTAGGCTACTCAGTCCCGATATTAAAGGTAAGGGTGACCAGCCTCACTCGTCCCTAAACGGCACAGTGAGAAACTCCAACCACCTCTAGGATACATACGGTACGGTACATATCCTTGCAGGTTCAATCCACTTGGGGCGCCTTAACCCACTAAACCACTTAGCAGCAACTGGTTATATGGTTACCACAACGTAGCAAATGGTTTCCTGGTTTAAGGGATCAGTCTGACTTGTCATTCAGAGTAGCCATCCGAAGGCACCACAACCTGGGAGTTGACGGTGGGCTGCCTCATCTACCATTTTATTGATAATGTTAATAATATCAATATTAATATAAGAAGACAGGTTACTCAGAACAAATTCGAACCGACAAAAATACGAAATATCCAAAAGCTTATCTGCGGTTTGAATCATTACTAGTTCAATGAGGAAGTTACATATAGAAAGATTTTTACTCTTCCCCTATGAGTACAATTATAAGAAAGCAAAGAGGAATATAATGACAGGCACATAGATAGTCCCTTACAAGAGAGAGAGAGAGAGAGAGAGAGAGAGAGAGAGAGAGACGAATGGTGCAAGGTGTTGGGTGGAGTGAGACGGCATGAAGAAGGAAAAAGACAGCATAAGCTTTGAACATTAGGGAGGAATTGTGGAGTGGAGAAAGTCCCAGGGGTAGGGGAGGATGCAAAGGGCGAAGGGAGCAGGGGGTGGAGACAGAGGGCGATACTGAAAACTTTATATGCAACATTTTAACCTTTAACCCTGGCATGCTCTAAACTTTTTTTAATAATTTGTTCCAGCTAACGTTTGGGACACTATATTATTTTTTTTTTACAGTAAACGGCACGAGATTTATTCAAGAAACAGGGAATCAGAGGAGCCTGAATTTAGTTTCAAGGTCGAGATATATCAAGGAGTGTGGTGTGTAGTGGTGGAAAGGTTGGTGAATAAGAGTTAAAGAAAGAAGGAAAGGAGGAGGAAGATAGGGGAGAGAAAGGGGGATGAGACAGGGAGTAAGAGAGAAGCGAAAATTAGGAGGGGAAAATGAAGAGGGGAGGGAGAAGGTAAAATATGAGGAAAGAAGGGGGGGAGGGCGAGAAAACATGTCGGGGTAGGCGAAGGGGTAGTCAAGAGAGATGGAAGCCTTGGAGCTTGAAATATTATTCTTAAAATGCCTGAAAATAGCGTGTGATAATGCATCAGAACCAGCAACACTTGTCACCATTCTCTCTCTCTCTCTCTCTCTCTCTCAAACAGAATGTTCGTCTTATTTTTTTTTCCATCCCCGTCGAAGCCTGGGTGACATGGCTAACTAATTGTCACATGTACTACTGGAAGTTCATTTAACGTTTTGGGAGTTAAATATAATGAAAATAACTTGCCTCTTTCTGGGTCTTACTTTTATACTCATTCCAAGTCATCTGTCCATTTGTTTTTAATACCAGCACAAAGGAAGGAAAAACAAATGAATAAAAAAAAAAATCCATACATCAGATTACTGGCGTCCTCCATTCATAAAAAATCTGTAACAGTTCAACTTTAACAGCTGTCGGTTGAAGTTTGGGGGAAATAACTATGGGGATGCGAGTTCCAGAGAGATGCAGTTCGGGGAATAAAAGAATACCAATAGGCAGAAGTTCTGCAATATGGGTGTGTGACATTCTATTCATGAGCGCTACCAGATGCCCGTGTAGCAAGAGGGAAGGCATGGAGAGGTGGCGCAATGGACGCAACTTCGTCCGAGCATTTGCCATAAGTGTCTGTAAAATAATGCACAGGAGGCAACTTTTCTTACTTGTAGGGGAGGTAGTTTATTTGTAACAGCAGGGTTATTAATAATTCTAACAGCTTTGTTCTAAATTTTGTCTAGTTGTTGTAGTGAAACCTCTCCACATCCATTCCACAAGGGTGAGCAATATTCTAGTTGAGAGCGCACATGACTTATAAATTGTAGTCAACTGCTCGTCAATGAAGAAATTACTGACTCTGTACAATAATCCAAGTTCTTTGAGGCGATTTTGGCAAGTGGTCGGACATGAGGGGTCCAGCTGAGGGATTAAGTGAAACACCAAGAATTTCAATACATTTGGAGATAGGAATATTAGTAGCATTGAAGATACTATATATAGGACTCTGGCAATATCTGTCTATTAGTAAACTGCAAATATTTGGTTTTACTAGCATTAATTGAGACAAGGTTATTTTGTCCCCATTCAGTGGTCTTTGATAAGTCTTGATTTATGGTGATGGCTTCACTGAGTTGAGAGTTATAAGACATTAAACTCTTTGAGTGTGAATGAACTGTGAAGTGTTGAGTCATCTGCATATGAATGGATGGGACTGTGGGTGGCATAAATGATCGTTAATATGAACCAGGAATAGGGTTCGCGCCAGAACTGATATTTGTGGCACACCATTGTTCACTGAGTGGAAATTGGAATATACATCATCTACTTTTACTCATTTTGCTGTCTCCGAGATATGAGAAAGCAGAAGAGCTAAGACGTTAGTCCATAGCATGGGAATTTGGATAGCAGGGAATGGTGCCACATTGTCGAAAGGTTCAGATATATCAAGGACTACTGCTCGTGTTCCTCCATGTTTGTCAATTGACTGATGGATGGTATGAGTCAGGAGATTGAGTATGTCAATGGTGGATCTTTCGTGGCGAAAACCATATTGTCTATCACTAATTACGTTGTCGGATTCAAGGTGTTTAACAATGTGCTTATTAATTACAATTTCAAATACTTTACCAAGAGAAGACGTGATAGCTATTGGTCTCTAATCAGAGGGGTCAGAGGATGTTCCTTTCTCTGGAACTGGGTGGATATTGGCTTCTTTCCATGAATTAGGGAATGAAGAAGTACGTATGCATAGTCTGAATAATTTAGCTAGCACAGAGGCAAGGTCAGGGGAGCACTTTTTCAAAATAAATGGAGGAATTCCATCTCGGCGTGGAGCTTTGTTGGTTGGTAAATTGTCTACCATGGATTTTACGTATCCAGTCTGTATTTTAAGTGGAACAATGTCGGGAGAGTCAAGTTCAAGTATAGGGACGTTCTGGCTGACATCCTCTAAAGTAGAGTTTCTGGCAAATGTACTGGCAAGGATATTCGCTTTACCACGCGGGTCATGTGTAATGTTACCAACCCCTCCCCCCTCCTCTCTCTCTCTCTCTCTCTCTCTAATTCGCAGGAAAATTAAAGAAAGAGGACTCACACGAGTCCAAGTCATTACACACGGAAAAACAGAGACATCCGACTCGTTACTCACTGCGTTATGTATACAGGCAGAATGCAGGTAAATTATTTCCTATCCTTAACTAATGTTTAAAATTGACCGTAATAAATACTGTATGAGACAGCCCTAGCATGTATTCAATAGGGACGGTGGGTTTTAGCGCCGAAGTGGTGACATGTACAGGTGTATGGTATGTAGGAGGACTGCTGGGCCTTGATAGCAGGCTGTGAAGCCTATGCCCAGAGTCGGACACACACACACACACACACACACACACACACACACAAATGTAGTACTGTATTGTATTCTCGCAATTGGCATACAGGTAAATTCAATTGAGCGAGTCACAGGAGCCCGAGTGTCAATACCTGTACCACTACTATGAACCCCTTCATGCTTGGAATCATCAAGCATTTTAGTGCAGCCAACGCCACACTACTGTACCATCGGGTGTTGATAATGAGTTATGGGGGCGTCAGCGTCAGTGTTAATAACTGTGCCACTGATCTTACGCTCGTGACAACACTGGCGTTTTATTCCTGCAAACATTTATATTAGTTGAATGTAGGACCCTCTGTACTGAAGTGAAAAAAGAAGTTTCAGCTTCATTATACAATGCCTCTAGAATCGAAAAAAAAAAAAAGGAGGGGGGTAGCCTCGAAAACATTACCTTAAATTTACCGATACATAAAAGCACATTATTCTTGAATATTTGTACAACTACGAAATGAAGTAACTCAAGATATTTTTTCTTTTTCAGAAGCTCTCTGTCACGAGTCTGCTAGTGACACTGGCTTTTGTGGGAAACCGCGAACTCTAGTGGAAGTTATCGTTCAGTTAACCACTCATTCGGTCGGGAGTCTTTTCAAATCAATTTTTCACAGTCATAAGTGATCGTCTTTGTGCAAGACATTAGCGCTCCTGCTAAGCGATTTGTTTTGGGTGCGTTTCGCTCATTCTGGCCGTTAGAAAGGCGGCCACAGCGCTTGCTTCTTTCCCACGAGTTAGTCAGTCAAGATTAGAGCGTCACAGAAGTAGGTTGTGTGTGGCAGTGTCCTTCCTCAACGACACATAGTTCCCACCGTCCACATAGCTGATTTGGCGAGAGACAGCGAGTGCAGTGTTCTTCCTCAGTAACGACACCCAGTTACCGCTTAGTCCACTCTTTGACCAGTATTTTCTTTTCGTTTTCCTAGACTTCAGAGTTTAGTTAAGGTGCTGTTCCCTCACATGCCGGCCGGCTGCGCCGCATGTTGTTTTCCTAGGTGTAAGAATTTAGCTTTTGAGCGAGTGAGTGAGTGCGATCTCTTTATTTGAATTCACTTTGAAATGTAACGTTAAGTTTATTCCTTTGTAATCAATAAATTTAACAGTTTTTTTCTTTGAGCTTAATGTAATGTAAACTCGTGTTTCATTTCTCCATAATTAAGCTTATTCTAGTTATAGCTCCTAGCCTGCATAAACGCATTGCTATTCATAACTGGTACTTGGGCCAGTCTTGTTGTGTTAAGCTTAAAATCCGTTGTGCCTTCTAGGAGTTAACGCATCAGCAAGAACCTGATATCATTAATAGTATTAGTTATTTATTGTCATGTGTGAAGTCACTTTCTCCAGAGGCTAACAGTACTAATAAACAGCAATTGTGGGTAATTAGTCTGCTGTGTACTGTTCAGAAAGTTTATAAATTCTCGTTCTGAGAGAATCGGCGAAGCAAGCCGGCATAAAGTAATCATTGCTTGATTTAGCAAGACAATCATTGTCCCTGCTCTTCAGTATTACTGAACATTATCATTTAATAATTCGTTTATTTAAAAAAAAAAAAACCGTGACACTCTCTATAAAGAATAGTAAAAGAATAAGCAGAGTGTACTTATATTAAAATTTCGAAAGATTAAGGCCACGAGCCAGAAAAGCATTTACCGTGACCACTTCCATTAGTGAACGTAACTAACTGATTCTTGCCACAACCAGACCATTTTTATTGAGGTTAAGATAACACCCTGGCAGTGGAGGGGTAATTGAGGGCTATGTTGACCTAATTCTGCTGGATCTCCACTAAGATGACTAAAACTATGGAAACATCAAGAAATGAGTTTATATATATATATATATATATATATATATATATATATATATATATATATATACTGTACGGTATATATGTATATATACATATATCCATCCATCCATCCATCATCCAATCCTACATTGCCCCAAGAGGAGCGTAAGAGCCCGGGACTAGGCAGTTGGTCCCGACATTTAAGATGAAAGTGACCAGCCTCACTCATCCCTGAGTCGCATTACATGAGCCATCAACCCCACCCACCCTCTGGATATAAACCTTCACCGGCTTCATCCCACTGGAGTGCAATAATTACCCACTAAACCACCAGGCGCCAAAATTTGGTTATATGGTTACCACCCAACGTAGTAAATGGTTTCCTGGTGTACAGGAAACCATTTGCCTTGTCACTCAGTGTCGAGTCACCCACAGGCAGAAGGAAGAGGAAAGAATGAAGGAAAGAAAGTCAGAAGAGGGAGCGTAAAGTTACCCGTAGGCAGAAGGAAAAGGAAAGAAGGAAGGAAAGGAAGACAGAAGAGGATGGAAGGAAAGAAGGAATGGAGGAAAAGAAAGGCCAGGCACCTGACAGCAGCATTACATCGAGTGAGTGGATGGTGAGCGACCCCACCTACCTACCTATACACACACACACACACACACACACACACATATATATATATATATATATATATATATATATATATATATACATATACATATATACATATATATATACATATATACATATATATTGTTACATAGCCTATGATTTCATCATCCTTTGTGTAATTTTAACGCACAGTTGCTGCATGTTTGATCACGAGCGTGTTCTGCCTCAGTCCCCCCCTTCTACCGTTATAGTAGAGTAAGTCGTCCTTTCTGTTATTCAGTGCGGGATTGTCGACCGTTTGTCCCCGGGGATCGCTTCATTTGCGCGTCCTTATTACAAGTTGTGTCGGGCTCTGCTGGCCCCTATATAATGAACTCAGTCTCTGCATCATTGCCACTTAGATCTGCTCCTCATTTTGTTCACATCTCTGTCCTCCCCTGTACAGATATTATTATTGTGAGTGCTCAAGAAGTCTCCAACCATCTAGCAGCTGTGTGTAATTTGAGTATAACTGGTGTTGTATTTTTTCTTGTACTGTATAGCATAAGTTTAATTTGTAGGCCTAGTGAAGTTTTTGTAATTCGTGTGGGGTTCTTTATGTCAGTCATTTTTGATAATAGTTTGTATCTGTAAGTATTTATCTGGCATTCACTGAGTATTATCTGGTATCTCATTTTATCAGGGCTGACTTAGATAAAATTTACTCTTGCTAATTTCGTGTTAATAGAGGCTATTGCAGTTAACCATATATTTAACCTGTTTATTTGCCATTACATTATCTTTATGAGTCCTGAATGTTTTGTTGTTAGTTTGTGCATTAAACTTTAACTTGTAATTTTACCTAACTCTTTTGTTTTGAACCTGGAACTTTACGGGACAGTAGTGACTCTTCGTATTCTCACTTAAAGTGTACATTATCTTTTTCTGTTCCGTAACATAAATTTGGCGACCTCATATCAGGATATTCAGGATATTATCATAAGGATATTGTTTGATATTTTGTGACTGTGATATATTCATGATGGCTACTATTTCTACACTTGATGAAGCCAAAGATTTTTTGTCAAATGTGCAAACAGTGTGTGATATAGAAAACAGAACAAAGAATGAACTTAAGCTTGTTGCTCAACAATTGGGAATTGCAGTTCACTCTCATCATTCTAAAGATCAAATTGTTGGCATGATTAATAAAAGCTTGTTTAATGTAACTACTCCAAATGAGCAAACGCAGATTGAATTAGCTAAGTTACAGCTAGCTCTGCAGGAGGCTCGTGCTAAAGAAGCTGAATTTCAGGCAAATGCTAAGGAGGCGGAATCTCAGGCTCGGATTCAGGAGGCACAGATACAGGCACAAGTTGAACTTGCTAGGATTCAGGCAGACCATGAGTATCGCATGAAACAAGGTGGAACTGGATCATCTAGCTCTGATGATTTTGATGTGGCTAAAAATGTTAAACTTGTCCCTCCTTTTTAATGAATCTGATTTAACAAAGTATTTTCAGTTGTTTGAGAGGGTAGCTACAGGTTTTAATTGGCCTAAGGAGTATTGGCCAGTACTCCTTCAAACTGTTCTCACCGGTAAAGCTCAAGTAACTTATGCATCTTTGCCTCAGGATCAATCTGATAATTATGATGTAGTTAAGAGCTTGATTCTTAAGGCCTATGAGCTTGTTCCTGAAGCCTATAGAGTAAAATTTAGGACAACTTACAAGCAAGATAAGCAATCCCATGTTGAGTATGCAAAAATCAAAGAAGATCTGTTAGAGCAGTGGTTAAATTCTAAGAATGTGGATTCTGATTTTGGTAAATTTAAGCAGATGATTTTGCTGGAGGACTTCAAAAGGTGTATTTATAAAGATGTAAGCCTATATCTTGATGAGAAAAGAATAGATAATTTGTCTGATGCTGCAGTTTTAGCTGATGAGTATGTTCTCACTCACAAGAGATATTCTAAAGAAAAAGGGAAAGCTGAGAGTAAGTACGTTGCCTCTACTCAGAGTACAGGTAACAGGAAAGAGAATAAAGATGATGTTTCTCAGGAAGTAAATACCAGCTTCACCTCTAGATTTCAGAAAAGTAAATGTACTTATTGTAGTAAGCTTGGTCATACTACGGAGAGATGTTTCAGGAGACAGCGTGATGTGAACAAAAAGGAGTCTTTAAATATTCAGTCAATTGGTCTAGTGTCCACTCTTGAGAGTTCCCAGAATTCTTTAACTGAGTTAACTGAACCTGCTTTGAGGGGTAACTTAAATTCTCATGATGGAGCTCCTCTTTTGAGCAGTAACGTGGGTGACACTCTCAAGAGTTCATGTGCTAATTTCCTGTCTGATGGTTTTGTCAGTCCTCTGGACAGTAATGACAGGAAATCAGTTCAAATATATCGTGATACAGGTGCTTGCCAATCCCTTATGCTGACCAGTGTTCTAGGCTCTAATTTTAATTCCTCTGATGAAACTGTAATCTTACAAGGTGTAGGGAATAATTACTTCTCTGTTCCTCTGTGCAGAGTGAATTTAGAGTCTGGTTTTGTTAATGGTTCTGTTATGGTTGGGTTGGTTGAGACACTCCCAATGTCAGGTGTAACTTTCTTACTTGGAAATGATATTGGTGGAAGTCAAGTGTGTCCAGCTCCTCAGTTGTCTAGTGAGCCAGTGGCTGCGTCCCAGGATTGTGATGTCCCTGATGTGTTCCCTGCATGTGCTGTCACTAGGTCTAAGTCTAAAGTTACTGGTGATTTAGAGGATAATGATGATGATGATGTTATCCTAGCTGACACTTTTCTTGCTAATTTGGACCACTCACCAGATGAGGCAGTACCCCGTAGTGTTGATAATTTGTCTCGTCAAGAGTTGGTTGAGTTGCAGGTTGCTGACCCTGAGTTGAAAGGTCTAGCTAACTCTGCTTACAGTGAAGAAGAGTCAGCCGGTGCTTCTACTTGTTATTATGTAAAGTCAGGAGTACTTATGAGGAAGTGGAGACCCCCAACAGCATCAGCCGACTGTGAATGGGAGGTTGTACATCAAGTTGTCATCCCTCGTGTTTGTAGGCAGGATATCATTCGAGTGGCTCATGATTCCAGTTTGGCGGGACACCTTGGAGTGAGGAAGACTGTGGCACGCATTTTGAAACACTTCTACTGGCCAGGTATCTTCAGGGATGTTTCCTGGTATTGTAAGTCTTGTCACACCTGTCAAGTTGTGGGGAAGTGTAATCAGACCGAAAAGGTTGCACCTCTAGTTCCCATTCCTCCTTTTGAGGCGCCTTTCACCCGTGTGTTGGTGGATATTGTGGGCCCTCTTCCTAAGACTTCTTCAGGATTTTCTTATGTGTTGACCATGATTGATATGGCTACTCGTTACCCTGAAGCCATTCCACTTAGAAACATCTCAGCAAAGAACGTGGTTAAGGAAATGCTGGGGTTCTTCACAAAGTTTGGTCTGCCCAGGGAGGTGCAGTCGGACCGAGGAAGTAATTTCATGTCAAACGTTTTCAAGCAGTCTCTGAAAGAGTTGGGCATCACCCAGA
>NC_136954.1:8749992-8754992 GCF_032717465.1 Coenobita brevimanus
AGCACTGTGGAGTAATTCCCAATAAATCGTCTGTAATAGCCGATCATGCCCAAAAATCGCTGGAGGGCACGGCGACACTGGGGTGCTGCAAAGTTGGAAATGGCATCCACCTTAGCCCGAGGTGGAGCCACTTGCCCATGTCCTACAACAAATCCAAGGTACTGGACCTTAGCACGTACGAACTCGCACTTGTCTAAGTTGACTACTAAGCCAGCTTCCTCCAACCGCTTAATGAGCATTTCCACATGATCAAGGTGCTCCTCCCACTTGGTGTCATACACAATGACATCATCGATGTAAACGACACAATTAGGTATGCCATCCACCACTTTATCCATAAGCCTCTGGAAAGTGGCTGGAGCATTCTTCAATCCATAAGGCATCACCTGGCACTGATATACTGCACCACTGACAACAAAGCTAGCCACTTGTTTAGCCCGTTCCGTCAGCGGGACCTGCCAGTATCCTTTTACTAAGTCAAGCTTGGTGATATAAGTGGCATTTCCCACCTTGTCCACGGAGTCATCGACCCGAGGTAAGGGATAAGCATCGGTCTTAGACAGTGAGTTAACCTTCCGGAAGTCCACACACAACCTAACCTTCCCATCTGGCTTCGGCTGTAAGGTAACTGGTGAACTCCACTCACTGAAACTCCTCTTGATCAATCCATGGTCCAACATATACTTGATCTCATTATCGAGAGCTTTCTGTCTGATAGGGTTGATGCGGTAGGGAGCTAATTTTACAGGCTTACTATCCCCAACGTCAATGTCATGAGTAGCCCAAGTTGTCAATCCCGGTGAATCTCCAAAAACTTTCGGATGTTTCCATAATCTGTTGCACAGCTCTTCTCGCTTTACTGGATCAAGGTGTCGCAATTTCTCCACCAGAGCTGCATAACCATTGCCCTCCCATAGGTCAGCTGGTAACATCTCACCACGACTAAACACTTCCTCCTGCTCCTCCAACTCACTACCAACCACCAAAACTACAGGAGCGTTCTTATCCTTGGTTCCCTCAACGTCCACTCCAAAGTCACCTTCCAGGAACTGTGGCTGTAACCCTGGTCCACCACTCACATCACCGGCACCAACAGCTCCCTCCACAGCACGTTCCCTTGATGCCACGTCCTCCTTTCCCCGTCCTTCACATCCCAGGTGAGAGACATCAGCAGTCATCCCACAATGAGAATCAACTGGGCGGTAGTATGGCTTCAACATATTAATGTGGCACAACTGAGTACTCTTCCGCCTATCTGGGGTAACAATTAGATAGTCAAGTTCCCCAACTCTCTTCTTCACAATATAAGGACCACTGAATCTAGCCGCCAGAGGTTTTCCTTGCATGGGCAGCAGTGCCAAAACTTCATCTCCTTGCTTAAACTCACGACTTCTGACCTTCTTATCGTAATGAGCCTTCATTTTCGCTTGAGCCCCGATTAGATGGTCACGGGCAAGCTCTAAAGCGCAATGCAGTCTCTCCCGAGTGCGGCAGACATAGTCAAGCATGGATTCCTGGTTGCCAGATTTGTTGTTACTCCAGGCCTCTCGCACCACATCCAAGGGACCACGAACTCTGTGCCCAAACACTAACTCATTGGATGAAAACCCTAACGACTCAGTTGGTACCTCTCTCACTGCAAACATAACAAAGGGTACCGCTAGGTCCCAATCCTTTCCACTATCATAGCAGAAGGTGCGCAGCATGGTCTTTAAGGTCTGATGATGCCTCTCCAGGGCACCTTGTGACTGCGGATGGTAGGCACTGGACAAAATGTGTTTGATGCCCAACTCTGTCATTGTCTGCTTAAATAAATTAGATGTAAAATTTACTCCACGGTCTGACTGCAACTCCTTGGGCAGGCCAAAATGAGTAAAGAACAGGATAAGTTGCTTGACTACTGACTTCGCCTGCATGCTTCTGATTGGTATAGCCTCTGGGTATCGCGTTGTAACATCCATTATGGTTAACAAATACTTGTTTCCAGCAGAAGTAGGAGGTAAAGGGCCCACAATATCAATGATTACCCGGGTAAACGGAGGTTCAACTGCAGGAATGGGAGTCAAAGGGGCCACAGGAAGAACTTGATTAGGCTTGCCCACCATCTGACACGTGTGACAGCTCTTGATGTACGCAGCAACTTGTCCCGGCATACTTGGCCACCAAAAATTATATCTTAAGCGCTGCACTGTCTTCCTGTTTCCCAAGTGACCTGCTAAAGGTCCCTCATGTGCTAACTGTATTAACGGCACCCTATACTGCACAGGCACCGCCACCTGCACTAACTCACTCACTCCTCCATCCACCGTGGCGCCAGTGGGCGTCCATCGGCGATGTAAAACATTATCTTTAATCAGGAACTCCTCCTTACCACACTCCATACTTCTTTCTTCCCCTACTCGAGCAAACAAGGGCTTTAATGTTACATCCTCCTGTTGCTTCACCCTCAATTCTGCTGGCCCAACACCCGCCAGCTCTACTGAGGACTGAGATAAGGGACTGGTCGGGACACTGGATTGCGAAGGGCGATCAATCTCAGCGTCACCTCTAGTACACTCGACAGGGGGAGGAATGTCAGACTCCACACTGACATCATCATCACCTCTACCCTCAACAGTGACACTCTGTTCCTCAGGCGCGTTTGACGGTGGTCCTGCATCCCCGCAGTCGACCCCAGCGTCCTGAAATTCTAATTCAGTCGATGGGCTGGGTTCAGTCTCCACACAGACACACTCAGCACCACCTCTAGTGTCCTGAGTGGGAAGTGGGGCGGCACCCATGCACGCATTCCCACTCTCCTCACCCACCACAGCAACACTCTGCTCACTAGGTTCCTCCATTGGTGGCCCTGCCTCACCACAGTCGACCCCAAGAACCTGTGACTTCACCAGTTCTTCCTCCCGGGCTGCAACCTGTGCCATAGATCGTGTAATTGCACAGACCGGGAACATGGCTTCCACTTCTGCATCAACTTCAATACCAATTTCTGGGGCGTCAAAACACTTCTCTGCCACAACAACTGGTGGGGGAATAGATGGAAATACTTTCTCCCCAGCCAGGTCGTTCCCCAGCAGAAAATCAATCCCCTCTACTGGCATTACATCAGCAACAGCTACTTGAGCTGCAGCCTGAACAATGGGGCAATCGAGTTCCACATGAACATAATCATAGTATTCATCTGAGTTCATGCCTCTACACAGCACATACTTCCCTGAGTTTACAGGCCCTCCAGTCACGTTTCTGCACACAGACTGTTGTGCACAGGTATCACGAGCCACAGTAACTGGATAACTGATCCCATGAATTTTCACTGTGCCGTGACATATAAAAGGTTTACACCAGTCTAGGGACGATTTCTGAGGCAGTTCATCCGGAGGTGGCGTAGCATGTTGGGTAACCTTTTCAGCCTGAGCTGGCAGCGAGCACAGCCGGCTGCACTCCAGCTTTCCACAGACTTCTCCCTCACCGTTACCACTCTCCCAACTCCTCTCGTTCACCTGACTCGAACCTACAATTAGTGCCACTGGTTTGGCATTTTGGGAGGCCTTCCACTTAGGGCAGTTAGGCTTGATGTGCCCACTCTGTTTGCAAAAGTAACAAACTAGCTTCGAACTGGATACAGGGCTCTTTCTCCCAGAATTCTTTTTCTCCTCTGAACTTCCCTTGGACTGATTCACGGGAGATTTATCCCAGGCAGGGCCACTCACAGTCCTCTCCCTGGAATACTGAAAAGCATACTTGACCCCCATACTCCGCAAGGCAAACACCCGGTCATCAGCCCACGTCGCTGCTTCCTTCACGGTCTTAAATCTCTTCTCCCTAATTTTAACACCAATTTCTTTGTCAGCCATGTTGGTAAAATGTTCCATCAAAAACAGTTCACGCACCTCGTTATACGAAGTGGCGCTCTCACTCAGCAACCACTCGTCTAACCTCTCCTCCAGATACCTAGCGTAGGCCATATAGGTGTCAGCAGGCCTTTTCCGAGCACCACGGAACAACAACCGATAAGCCTCTGGTCTAAGTTCATATGCCTTCAGGATGGTTGTTTTAAATTCATCATAATCATCTACATCCTCAGGGCTCAACCTATTATACACTTCCAAGGCTTTTCCCTTCAGCACATTAGATACCAACCCCACCCAGCGCTGCCTTGGCCACTCAAACTCCCTAGCCTTCTTCTCAAACCTGACAAACCATTCTGTCACTTTCAACTCATCAAATGCTGGCACTAATTTTAGACTCCTTGAGAACCAACTCTCCCTATCCTCTGCACGGCCTGAGGTTTGGGTATAAGTAGGTCTATTAGCAGTCAGCTCCAAGCGAGTCTTCTCCAGCTCAAATCGCATTTTTTCACGCTGCATCTCCATCTCCCTCTCTTCTTTCTCTCTGGCACGCTGCATCTCCCTCTCTTCTTTTTCACGCTGCATTTCCCTCTCTTCTTTTGCACGCTGCATTTCCATCTCCATCTTTTTCAACTCCAACTGCAACTGAGCCTCCGGTGACAAGGCTCCAGGGTATATGGGAGTAGAATGAACAACTCCAGGGAAAGCACCAGACATCCCTGGGGGAACTGCTCTAAACTGGCTCGGCGGCATCATAGATGGTAATAGTGGGGTAGCGAAACGAGGCATTTCAGCACCATAGTCAAACTCAGGGCTCACACGGGGAGTACCTTTGCTATGTGCCTCTCGTTGTTCCATATCCACAGGTGACTCAGCACGTACGCGATCTGGTGTAGACACGCGTGACTCCATGGCGACAAATCAATGGCAGTACTAAATAATGAAATACTAATGCTGACTGAGAAACTACACACACATCAACTTCACCTCAAAGCACAGAGAACACCAAGGTAACGATATCCTAGCAAGAAAAAGGCACTGTTAGGATATCCTGATGCGAGGTCGCCACTGTTACGGTGGCGCCAGCCCGGGGCTATTACAAAAAAGACAACAAGTCAGCCTTAGATGATCGGCCTCCACTGCGTTGCAAAAATA
>NC_136954.1:8759992-8802492 GCF_032717465.1 Coenobita brevimanus
AGAAAGTTTATCCACAGGCAAATTTTCGAGTAAATGAACTATGCATGATTCACAACATTCTTAACTATTGCAAAGAAAGTGTGGAATGCTAATGTTTGGCATGTATCTGGTAAATAATTGTTAGGTTTATTTTTCCAGTAAGAAGTAATAACATCGCCGGATGGATGCAACTCTGGTGGATACTTTGGAGAGTGTGTGGGTGTGGGTGTAGACGGAAGGAGTGGGTGCGTGTGAGTTGGCGTGCAGTGTTGCCGTTTTGTAGAATTTCGTCTGTTAATGTGGAAAAACAAATGAAATTCGGACATGGACGTGGACAGGCGGGCGTCATTCCACAAATGTGGAATTTTTTTTTTCCACACTATTCGTTTGTTACTTTTTAGGGATAAGGGGGATTTTTTCCTGATGGAAGGCATTAACATGTATTGTTATTCAGACCTTTCACAGGTAAGCTAATGAATATGTAGTATTTGTCTATAATACTGTCATTTAAAACATGGAAGAATACGTCGTGCAACACAGTCTACCTGCACGCATCCTGCGATGTCATTACTTCTTACTGAAAAATAAACCTAAAATTATTTACAAGATACATGCCAAACATTAACACGCCACACTTACTTTATAACAGTTAAGAATGTTGTGAATCGTGCACAGTTCATCTGCTAGAAAACTTGGATGTAGATAAACTTTCTTGTCTCGATATGTTATTAATCAGCATTTACTGAATTATTAACTACCTTAATCGCTTAACGTCCTTACACTAGGATCATAAGAGGTGTGACGTTATTATACCCTCTCTTCCAGTATTAAGAGAATACCACATTTTATGGTAGTTGTACCAACAACACATCGTCTGTGATCCTGGTTACTAAACGAGAACGTGCGGAACAATGACGTCACAATCAGTGTGAAATTCATAGCAACTATGGTGAGAAGGTGGATGAGAGTGTGCACGTGTTAGTGAGGAAGTGGATGGAAGAGTGCGCGCGTGAGTGAGGGGGGGTGGATGCGCGTGAGTGTGTACGAGGGGGTGGATGAGCGCGCGCGCGCGTGCGTGTGCGCGTGTGTGTGTGTGTGTGTGTGTGTGTGTGTGTGTGTGTGTGTGTGTGTGTGTGTGAGGGGGTGGATGTATAGCATACAAACGTTAGGCCTGACAACTGACTTGGAAACATTACATTTTGGTTATTATTAAACTAATAAAATAGCACATAATTAAGGTCAATGCAGTTCTTACATCAGGGACGAGTTAAGGTCTACTGCATACTTTTTTTTTTTTTTGTAAACCGCTTCAGCCCGATGATGTCTGTTATACCCGGACTATTTTACTCCGTTTATGAGACTGATCAAAAAAATAAAATAAATAAATAAAAAATAATAACTGGCGGCGCAACAGCCAGGGTCATGTGCCGCCGGCCGTTTATGAGAGACCTTCAGACTGGAGGTCCTTCCGACACTGAATGAAATTGTCAGAAATTAGCAAGAAGAAAATTGAAACTACATCTTCACAGGGAATCGGTTAATTCTTAATACCACATGAAGCCACTTCTTAGAGTGAATACAATTGTCTGGGGAAGCAAGTATGAAACAGGAGAGATTTATGTCAATTTACAGCCGAAGCAGTGACCTACACAAAGGGCCTTCATTACGGGAACAATAATTATTGTCTGCCACTTCGGAGAACCTTTAGATATTCACGAATGAATTATATCGAATTATTTTCAAACGGTTACCACACAATCAGCATAAATTATCGTTAAATAATTATGTTTATTACGATGTGATCTGAGAGGGACGCAGTGGAGGAATAAATTCATTGCTTTGCAGGTGTCAAAGTAAATGCAAACAACACCATAATATTCACGAACCAGATGCACTACTGCCTACGTCAATCACGTATTTATATGTTGGGAATAATGACCGAAATCCGCAAGCAATGCACATTGTATAATTTCTTCGTGGCTATGAAATTATATAGGCTACTTCACTTTATACGATGTATGTAAGCGTGTACACCTGTAGATAATTATGTACACATGAATATACACTTACATGTATGTATACAGTTTAAAATAAATTAAACACTGATAGATGTAGATACATGAAATCATTATTCTAACAAACACGACAATGACGAACTCCTCAATTTTATTGCTATTTCCAGACGATATTCCTCGGCTTAGGAGAGCCACCTAGCGATGAAGAGGTTAATGAAGGCTATTTTCAACTACAGTTCGAAAAGCCTCTCCTGACCATAGTAAAATCGTCTAACGACACATAAATGAAATGGAAAAGACGTCATCGCAGTAAATAAGTCATATTCCACAAGACTCACCCCAAGATGGCCGGATTGTTTCATGTCTGCACAGGTAATCCCCGGTTCTACATTCTCCATATACAGTTCAGTCATCTCGTATGTCTGTAGTTACCTGCACCATCATAATAATCCTGGTAAGACCCTTTGGAGTGGTTAATGTCCTGGCGAAATAGGCGGCAATTTGCGAAGTCACACACACACACACACACACTATCACAGTTTCAACTTGAATGACGCAGAACAGTGGGACTGTGGGAGGAGGAGAGCAAGGAATCATGGGTAATAACACGATAGTTAAACATTACAATATTCTATTATTTTTGCAGGTCTGTGCGAAGGCTCATTGTATTATTAACAACAGTGAAAATGACCAAAGGAACAACGTGGAAATATTTGGTAAATACTACACAAATGTGAGTCGAACGGTATGAAGTGGTGAGAGAGGGCTCGGAGAAGACGAGAGGAAGAGGTGAGGGAAGATTCGGAGGAGGAGAAACGCGAGTTGCCAAATGCGCATTTCTACAAGTTATTTTCTACTACAAAAATTATATGATGTTTCGCTCATTAGTAGCACTGAAATAATATAGAGAATCTACGACGTGTACATTAATTTTGGAATTATAAGACAAACTAAATAAATACGAATAGCTGCGACATTAAGCTGTCTCTCCTCAGTGGAGAGAAGTGGCGCGATGCAAGAAATCATAAGAGTTTAAACTCTGACATTACTTTCCAATAAAATGGCTAGGTGAAGTCTCATAATATCACAAACTGCAACAATATTACACATACAACCTACCAAGTGTGTATTTGCCGAGAAAATGTGTGATGACGAAGAAATAAATGGAAAATATACGGTTGTGGCTGAGATGATTCGGTGCTTCGGATCCACCAATCACATCGCTCTCTGTCCCCAGTATCGCCAGCCCACCTCCACCACCATCATCACATGCCTGCACCTCTCGCGCACCACATGTCTGCATTCTCTCTCTCTCTCTCTCTCTCTCAGGCCTGCCTTCTAATATTTCTTATATTCATGCATGCTCTCTCTCTCTCTCTCTCTCTCTCTCTCTCTCTCTCTTACGGCACATAAATTTTTCAACACTTTATCATCGTCCGGAAATGCTCAATCCATTCAATCCAGTGGTGCATTTTAAAGTTTATTTTCCTGTTACCAAACGAACACATTTAAGTAGGGGAAGATCTTTCGAGCTCCAAAGAATAAATAATGCCTGAATCACCCCCTTATAAGATGCACAAAATCGTTGAAGAATACTATTTGGAGGAAGGAAAAAAATAGTCAAAGTTAAATCGTTGAAAAAATTTGATGATAGCATGAAGAAAAAAAAATACAGTCACCGGATTCAACGCGTTAAGCACAACAGTTTACTTCAGTATACTGCAGTTTCCAGTCAGTTAAATATCTAGCCCCTTCAATACGAGGTCCTGAAGCTAAATGCAATAGTCTGTTTTCAGCAATAAAAAATGTAATTCAAACGCTTTTTCCACAAGGTAAATATATTCGACTGGTGGAGCTAAGAATATAATTACCACCGCCAAGGAGGTTATGTTTTCACCCGTCCGTTTGTTTGATTGTTTGTTGGTGGGTTTGTGAACAAGATTACACAAAAACTACTGGATGGATTTCCACCAAACCTGATAGAAGAATGGGCCCTGGCCCATAGTACACTCTGTTAAATTTTAGTACGGATCCGGATAAAGGTGCGGATCCAGGAATTTTTTTTTCACTTTCTTTAACATTGCGAGACAGGGCGTTGGCGGAGGTATGCGCTCTAGTGAGAGCCATCCTAGTTGTAACTGTTATCGTTTATGCCAAAAATTAAATAGAATAATCTAACGCACGCAAAAAACATAGAAAATAATAATCAACTCAAATAATAAAAATATATTAATTTTGCGGTAGAGATTAAAACAAAAATGTTTTGTTTTTATAAAATTTAATTATAATTGGTGCTAGGAATAAATAATAAATAAAGGATGAAATAAAAAAAATAAGTTTACAAATTCTAAAACACTTACTCTGAAGGTAGCACGAGCCAAAAAGAAGAATGTTACTCTCATAAAGGGGCACTTAAGACTTTAACCCCCTTAATGCAAAAGTGTTGCCAAGGTTGATGTAACTGACTGGAACGCCAATGGCATGCACAGGAGATCACTGTACTGTATGTTAAAGGAGACCGTCCAACTACTTCACTGCCAGAGCTGTGTCCTAAGCATATTAAGATCATTTAGAGGCAGCAAGATCCCCTAACATTATTATCCTCCCCAACACTCTCTTCTTTCCTCCCTCATCCCCCTCTACTGCCCTCCCCACACCTCTCTACCAGTATCTCCCTCCCCACTGTTCTCTCCTTCACCCACCTCAATCTCTCGACTTCTCTACCTCCTTTCTTTTCCATATCCCTCTGTACTCCCCTCCTCACCTCTTCTCTCCTCCTCCTCACTCCCCTCTCCTCTCTTCCCTTCTTTCCTTCACCCACCCGGACCCCTCTTTACTTCTCTCCCTCCCCTCTTCCTCTCCTTAACCCACTTTTCCATCCCCACTTCTCTCCCCCTTCCTCCTCTCTCCAGCATCCAAACTCACCCCTCTTTGACCCCGTCCCTCTAACCCTTCTTCCCCTCCCCCTCCTCTCCTCCTTCCCCGCTTCCCTCACCTACCTTCTCTTCCTCCTCCCAGTCCCATCTTCATTCCCATCTACCCCCCCCCCCCGCCTCTTTACTTCTCTCTCTCAACCACACCCATCTAGTCCTCCCACCCACGAACGTAATCTAAACTATTTTCACCTTAATTTGACCAAGAATTTCATCCTTTTGTAGCTTACTTCACGTACCAGTGGCTTAGATAAAGCTACCGCTCTACGTTCTTTCCATGGCACCTCGTGATTAGTATCGCATTCTAGCGTTATGTTCAAATTCAGCATTCGACGGGGGGAGAGAAAATTTTAGACCAAGTCAAATTAAAAAGAGTGTAGTGGTAAACTTCGGGCGTACGCAAAACCTACACCATCTCTCTCTCTCTCTCTCTCTCTCTCTCTCTCTCTCTCTCTCTCTCACACACACACACACACACACACACACACACACACACACACACACACAGTTGGCATAATTGGAAGGACACACAAATTCTACTTCAGTTTTATGGAATAACGTTCATGTTCTGCAAGTTCCGACGACGGCTTCTCATGAGTTTAGTTTTATTTTTATATGTAGTTTAGTGCTGCGGAAAGCCTTCACGTGGTGACACAGATATAACCGGAAGGCCACGCTGTCTGGTTATACACAGGTTCCTCAGTTCCCTCCCTATCCTCTGAAAGTAAGAAGGTGGAGTGCAGGAGATGGGCATCTTAAGCCTGCAGTCCACCGGGCTCACGTCCAGATCAACATGGCGCATAGTGGGGCGACAGTAATATCAACAGTATATAGAACTTGAGGAAACAGGAAGGAATGAGAGGGAGTGGAAGAGAGAGGGACGGAATGGGAAAGGAAAGAGCTACGACATGTGATTGGATGGTAGTGGGAATGTCATCAAGAAAATGGTGACATTGTTAATATTTAATTAACATATTTAGTGAATAGTTAGAGTGAGTGAGAGAGAGAGAGAGAGAGAGAGAGAGAGAGAGAGAGAAATGGGTGCAGGAAGGAAAGGAGTAAGATAAACAGAGTGTGAGAGAAAATCATAATAACGAGATGATAAAATGAATATGTGAAAAACAATCATGTACCAAGAGAGGAAGATACTTGCTCGAAAGAGAGAGAAAAAAAAAGCAAGAAATACGGGAAGAATGAAAAAAAGTCTGAAAAAAAAAACAATGAAGGAAAGGATCAGTAAAAAAGAAAGAATAAAAGGTGGCTGTATAAAAGTAATATACCGTAGTGAGGAAAAAAGAGAAGGGAAGGTGAAACGGAGGGGGGGGGGGAGACGGAGGGAGAGAGGAGGCGGAGGGAGACGGGGGAGACGGAGGGATAAGGGGGAAACTGACAGAGGGGGAGAAAGAGGAAGGGGGGAGAAAAATGGGGACGGGTGAGATGAGGAGAATAGGGGGGAGGGGAATTGGTACTGTTCATTGTCGTGGGCTAATCTCTTTCCTTCGGACTCCAGTTGAGGGGGTTGGGTGTTATGGCATTATTTCTCTCTCTCTCTCTCTCTCTCTCTCTCTCTCTCTCTCCTGTATTTCTACCTCCCTTTCAGTCACCTTTTCCTTCTCTGTCTGTCTGTCTGTCTGTCTGTCTGTCTCTCTCTCTCTCTCTCTCTCTCTCTCTCTCTCTCTCTCTCTCTCCTCTCCCTGCTTCCTGCTAGGATAGTTTTTGAAAACTTGAGGTACAAAAACTGAGGAAAAGCCACAAAAATTATATACAGTAAATGTCGAGAGAAGGATGGAGGTGAAGGGAAACTCAATAAAAATGCAAATCTGGAGAAAAAAACATCAGAAGAATGGAAAAAGAGGCTTACGAGAAGGAAGCGGCACATTCAGAAACTCATGTTAATTTATACTTTTCATAGAATGTGACTATCTATCTATCTCTCAATCTGTCTATCTACCCGGTACCTATCTATCTATGTCTATATATCGACCTATAACCCTGCTATAAAATATATAAACAGCATTTATCTCAACCTATCTATCTATCTATCTACTCGTGGTATTTATCTATACAGGTATCTTGCCATCAATCTATGTCTATATATCTTGACCTATAACTCTGCTCATAAATATAAACAGCCTTTATCTCTATCTATCTATCCATCTACTTGTATTATCTATATCTATACATCTATCTATGTTTATTATCTTGACCTATAATCTTGCTCAAAAATATGATCAGCATTTGTCTATCTATCTATCTATCTATCTATCAATCCATCTATGAATCTATGTTTATAAGAGCTCAAAATTATTACACAGCCACTATTTATCTATCAGTCTATACATTAATTTATCTTAATATCTATCTACAAAAACATGAGATTTACAGCACACCGTTTATCCATATTTTTTTTACTTGTATCTTATATTAACGTAGAAAATATTTCACTGAATTTCACCTCTCCTGCCTGACGCCGCATCTTGTAAGGGATGGCTACGGTAGGAGGGACCTTCAAGCATTCTGTCCCTACTCATTAATGTCTCTGCCCACAAGATGTCACCGCTTTCCCCTACATACCCAATTTCTCTCAATCTTGTTCTCCCTCTCCTCCTCCTCCTCCTCCTCCTTCTCCTTCTCTCAACCATCTCACTCATACACTCTCCTAGTCAGTTTCTCATACTCCTACATGGGCGCACCGTATATAATTCTCGATTTTCCTCTCCTTCTCCCAGCCACTTCTTTCATTAACTCTCCCAGTCAGTTTCTCATCCTTCATTTCCTCTACATGGGCGTGCTAATTTGATTCTCGGTCTTCCTCTCCTTCTCCTTCCAAGCATCTCAGTCTCACACTCTCCTATTCAGTTTCTCATACTCCCAACCACCTCACTCATACACTCCTAGTTAGTTTCTCATCCTTCATTTCCTCCACATGGGCGCCCGACTTACAACTCTCGGTCTTCCTCTCCTTCTCCTTCCACGCATCTCAGTCTCACACTCTAAAAGTCTGTTTCTCATACTCATAACCACATCATACTTACACACTCTCCTAGTTAGTTTCTCACCCTTCACTCTCTCTTCATGGGAGCGCGACGACATATAGTTCTTGGCTTTCCTCTCCTCCTCCCAACCACCCCACTCTCATACACTTTCCTAGTCAGTTTCTCACTCAGTTCGCTCCGCACGGCCGACCCACCTCAGAGTGTTTCTTCCGATAAAATTCAATTCTCGGGAAAGAAAGAAAGAAAGGAATAGCAATAAAAAAAAGAAAACTGATAAAACAGTGCACATCTGGAAAAAAAAAAAAAAAAGATAACCCAACAGAAAAGGAAATTTATGCCTTCACTAATACGACTTTTGTTATTGGCTTTTGCTATTGCCAGATATTTCACTACTTGACGGTTTTATTAAGGTGAGTAAATTCGTCTTGTTAGCTTGTGTTTATCTGATGGAACTGGGCCAATCTAAACTTGAATTCTACGTCATGGATGGTTGCACGGAACTCAATGAACCTTTGCTGAGGAGTAGGAATGAGTCTCCTTGGCTGCTAACCAATATTTTCTCTCCAAGCGTGACTACATTACGTCATAAAATAAGCCAAAAAGGGGTTACGGATTTCTATCAGATGAAAAAAACCCGACCTCAGTAACAGTACAAGGTAAACAAAGTACACGTCATTGCTGGCAAGAGTTAACGCTTATAAGAATGTTATAGCCCTCAAGACAATGTTATAGCCTTCAAGACAATGTTATAGCCTTCAAGACAATATGTTCCTTTGTTCTTCTTACCTACAGACGACTTTATTCAAGTTGGGGAAGGCGTCTCACACTGAAAGACTGAATGAAGTCTGTATGAAACCCATTCAGTGGGAAAAAATCTGTCTACTGATTTACTTTCAGTCCGATGAATACTTTTCCTTCAGCGTCAAGCCACCATCAAACGATCTAGTTCAGCTTGGGAGAGTGAAAAGCTTAAAAAAAGCACTATCTAACACCTGCAGCTTAAGATTCTCTCCTAAGCTTAACACACTGAATCAGGGTGACATTCTTGGTAGTTTCATTTTAGCTGCTACCAAACTATTTCACTCGACTTTCCAAGAGAGTCTCATCCTGAAGGGGTTTATCTGTGCCATATCTAATATCTCCAGGCCGAAAAGTCTGTCCTAAGCTGAATAACGTAAGAAAACGGCAAAAGAGCGATAAAAACTTCCTCGGACTCAAAGGGTTAACAAAATCGTCTGGAGTTAGCAAGAATATGAGTCCTTTGCTTAAATCTTAAACGGCTGAGTGGAATGGAAACCCCTAATTACTGAAGGTCATTTATGGAACATCTGTGGTTATCAGGTAGGATCAGCTGCAGCCCATATTACAGAACGCAGTCAGCAGCCATACAGGAACGCCAGATACGTTCCATTATCATCACGTACTTCAAGAAATCATTATAATAAAACTTAGGGTCTACATCCCCACTATGCAATACCAGGTTTATGGATACGTCGCTATGCAGAAGAGTACACCAATGGGAAAAAGGAGAAACAGACTCGCTTGAAGAGAGAAACACAAACACACACATAATGTAAAGCAATCCCTTTCTACCTAAACATGGATTTCTTAATATATTCTGACCTCATATATGCAATTCTTTTGTTGTTGTTGTTGTTGTTGTTGTTTTCAGTTTTGAGAAGACATGATAAGAAGGTGTGCATGGAAGCTATATTTATTGTTATTTGATATTTACAAGTGTTACGACCCTGAAGATTATGTTTTAGCCATCAGGGGATGATGATTGGGTCACACATTCAAAAGGTAACACCAGGTTAATAGTGGTTTGCTTCCCAGTGTTAAGGGATGGTTTCCTTAGCATAAACCTTTCATAGATTCCTTTTCACTCATTATCATAAAATTAATACCTAAGTTCAATGGCTAAATAAATTTGTGCTCGGCAATAGTAACTGACACTAAGAGTACAGTACAGTAAACACAGAACTAAAATACAACATATATTTACATTATTAAATTAAACCAGATCCACAACCGAAACATTTACCTCGACCAAAAAAAAAAAAAAAGGCACCTTAACCAATATATACTACTAATTAATATAGTAGCCTATAGAGGGGCGAGGTTAACTTGAATATTCAATACAGCTTACGTAGCCGCGCCACTCGCTCCCCACGTTCCAACAGCTTAATATCACTCTCCAGGGTGAAAACCAGCCACGAGAACTAGCACAACCTTTTCAGTACAGAGGCCGAGCTGGAACTAACTCCCATCCACTTTTCACCTCTCTCGCCACCTCTGATCCTTCTCCCCCACACCTGCTATCCCTCTGTCTTCTCCCCCCACCCACACAACAGCTTGCTTGAAGGAGGCTCTAAATCTTGCTGATCGAACTTAAGAGGTGTTCCGTGCAGTGAAACTTGGTTCAAAACGGCGATATCAGGACGAAAAGAGGGGTACGGGAAGAAGCCAGCGAGGTAGGTTGGCAATTTCGTAACACAGGCGACTCTTGACTTCTTACTGTTTTCTGAGTTTTGTGGAGACATTTTAAAGAGGGTCGAATTAAGATTATATTTCTCCCTAGCCGCTTGAAAAATCTGTAATTAGATCAATAAAATCATGCGTGGATAGCAATAATACGGTAAATGACGTCATCGTATTGAAGGAGTTAATAGCATAAATACACATCACATTATTCTGTATATAGCTGACAAGAATCGATGATAAAATCCCCCCCTCCCTCTCTCTCTCTCTCTCTCTCTCTCTCTCTCTCTCTCTCTCTCTCTCCCCTCGATTTTACAATATTGCTCCAGACACAAATACCCGCTTCTGGTCACTTTGCGAGTCATCTCTACACATATATATATTTTTGCAGTGCCCCGGGGTGAATGGCACAGCATCACTTGGGGTTCGAATCCCGGAGAGGGATGGTAAAGGGAGGGTTGGAGATGCTGGAGATGAGCTGGAGATGAGGGAGAAACGAAATAAAAAGTAGGAGGAATGAAAGGGAGAAAAATAAAATGAAGGAAAAGAGAGGATGAAAGGAAAGATAATGAAAGTGAGATAAGGTATTAGAAGGGAAAAAGGAATGAAAGGAGAAAAATATATAGGTATGAATGGAATGAAAAAAAAAAAAAAAAAAAAAAGAAAAATCGACGAAGTGAGAGAAAAGAAAAACGAAGAAATAGATAGGGAAATGAGGCTTGGAGGTGATGGAGATGAGACAGGAGACAGGGAGAGAGAAAGGAAGGAGGAAGGAGATTAATGAGAAAGGGGAAGGAAAGAAAAAGAAGGAAGAAAAGGAGGAAAGGGAGGGAATGAATTGGAAGGAAGAGTAGGAGGAAGATTGGTGTGATACTGTACGAAGAAACTGAATTATATGAGAGAAGAAACAATATTATGGGGGAAAAGGTAAGGTAGGGAAAAGAAGGCATGGGAAAAGAGAAAAGGAGAGAGGAAAGATGATAGAAAAGGAGACTAGCGCTTTGAGAGGCGGGATTAGTGGCTGGAGATGAGAGAGAGAGAGAGAGAGAGAGAGAGAGAGAGAGAGACTGTACTTTTATAAAAGGGTGCATGATCAGATAGATGACTGACTCGAATTAGGCAGGCTGGCTCGGGTGACTGGGAGTAGTGGCCAATCATGTATGTCTGAAAACTGGCTTGGTGGAGGGAATGGTATATGGCTGAAGTGAATGCACATTGCACTTGGTGACTTGAGTTTAGGTAAAGTGAACCTTGTGAGCAAAGTTATGAGGGATTTAATGAATAGAATTTGATGACGGATGATGCTGGATTAGAGAATGGATTAGTGAAGGGAATGGAATAAGACTGAAGACAACTTGGATCTGCTGGTTGACTGGAATTAAAGCAGAAAGGGTTAATGGTGAGGAATTTGCTGACTGTACCTGAATTAGTAAAAAACGTATGAAATTATCCGAGTAGATATTAGTATTGGATCTGATGAAAAAGAACTGACAATAACCAGTCAGGGGGCAAAATGTACTCATTACACCACTGCATTTAATCCTCCCTGACTCCTGGTACAACCATCATTGGACAAGAAACACCAAGCCTCCGTTGTGTTAGAAATATTACCCAGCAGAGGAAAATAAGAAGGAAAAGGTAAAATATTTGAAAAAAAAAAAAACACCAAACCCTCTTCATCTTAGGAATATTAGCCAGAAGAAAAATTTGAGAAGCATAAGAAGTGATATGAGACAGTGGAACTAAACAAGGGTGTTACATCTTGAGAATACTGGCCAGGCCAGCAGATGAAAGTATGAAGGAAATGTGAAATATTGGGCTGAGAATCATACCAAGACCCTGTCAGCGTGGAAATATCAGCAAGAACAAGAAAGCGAGAAACACAGGAAGTGAAAATAACAACAGGCAGAGAAACGTATCAAGTCTCTCTCACCTTAGCAATGTCAGCCAGCATAAGAAAGTGATAAGTACACGAGATGAAATATTAATCAAACTTTTGCCTCGGACTGTACGTAAACTGGATAATGGAATGATGAAGAATGTAAATGACTAGACTCGGTGAGTAATTACAGATTAGAATAAATGGAGTTAGTGAGGCAAGTGGTGAGGAATATGATAATTGGGATTTAATAATTGATGGAAGCTGGAGTGGAGAATGGAACCGTGCAGTATTAGCAGCAGCAGCAGCAGCAGCAGCAGCAGCAGCAGCAGTAGTAGAAGTAGTAGTAGTAGTAGTAGAAGTAGTAGTAGTAGTGAGAGGACGTGTGCCAAGCGCTCCGTGTTATCGTCTCGAAATCATAGTAAAAATGATTGTGGGCTCTTAGAAATTGATACCCACTCCAGCATAATGTGGACACTGATGCATATGTGAAAGAAAATCTTAAATATCAGCTGTATATAGCTTGGAAAATGTGAAAAATTGTGAAAACTACGGTGTGACAGGGAGGAAGGGTGTGTGTGTGTGTGTGTGTGTGTGTGTGTGTGTGTGTGTGTGTGTGTGTGTGTGTGTGTGTGTGTGTGTGTGTGTGTGTGTGTGTGTGTGTGTGTGTGTGTGTGTGTGTGTGTGTGTGTGAGTGCGTGCGTTCGTGTGTGTGTGCAGGGACCGTTGGCGAGCGAGGTGCTGACCTGAGAGGGTTATCTGGACTGGTGTCAACACCATACATTATATCATCAGCCACCCGAGACCCCGCCACCACATCTACGCTGCCCCACACACCCACAATATAAGTATCCCCACCCTCACTTACAAAATAAGTACCTCTCTGAAGCCCATTTTTCAGTTATTACCTTTGTCCACAAATAACAATGAGACGTGGGATGCCTGTCACACACCTCTTGCTCACTCCATTATCCTTGGAGCATTAACTCCCTTTCCCTAACACATCAGCTGTTACCACACACTGAATATCACCCACTGATCACTAGCATACACACCACCTAATAATACGATTTATAAACACTGTATCAAACACTAAATATAACAACAACTACCACTAACTATACAACAATCTCCTACATACACACACCATCAGGATAGCCAGGTGGTATAGAAGTGTGGCATACAAAAACATTTAGGTAGGGAATCTTACACACACCTTAGATGACACTGTAATGTAAACACATCATACATACAGACACACACACAATGACTGTTCTTAAATAACTATAAAACATATTATACATAAAATCTCATCGTATAAATATATAACCAGTCACAGTAGATAAGTCTATAATATAATAATAAATAGTACAGTAATAATTAAAACTTTAATTTTAATGTATAAAATTAATAAACATAACTTCAATTAAATAACAAATTTAAACACAGTACCCTAGTTTTAAATACACTATTATTATTAAATACAATAGTAATAAGGGTATTTTTTATATAATATCTATATAATAGGACTAATGTAAACTCCATAAAATTGCAGACTAGAACTACTCACTCAACCCTCTCAAAATTCTCTTTTGTATTCAAAAGAAATACTAAACAAACCTTGTTAATACCAATGTGCCTTAGTAAACCAAGGTGCCTCTATCTTACCCCCACAACACACCACAACCACACATCACACATCACGTCACAACACCAACATACACACACGCACACACAGTCCCAACACCACACACCACACCACACTCACCCATTTACTATAGCGTCCGAAGACCCAATATCACTAAACTATACACACACACACACACACACACACACACACACACACACACACACACACTGCCGCTACGCCACACACCACCCTCACCCCTACACCGTAACGCCCGAAGACCCATTACCAATAAACAAGGCTCCACATTATTGCACCACACCCATTGGCCACCTACTTAACCCTTGAACAAAGAAGCGTTGTTTTACTTCATATCAAACTTTTAATACATAACATTATCAGTTCAGTCGATTATTAGTATCAGACAGAACAATTAGATATTAACTGATATGCAAAACTAGAGAAAAACGAGCAAACTGCTTCTTAACTTAATCATATTATCTACAAAAATAGAAGTAAAACAAGCACATTCTTCATTTATATCAAATCTAAATTTAAAATTCGTATAGTAAAACAGTAGTTCTAGTAACATTATATTTAATTTTCATTTAAAAGTACTACAAAAAGTAGCCATAATTATTATCATTAATACTGTACCACAGTATAAAAACTTTAACACCATGGCCATGTCACAGTATTGTTGTCAGTGCTCCAGTAGGCAGCATAAGTGTATCAGGTGCTCATGTGCAACAAACAGGTCGCCGTGTACATACTGTAGGATGGGACCTTTCTGTATGAATGTGTTAGGGAATCCCAGCCCACCAGAAGCGGCACTTGACCGCTTCCAACAATGCAGGCGACAGATTGGTGACATGGAAAGTAATGAGGCGGTCACTGACAATATGCACGATCACACGGACATGCGTGGTGGTGAAAGACCCCGTGGTGAAGCGAGGGATAGGGATGAACGCCAAGATGCGAGAGATATGGAAGCGCTGGGTGGGTTAAATCACCATGGGGAAGTGAATAGTAGTGAACATCATGAGGTTTATAATAGAAATGAAACTCAGGATGAAGACCACCATAGAGGAGTGCATGAAAGAGGGAATCATCCAGGTATTATACGTCCCCAGAACGGTAGTGACACAAACAACGAGGAAGCAGAACAGCCTCAAAGGTCTGTGCGAGAAGGTCGTCCCACATATTGGATGGGCAAATCTCGAGAAAATGCAGTAACCTGGGTGAACACCACATATAATGAAATAGTTGGATGGTCGTCAAGTAACCTTTTTGAACCTCCCAAATGCAATGCTACAACTGTCATGATCAAGGAAATCACTCGCCTGATGGCCAACTACAACAATAGCACACCCATTGCCTCATTCTCTCTTAAGGTCCTTGCACTAATACCACATCTCTTCCTCAACAAGACCTGCCCAAGAGCTAGCATTCCAGAAAATATTAAGGCCATCCAAAGGCGGGTTGAAACATGGAAAAGAGGTGAAATCGACAACCTACTTGAGGAAGCAAGGGCCTTGCAGATAAGAATAAACAACCGAGGCAGAAGAAATCAGAATACCAACGATGCTGCAAGGATTTTTGGCAGCAAGATGAGACAGGGGAAGGTCTCGATGGCAACAAGATCCCTGTCAGCTGAATCACCAAACGGAGTACTTGACCTGACAGATGAAACAATGCAACAACTAAAAGAAAATCACCCGACTGCACGACAAGCAAGTGCCCAATGAAAGCTTGACGGCAACTACACTCCTCCCAATCCCATCATATATGACAGTATAACTGGAGATATGGTGTGGCGGAAGGCAGTGCACACACAGGGAGGGGCAGGACCGTCAGGCCTGGATGCAAAATCTTGGCGAGTAATCCTCAGTAACATCAAGTTTGGGGAGGCAGCAACAGACCTATGTAACACCATTGCCTCACTGGCGAGGAAGCTGGCTTCAAGTCAGTGCAGTAACATCGAAGCACAAACGGCTTGCAGACTAATCCCCCTTGATAAGAATCCTGGATGCAGGCCCATCGGGGTGGGTGAAGTCTTAAGACGGATTATAGGAAAATGCATCATGGAGGTGGTGAAAGATGATGTGAAGCAGGCAGTTGGCAACCTCCAGGTGTGTGCAGGCCAGCAGGCAGGAGGTGAGGCAGCAGTTCACTCCTTGAGGAAAATATTTGGGGAAGAGGACTGTCAGGCAGTATCATTAGTTGATGCCTCAAATACATTTAATTCCATCAACCGGGAGGCAATGCTGCACAACATCAAGGTTAAATGCCCAGCAGTTGCCCAGTATGTGGAAAACACCTACAAAGAACCACCAGACCTCTACATTGTGGGTAAGACAGTTGCTCACGATGTCGGTGTAATCCAGTCCACAGAGGGAACTACGCAGGGGAACCCCGTTGCCATGGCTATGTACGCCCTGGCGATGACAGTGCTGCAACAACAGATCCAATACGAGGCCACCAATGTAAAACAGGTAGCCTATGCAGATGATCTCACGGATGCTGGCAAGGTTGAGGATGTGAGGAAATGGTGGGACCTTGTAACATCTCATGGCCCTGAAATAGGTTACTACCCTAATGCAAGTAAGTCCATCTTGATCGTGAAACCAGCTTACTATCAAGATGCACAAGAAGCATTTAGAGGCACAAACGTGATAGTGACCAAGGAAGGTCAGAGGCATCTAGGGGCTGTGATTGGAACTAAGGAATTCAAAGACAAATATGTGAGTGATAAGGTAAAGACATGGGTAGAAGAAACTCATACACTATCCAGCCACGTAAAAACAGAACCCCATGCAACATACAGTGCATTTACCCATGGTGTAAAGCACAAGTGGACCTTCGTGATGAGGACCATACCAGACATCGAGTTGCTACTACAACCACTGGAGGATGCAATCAGGGATTCATTCCTCCCATCTCTAACCAATGGCCACATCCCCACACCAGAAGAGAGGGACCTTCTAGCACTACCACCCAGGATGGGAGGCCTTGGCATTATAAATCCAGTAGCCGTGGCAAGCTATGAACACAGAAATTCACTCAGGCTCGCCGAATCCT
The DNA here is from genome assembly GCF_032717465.1 of Coenobita brevimanus. Lineage (NCBI taxonomy): Eukaryota > Metazoa > Arthropoda > Malacostraca > Decapoda > Coenobitidae > Coenobita > Coenobita brevimanus. Next base: position 8,776,984 of record NC_136954.1, read on the forward strand.
TGTCACAGAAGATCTGCGCCCAGGTTGAGACGAGTGAAATCGACCACCAAAGGCAGAAAGACATAAAGACACAGATAAGCAAGGGGCGTGAAGCAAGACAAAAAGACCAGCTGCAGCACATAATCGAACATCTAACACCAGACCAGTGCAGAAGAGTTGAAATTGCACAGGAGGTTGGGGCATCGAACTGGCTCACAACCCTGCCTCTCAAGGCAAAGGACTTCCACTTCAACAAACAAGAATTTATTGACGCCATAGCCTTGAGATATGGGTGGCCAATAGAGAACCTACCTCAACACTGTGCCTGTGGCATTGCCTTTGATGCAAACCATGCAATGGTATGCAAGAAGGGAGGCTTTGTTTGCGTCTGACACGATGAAGTACACGACCTCACTGCCAAAATGCTGCAGGAAATATGCCATGACGTCACGACTGAGCTGGCTCTGCTACCCCTTGACGGCGAGCACTTTACCCACAGAACAGCAAACACATCAAATGATGCAAAAGTGGATGTCAGTGCTCGAGGTTTCTGGACACGTGGACAGAGGGCGTTCTTCGACATCAGGATATTCGATCCCATGGAAGCATGTTATCGTGAACTGTCTCTCGAAGCTGCACACAAGAGGAATGAACAAGAAAAAAATAGAAATTATCAAGAAAGAATCCAACATGTGGACCACGGTCGATTCACTCCCCTTGTGTTCACGGCATCAGGTGGGTTGGGTCCAGAGGCAGTGAGATTCTACTCGAGACTGGCAGAGGTTCTTTCTGAGAAGAAACGTCAGCCGCAGAGTTCTGTTATGGCCTGGATGAGATATCGACTGTCATTCTCCCTCGTGAGGTCTGCTCTGCTATGTCTCAGGGGCACAAGATCATCAGCCCTCAGGCCTGTCTCTCTGGCGGGTATGGATTACGAAGCTACAGTGGTCGAGATTCGCATAGACCAGCGACTCCATTAGTTTAATGTCTCTATTTACATTGTAATATCAATAATTAAAAAAATAGAATAATAATAGTAATAGCAGATGGTTGGTAACCACAGCCGTTGGCGTGCTTGGGGCCAACGGATTGTAATATGAGGGTTAGTGTTAACCTTCACATTACAACTCCAAATGGTGAACTGTATTAGCAAGGTTGATTTTGATCTTCACAATATAATTCACCAATGGATGAAGCAGCAGCAGCAGCGGCGGCGGCGGCGGCGGCGGCGGCGGCGGCGACAGCGGCAGCGGCGGCAGCAGCAGCAGTAGTAGTAGTAGTAGTAATCATCATCATCATCATCATCATCATAACAATAAACTTTATTCGAGAGATGGCAACCGCCTGGTTGAAATCGTACAAGTTGGGGGAACGCGTATTATTCTCTCTCTCTCACTCTCTCTCTCTCTCTTTCTGTGTGTGTGTGTGTGTGTGTGTGTGTGTGTGTGTGTGTGTGTGTGTGTGTGTGTGTGTGTGTGTGTGTGTTTATAAAGCTGTAGTATACGGAATTTGTGAACAGCTAGTGTTGAGAGAGAAAGAGAGAGAGAGAGATCCGGAACATCAATATAAAGTGTCTAGAGAGAAAAATGAACAAGAAAAAATGACAAAATAGCGGTAAGTTGATCAAAGAAAGCAATTGTAAACGGCAAGAGCAGTAACCATGGAAGGAATCTTATATGTAAATGAAGAAGAAGTGGATGTTAAACCATTCAGCAGGAAACGAAAGAAACAGCAGATAAAACAGGAGGCTGAAAGAGCTAACTGTATTAAAAGACAGGAACACAGGCCGTCGCGAGAGTAGCACAGGTAAATTTTAAAGCAGCGAAAGTAATGTAATTCATTAGGCAAGCAGTAGCAGGAGGAAACAGGTGAAGACGGGAGGTTGGAAGAAGTACCGTAACAAAAAAAAAAAAAAAGCAGACTCACTGACCGTCGTGGAGTCGTAGAGGTAAATTTTGAAGAAGCAGTAGTAAAACAATTTAGCAGGCAACCTGTAGCGGAAGGAAACAGTAGAAGAAAACGGGATGCTGGGAGAGGTAACTATGGTAAAAAAGACGTGCTCACTGACCGTCATGGGAGTCGTAGAGGTAAATGATGTGATCCCAGCGGTAGTGGTGGATGAGGTCAATGATGGCCTGGTGGTACTCGGGTCTCATCGTGGTGGCGTAGTCCATCAGACCAGAAGACGGGTTCGGTACCTATACGCCAGGAAGACGGAGATGTATATTCTGTCGGATATATACCGTATTTCCTGTTGCTCTCACATACATGATTTTTGTCTCATAGCTGTCTATGTATATCTATCTACCTGGCTATATCTATCTATCTGTCTATCCATCTACATACCTAATTTTCCTTTTACACCATCTCTTTGAAAATCCAGCAGAAAAATGGATGCTGCATTAAGGAATATCCTCGTATAAAGTTAAGTCTCTACAAGCCGCTATGCGAGTATCATTTAGGCTTCCTTGTTGCTTCCAGACCTTTTTACTTGTTTGTTTCCGAGTAGTGAAGGACTTTGGGATGTAATTTAGGTGGTAGTACTTCATCGTTAACCAAATACAGTATACAGCGTTACTGTATGTATATCACCCACAACACTGTCTTGTATAGTATATTCCTATTATCTATGTCTTTAGCCAGACGTCATAATCCCGTAAAGGGTGACCGTTTGTCTTTGAGTTAGTTGTTTTACGGGGATGGCCACAAACCCTCCACCAACCCACTTGCTGACACGTAAGAAATACGTATAGGTTGGTTATATGGTTACCATCCAGCGGTGTAAATGGTTTCCTAACTTACCGGAAACCACTGGGCTTGTCACTCAATGTAAAGCCACCCGAAAAAAGAAGGAAAAGTGGTACAGAGTGACAAGAAAGGAGAATCAGGAAGAGAGCAGGGCAGACACAAAAAGCGAATGATTAAGGTGAAGGAAGACGTAGGCAGCACTATGGTACTTGTTCCGTTCTGATACTGACAGTCTGCATCAATAACCTGGGGGATGATATTGTGGTATACCGTGCAGAATCAATCACTGACGAAGAGGTGTCCTAAAGTTTCAAAAGCCATTTATAATCCCAAAAACCATTTGTAATATTGTGTACTGTACAACCCTGTGTGTCGGTCCTCCATTCCGAAATATCTCCAAAGCTACAAAAAGCTGACCAGTGACAGGAGTGTTTTTTTTTTTTTTTTTAATTCCATGTCAGTGCATATAAATTCATAGTGAGAATATATGACAGACTTATTCATAATTTTTGCATGTAAAATTACGTAACAGAGAGAGAGAGAGAGAGAGAGAGAGAGAGAGAGAGAGAGCGAGAGAGAGAGAGAGAGAGAGAGAGAGAGAGTGTGTGTGTGTGTGTGTGTGTGTGTGTGTGTGTGTGTGTGTGCGATCGAGGGCAGAAGGCAGGAGATTGGGTCAGCTAGGAGGTTCGCCGTCGTTACGTTATGCTGTCAATCACATCTCTATATACCTTTGTTCAATAAAGCTCCATAACCCAAGAAGTGGCTATAACTCGCCTCTCTTACGTTAAAAGAATACACAGAGGGGGAAAGTGAGATAGAGAGCTACCTATTCACTTTACTCGACGCCCCACCATTGTACTGCCAGCCACCCACGCTCCAGTCCAATGGTGATAGAGGGGCAGCCATTACTCTACGGTACACTTATAATATCTCTCTCCATATCATCAAACCCCTCGACTACGTCCATCGATGTGTGTGTGTGTGTGTGTGTGTGTGTGTGTGTGTGTGTGTGCAAATGCAATGGTATAATAATTCCGAGTCCTATGATCCATTCAGGTAAGGAAAATCAACTGGCATTTATTGGAGTACGATGCTGCAGACTTGTCCCAATCAAGAGGGGATTAATGATACCAGTTTTAACTCTGACGCTCCTATTACTCAATTTCAGCTTAACAGAGTTGTTTGACATTAGCTAGAATACAATAATAACGCTGTCTGTGTCTCTAGTTAAATGTCAATTCCCAGAATGATCCCATCTCTTGTTGACGTGTTTGGGTATATGTAACGTGTATTACGTATAATTACGCCTGTGTACAATGTAACTTACAGGAAATACATTGACTATTTCATTCCCATTCATAACAGATTTTTGTGTACGTGACGATGTGTATGTGGGAATATAAAACCTACGTGTATGTACCGTGTGTCTGCTAAAGGTCATTATCGCATCCAAACTATTAAATAATCCTAATGACAACAGAATATTTTGGACAATCCTCAGTTTTTTCAATAATAACTAACAAGTCATCACCCATTCCCACATTAAAATCTTCAGATGGAAACACCATAAATGACCCGAGTGGAAAAGCAAACATCCTTGCCAGTATTGCCAGAAATTCCACCTTAGAGGAGGTCAGACAGAACGACCCAGTACTAGAGCTTGACTCTCCCGAAATTACTCCACATAATATCCAGACTAGATACGTAAAATCCATCCTAAACAATTTACCAACCAACAAAGCCCCACGTCCAAAAGGTATTCCTTGAACTGTTTTGAGAAAGTGTTTCCCAGAACATGCTCCTGTTCTAAAAAATTATTCAGACAATACATACGTACTTCTGCATTCGCTAATTCTTGGAAAGAAGCCAGTATCCACTCTATTCCATAGGAAGGAAGTTCCTCTGACCCTTCTGATTGCAGACCAATAGCTATCACATCATCTCTTGGCAAAGTATCTGAGATTGTAATTAACAGACACATTGTTAAACATCTCGAATCCAACAACTTGATTAGTGACAGACAGCATGGCTTTCGTTATGAAAGATCCACTGTTGATATACTCAGTCTCTTGACTCATATCATCCATCAATCAATTGACCAACATGGAGAAACTCAAGCAGTAGCCCTTGGAGAAACTGAACCAGTAGCCCTTGATATTTTTAAAGTTTCTGACATAGTGTGGCACCGTTCCCTGCAATCCAAACTCCCTTGCTATGGCCTATCATCATTTGTTCCACTGATTTCCTCATATCTCAGTGACAGAAAGATAAAAGTAGGTGGTGTATATTCCAATTTCCGCTCGAATAATGCTGGCGTGCCACATGGATCAGTCCTGCCTCCAACCCTATTTCTAATTCCTGTTAATGGTCTCTTATCTGCCACCCATAATTCCATTCACTCATACGCAGATGACTCAATGCTTCACAGTCCCTTCACACTTAAACACCCATTCACAGATTTTAATTTCTCTAACTCACAATTCAGTACTGCAATCTTTAAAAATCAAAATTTATCTAAGATCACTGAATGAGGAAAAAATAACTTCTGAGAAGTGATGGGCTAAGGTGGTAGTACTTCATCCCTTGCCATACACAGCATTATACTTATCATCCCTTAACATCGTCTAGTACGCCATTTTACTCGTACTGTTTTGATATTGACAGTCCGCACCAGTATCTTTGGGGTACGATACTGAGGTATCCTGTGCAGAAGCAATCACTAAGATTGAGGTGATGGAAAATTTCAGAAGCAGTTAATAATCTTAAAAGCCATTTATAATATGCCCAACCCTGCGTCACTCCTCCTTTCCGAAATATCTCCAAAGCTGAATCAGGAGTGGCTGGGTATTTTATTCCACGTTAGCGCGTATAAATTCATAGTTAGAATATATGACAGACTTACCCATATTTTGCATGTAAAATTATGTTAACTTAGAGAGAGAGAGAGAGAGAGAATCCTTCCAACCCCCATCCCTAAAGAGGATTAAGTTTCATCATACATAAAATAAATAAGTCAGAGTTCCGCCTTCAGATTATACCCATTCATACAAGGCGTTTGTAAATACGTAGGAAGGGTTGCGGAAAAAATAAACAGAAATTCTCTTCAATACAAATTACCAGACAGTGATGAACGTGTTTCGAAACCCCATGACGAGGTGTTTCGAGCTCCGCCACGAGGTTTTTCAGAACATCACGTAAGAGTGCCATTATTGTTGGTGTAAACAATCGGGCGCTATTATTCTCCCTAACTGTACATACTGAATGTGTGTGTGTGTGTGTGTGTGTGTGTGTGTGTGTGTGTGTGTGTGTGTGTGTGTGTGTAGATGCAAAGCTATTATTACTCCGATTCCTGTGATCCATACATGTAACATCAACTGGCATACGATGCTACAGACTTGTTCCTACCAAGAGAGGACTAATGGTACCAGTGTTAACTATGACGCTCCTATGACTCAATTTCAGCAGAATAAAGCTGTTTGCCAATAGCTACAAAACATAACAGAGCTGTGTGTGGTACGAGTCAGATATCAATCCCCGGGGTGATCCCAGCTGTTGCTGACATGTACGTAAATATGTTACGTGTATTATGTGTAATTACGTCTGTGTATAATGTGACTTGCAGGAAGTGCATTGACTATTATATTCCCATTCATACCATACTTACCGATGTGTATGTGTAAATATAAAACCTATGTATGTGTGTAAATATAAAACCAGCTTGCATGTACTGTATATGTTGCTAAAAGGTCATTATCGTAAACATCACCCTGGCCTCTTTTTCCAGCTATACAGTAGATGGAGACAGCAAGGGTCCAGTTAGCCAGGAATGAGAATGCACACGATAGAGGGAGGACTATCAACAGTATACACAGTGCAATGCACCAAAAATTCATTCACAAACCAGTGATGTTCCCATAATCCTGGCTCTGTCTCACAGGCCGTTTGTTCGTTCGTTGAAAGATTCTCCCCTCCTATAGAGGGGACCGGGCCCTATATTAGCCTGCAAATATTTTCTATTATATTCTTCTATTTGACAGGGTTTTATAGCAGTTTTCACACTACAGCCACCCATTCTAGACATATATGCAAATATGAAACCTATGGGTATGTGTAAAAATGAAATCTAGTGTTTGTGTAAATATAAAACCTACGTTTACGTGTAAATATTAAATCTATGTGTACGTGTAAATATTAAATCTATGTGTACGTGTAAATATTAAACCTATGTGTATGTGTAAAGACTAAAACTGTGATATCATTACCATATTATCCTCCACCATATATGTGTGCAAATATATATCATATAGCCAACACATATGTAAATAAATACCACTACATATATACAACAACACCAACGTATAATGGCCAGTGAACCATGAAAAGAAATTACGTTCAGTTAAAACCAGAAATGTGTGAATGGGAGAGATTAATGGCGCAAGGGAGTCAAGAGGGGGAGGGGGAGGGAGAGGAAGTGGGAGGGAGAGGAAAAAGGAGGGAGAGGAAGGGGAGGGAGAAGGAGGGGATGGGAGAGTGGGGAGAAGGAAGGGGAGGGAGATGTGAGAGAGTCAGTAAAGAGAGTAAGGACTGAGGTAGGTCAGGAGAGGGGGAAGAGGTGAGACATGAAGCAGGAAGAGAAAAGTGATGGGATAGAGGGGAGGGAATGGGGAGGCAGGTGAGGTGGGGGGTGAGGTAAGTGAGGAAATGGGATGAGTGAAAAAGTAGAGAGAGAGAGAGAGAGAGAGAGGTTTGTGATGGAGATGTGTGGAATGGTTAGGTGTAAGTTAGGGAAAAAGGTAAGGGGGGGTGAGAAATATGACAGCAGGGGAGGGGAGGGGAGGGGAGGGGTGAGTTGGAGTACGGGGTGGGGTGTAGGAAGAGGTGTGGGGTTAGACTGTGAGATGAGTGTGGGTAGATGTGTAGTCATTAAGCGAGGATATGAGTGAAGATACTAGTAGAATGTGTGTGTGTGTGTGTGTGTGTGTGTGTGTGTGTGTGTGTGTGTGTGTGTGTGTGTGTGTGTGTGTGTGTGTGTGTGTGTGTGTGTGTGTGTGTGTGTGTGTGTGTGTGTGTAAATAAGTTTATATTTTTCGCCAAACTCCCGTTCACAGCCTCTGACTCTCCCCACTAAATTGTTGACGTCAAAACCCAAAACACGGATATATGACAGGAATTCACACAGCTTACAGTATTTACCCCAACGCTGCCACACACGCTGGCTCTAGGCTCTTCAGTACAAAAGTGGCTCTATTATTTGTGTCTATTTTTTACCTATTCCCTTTAACAGCTATTTTTGTTTTATTGCATTTTTGTTATCAGCATTCTCGTGGTCATCGCCATCACTATAAACTGTGGAACATGAAGCACTCACACTGCTTCTAGTATTGCTGCCAAAGTTAGAACTCAGGCTAGCTTTACGTTTCTATTATAAACTTGGGCACGTGATCTATGTCTACATTTCCTGTCTCGACGCTCAACGCTCATTAAAACACAACTCAATATTCCTTCGGTTCAATTACGTATTTAATATCTTTGCTATCTCCAGACAATTCCATTCACTACGACTTTTCGAATCAGTGGGGTTAGAAAAAGCTTTCATAAACCCATTAACCACTGTTGCTTGTCTAAATAAAATAATCGTCTAAAAAGGGTACTAATAATATAAATACGCAATGTAAATGAAAGGCTTAGAATTTACTGTGTTTTATAACGATCTGTAGGAAATCATATCAAAATGTCTACTACACTTGTCATCACCATCGTCATCATCATCATCATCATCATCATCATCATCAAAATCATCATCACAGTTACCATCTCCATCACCATAACCACCACCACCATCCATCTTCACTGAACATCATTAATTCTGAATACTTAATAATAATTTTGTCCCTGTTTTACAGCGCCGTTACTTGATCAAATGGAAGTAATGGTACAACACTAACAGCCAATTCCATATTACCCAAACAAGGAGTAGGGTCCCGAGGCTAGGATATCTCAGTCCTGTACAGTTAAGGACACATGAACAGCCACGTCTCTTGATGGGTTTACATAATCGAAAAAAATGCTAGAGTTGTCTCAGTCATGACTGAACACGCAATTCCCAGACGCCACATGGACACCGCTACAAGGTCTGTTTAGTCTCGTGGAAAGTGGCTATCATGGTGTGGTAGACTGGATATCATCATCATCATCATCATCGTCGTCGTCGTCGTCGTCGTCGTCGTCTGGGTTGGATCCAGAAATACGACACACACACACACACACACACACACACACACACACACACACACACACACACACACGAAAACTACCAACAAGCATACAGAGAAGCTGTGCATTCACCCCCGAGTGAAATATTTGATAAACTGCGTAATCGCACCACAAAGACCCTGATTCATACATTCACACCAAAAGCAACGTGGAAATTTGCAGCTGGTGAACGTGCATGTACGGGATAGAAAAATATATATACATTTTGTTTCTTTTCCTGTTAAAAAACCATGTCCGGATCTGTCTACGGGTTACTACTCCTCTCTCTCTCTCTCTCTCTCTCTCTCTCTCCGCTATTTCCCTTTCTCCACTCCTCCCTCCTCTCCATCCCTGTCCTTCCTTTCTCCCTGGTGCCTTTCCCGTACCCGTCTCATTCTGTTTTCTTCTCTCCATTACTCTCTATCCAAATGCGACAGAAAGGGAATCTAATCCAGAGATTCAAGATATTCCAAGGATTCGATAAAGAAAGCGTAAATAATTTCTTCCCATTTGCCCCGGATACGCCAACACGTGGACATAACATAAATCTATCAGGACACACAGTTTACCTGGACGTTACCAAATATTTATTCTGTAACGATATTATCAGTGTCCGTAACAGGCTCCCAGAATGTGATACGGACAGCACAACCACAAATACGTTCAAGAGAAAGCTGGATATTTGTTTGTCAGCTATCGGCGTTGGCTGAGGAAAATTTGGGTGTCAAGTAGGGGACTCCTCCAGGACCATCCTCAGAGGAGGTAGGACTGGCTGTCCACCCTTTTCCTTGGGACAGTACTTGGCATATCATAGGAACAGAGCCATACTAGGAGGGTTCGCGTTTCCTTGTTACCTTATTAGTTTAAATCAAGAAGAATGTGTAGAGAGAACATGTATTTTTATGAGTTTCACATTATCCTTTAACACCTCCTCCAGGTTTCTTAATCCGTAAGGTGCTACTTCTGTCGTTCTTCCTGCACGGCGTATTACTGGAGAGTTGGGAGTGTTAGGGAGAAAGCCTAATGCTGTACTATTCTTATACTCTTGTGACTTAGGTTAAGCATCACCTTTTCGTGTTAAAGACGGACCACCTCTTTGGCACCGTATGGTCTGTGTTGCTGTTTATGTAACTATCAATAACTCCATGTAACTCCTTTCTCTCCCTCCTTCTCTCTTTCTGAGTCTGCCTTTATCCGTTTATCTGAAACTTCCCCCCTGCATCCTCCTCCCTCCCTTCTCTCTCCTCCCTCTTCCCTACCCTTCCTCTCTTCTCTATTCCTTTCCTTCAGTCTCCAACCTATTCCTCTCCTCCACCGGTCACCACACTCTCCTTTCCTACCTCACCTTTCCTCTCCCTCACCTCCCATTTCTTGTCCCCTCCTCTCTCTCCTACCTCCCTTCCCTATCCGTCACCCTGTTCTCCCTCCTTTCTCATCTCCCTTTGCTCTTTACACTTCCCTACCGTTTCACCCCCCATCTCCTTCATTCTCTCTCCTCCTCCTGTTCCCTCTTATCCTTCTCTTTCCCAGTCTCCATTTCTTTCTCCTCATCCTCCCTCATCTCCTCCCCCTCCTGTCTCTCCCCTTCTTTGCACTGAAGCCTCACTCTCTCCTCCCACCCTTTTCACATACTGTTTTCATTGCTCTCCCCCTTCCTTCCTCTACCTCCCTTATTCTTCCTCTTCTTCTCCTCCCCTTCTCCCATCCTCATCCTCACTCCCCCACCCCTTCCTTCCCCTCCCTCCTCCCTTCACCACACCACTGCATCATCAACAGTACCGACACTCAAAAAAAAAAAAGGGGGGGGGGAAATCAAGAGTAAAAAAATATCAGTCCATAATACATGAAAAATTATGCATCGGTTATGAACATGTAATCAGGCTTTTGTTCCCTGGCTGAAGGATATTCCATTCATTTTGAAGTAATTTTAATACTTCACTATGATCACGTACTTTCATAATACATTCTTGCCATTTCCGGATAGTTTTACTTGACTTTAGATTAACTTCGAACATTAGGGCCCGCATTCTCGTTGTTTATGGTGGCTCCCTAGCTCCTTTTCCTAAGCGATTTATTTTAAATACACTTTACTTTCCTCTTCTGTGCTACATAAATCCTTACACTATAGGCATACACTGCCTAAAATAGCTTAAGAAAGGTATTAACAACGCATATCCAAAAAATATATCGCTGAGGAGGTGTTAGGAAGCTCCCTTAACCGACGAGAACACAAGCCTAGGAGTCACACAGTCTCCATTAACCCCTTCAGCACGAGAGGCTTTAATCACCAGAGGAAAAAATCATCGCAAGCAAGGGATTTAACTACGATGCCCTACTTTTACATTCATGTTATTTTTGCTGCAGCCGGACGATTTTATCCAACTGAAGAGTATTACCAAAAGGCTTACACAAGGCTTCATCTAATCCCTCCCGTTTCAAAAGTCTGTCTCAAGCTGAGTAAAATCGTCTGACAGTACTAAGATTACAGCGAAAAATATGACCTGAGGCTAGAATGGGGTTAAGGTGCCTCGTGATTTACAGGTGCTTTCACAGGTGCAGGTTAATTATTTCACTGCGATGAATATTATTTTATTACCATCTCCAGACAATTTTATGTAATTTCAGTCTCTGGAAATCAAAGGGATAATGAAGGCTATATTTAACCTCTCCAGTTCATAAACTCTCCAAATATTAATCAAATCGTCTGGTGGCAAATAAATAGGAAGAAAACATCAGAGTTAGGGGATGAAATTTGATATATAAATTATGTTTATATTTTGTCTACCTGCTTCAATGTTCTTGGTATTTATATATTGTTTGCTAATATTTCTTCACACTTACGAATTTATCAGCTTCTGTGTTCATAAATCTTTTTAAAGTCTACTGAATGCTCTTTGTACCTATAAATAAATAACCTTTATTACCTTTTAATTTGTGTGTGTGTGTGTGTGTGTGTGTGTGTGTGTGTGTGTGTGTGTGTGTGTGTGTGTGTGTGTGTGTGTGTGTGTGTGTGTGAAAGAGAGAGAGAGAGAGAGAGAGAGAGAGAGAGAGACTGACGTCACCAGCACACACCAATCAACAGCCACGCAGCACCAGAAGCGTACTCAGCTTCAAAATATTTTTCACCTATTAATATCCCACATTTTTCTTCACTCCGTTTACCTTTTATTTACTATGTTGTGGCGTGGACTGAAGGGAAGGGGAATGAGGAAGAAAAGGCACGGGGAGGGAGAGGGAGGAAGATGGAAGGAGGGAAGAGGGACACACAGAAAGAGGGAAGGGGGAAATGGAGGGAGAGGGAAGGTGGAGAGGGAGAGAGAGGGAAGGAGAGGGAGGGAGAGGTAAGGTGGAGAGGGAGAGAAAGGGAGGAGGGAGAGGGAGGGAGAGGGAAGTTGCGAGAGGAAGAGGGAAGGTGGAGAGGAAGGGAGAGGGAAGAGGGAGAGGGAGGGAATGGGAATGCGGAGAAAGAGAAAGAGGGAAAGTGGAGAGGGAAGGTGGAGAGGGAGGGAGAGGGAAGTTGGGAGAGGGACGGAGAAGGAAGGGAGATTGGAAGGGAGAGGGAAGGGGGTGGGGGAGGGAGATGGAAGTTGGGAGAGGGAGGGAGAGCGAAGGGGGGGCGGAAGGGAGAGGCAACGGGGAGGAGGAGGGAGAGGAAAGAGGGGAGAGGCAGGGAAAACACAGGGGAGATGAGGCAACCCTGGGAGAGACAGGAGTGAGGAAAGTGAGGAATGAAAGGGGAAAGAGAGATATAGAAGAAAGTGGGTGCACGGAGAGAGGGAGGAGGAGAGCAAGATATGAGGAGAGAGGGGGAAGGGCGTGCGCAGAAGCGGGGAAGAGGGCAGAGTGGGAGGGTGTAAGAGGGAGGGGAGTGTGAGGAGAAAGGGGAAAGCTTGGGGAGAGGAGAGGAAAAGAGGAGGGGAAGGGGGATGATGTGAGAGGGGAAAGAGGAGAAGGAGTGGAGGGGAAGAGAGAGGGGGTTTGGGAGATGAGGAGGATGTGGGGAGACCGGGGAGAAGACATGTGGGTAAAGGGGGAAAGTGCTACGGAAACTGTGTGTGTGTGTGTGTGTGTGTGTGTGTGTGTGTGTGTGTGTGTGTGTGTGTGTGTGTGTGTGTGTGTGTGTGTGTGTGTGTGTGTGTGTGTGTGTGTGTGTGTGTGAGAGAGAGAGAGAGAGAGAGAGAGGAAGGGGAACCAGTGCATGTGTGTGTGTGTGTGTGTGTGTGTGTGTGTGTGTGTGTGGTGAGAGAGAGAGAGAGAGAGAGAGAGAGAGAGAGAGAGAGAGAGAGAGAGAGACAGAGAGAGAGGAAGGGGAACCAGTGCATGGCCTTTAGGCTATGGTAAAAAAAATAATAATAATAAATATCGGTGGCGTAATATTGCACGGCTGTTATCAATGTCCTCAATAAAGCCTCATTAATTTAGATTTCAATAAACAAGCGAGGCACAATGGCATATTTATCAGATTCACAGAGAGATAAATAAAACAAACAGCCCACCAGTTGACCCGGTAAAATTATCTCTGTGAACCAGTGTGATATCAAAACAGGTTCAAGGCGTAGATTTCATAGGCTGATGCTTTTGTCAGGGTTGGAGCTGGTAAACAACATCAATTTGTTATCACTGTTATGTACTGTTGCCTCAAAAGTTCCATTCCTCCTGTAGCCTTCTGTAGCTTGTTATGTTAAACTCACAAACAAACTAACCGGACAGATTTCAGTGACGATATGCAACTTTACTCTTTATATATATATATATATATATATATATATATATATATATATATATATATATATATATATATATATATAACAGAAAGGAGGAAGGAAAAACAAATGAGTAAAAAAAATAATCCATACACCAGAGTACTGGTGTCCTCTGTTTATAAAATATCTGTAACAGTTAGACTTGAAAAGTTGTGGGTTGAAATTTGGAGGAAAACAACTCTGGGGAAGCATGTTCCTGAGAGATGCAGTTCGGGGAATGAAAGAATTCTGATAGGCAGAAGTTCTGCAATATGGCTGAGTGACATTCCAGTCACAAGCGCTACCAGATGCCCGAGTAGCACGAGGGAAGGCATGGAGAGGTGGCACCATGGACGCAACTTCGTCTGAGCATTTGCCAAAAAAATATCTGTAAAATAATGCAAGGGAGGCAACATTCCTCCTTACTTGCAGGGGAGGTAGTTTATATGTAATGGCAGGGTTGTTAATGATTCTAACAGCTTTATTCTGAATTTTGTCTAGTTGTCTTAATGCAACCTCTCCACAACCATTCCACAAGGGTGAGCAATATTCAAGCTGAGAGCGCACATGACTCTTATCAATTATAACTAACTGCTCATCGGCGAAGAAGTTACGGACTCTGTACAATAATCCAAGTTTCTTTGAGGCGGTTTTAGCAAGTGATCTGACATGAGAGGTCCAGCTCATGGCACTGTTAAGTGAGACACCAAGAATCTCAATACTTTTGGAGATGGGAATATTAGTAGCACTGAAGGTAATATACGAATCTGGCAATATCTGTCTATTAGTAAACTGTATATATTTAGTTTTACTAACATTAAAAGAGACAAGGTTGTTTTGTCCCCATTCACTGATTGTAGATAGATCTTGATTTATGAAGATGCCTGTACTGAGTTGAGAGGTAGAGATATTAGACTTTGTAGATGGATGTCTGAGTTTGAATGAACTATGTAGTGTTGAGTCATCTGCATATGAGTGAATGAGATTGTGGGTGACAGATAAGAGATCATTAATATGAACCAGAAATAGGGTTGGCATCAGAACTGATCCCTGCAGCACGCCGGCGTTAATTGAGTGGAAATTGGAATATACATCATCTACTTTTACTCTTATTTTCCTGTCACTAAGATATGAAGAAATCAAAGGAACAAAAGAAGTTAGTCCATAGCAAGGGAGTTTGGACAGCAGGGAACGGTGCCATACTCTGTCGAAAGCTTTAGAGATATCAAGAGCTACTGCATGAGTTTCTCCAAAAAGATCAATTGATTGATGGATGGTATGAGTTAAGAGATTGAGTATGTCAATGGTGGATCTTTCGTGACGAAAGCCGTATTGTCTATCACTAATTAAGTTGTTGGATTCAAGATGTTTAACAATGTGCTTATTGATTAAAGTTTCAAATACCTTACCAAGAGAAGATGTGACAGCTATTGGTCTGTAATTGGAGGGGTCAGACGAACTTCCTTTCTTCGGAACTGGGTGGATATTGGCTTCTTTCCATGAATTTGGGAATAAAGAAGTACGTATGCATAGTCTGAATAATTTAGCTAGGACAGAGGCAAGTGCAGGGGAACACTTTTTCAAAACAATTGGCGGAATTCCATCTGGGCCTGGAGCTTTGTTGGTAGGTAAATTGTCTAGGATGGATTTTACGTATCTTGTCTGTATTTTAAGTGGGGCAATTTCGGGAGAATCAAGTTCCAGTACTGGGACATCCTGGCTGGTATCGTCTATGGTAGAGTTTCTAGCAAAGGTACTGGCAAAGATATCTGCTTTCCCACGTAGGTCATTTGTAATGTTGCCATCTGAAGATTTTAGTGGGGGAATGGAAGATGACTTGTTAAAGTTATTATTGAAAGAATTAAGAGTTGACCAGAATATTCTATTGTCATTAGGGTTGTTAAGTAATTTTGATGCTTGCTTTTGAAGAAAGTTTGATTTAGCAAGATTTATTACAGCTTTTGCATGATTTCTAGCAATTTTAAGCTGAGAGAGTGATTCAGATGTTTTTGATTTTAACTAAGAGTTATATGCTAATGATTTTTGGGCTGTTGCTCTGGCACAATTGCCATCAAACCATTTTGGAGAGTTCGATCTTTTTGTGAACTGTTGACTTGGTATGAATAAATCCATACCAGCTAGTATTAAGTCGCAAATGTGGGACTAGGTAGAACTGGGATCACTAGAGAAGAAAGACTGCCATGGAACATCAGCAAGATAATTTCTAAATCCATCCCAGTCTGCCCTATCAAAGTGCCATCGGGTCACCCTGACAGGTTAAGAACGGGGAGGTGTGGGAGGGTTAACTTATGAGGCTTTGATGAGATTGTGGTCAGAGGATCCAAGTGGTGACAGTACCTCTATCCTGTATTGATCTGGATTATTTGTCAAGAATAAATCCAAGAGATGGGCATTATGGTCAGGATTATCAGGTATTCTGGTTGGTTGCTTTACCAACTGGGTGAGATTAAACGATTCCGCAAACAGCTCGCACTCTAGACCAGCGTCGTCAGCCCTGGCAGAATGCAATAACCATTCAACATTGTGTATGTTAAAATCACCCAAAATGGTAATTTCGGTGCCAAGGGCAAGGTCAAGGTTACTCAACTGAGTGGATAGGGAATCAAATACACTGGGTTCCGAAGAAGCATTGGGTGAACGATAACCTACACAAATATATTTGGTAATGTTTTGACAAACTAAAATCATTTTAAGAGTTACATCAGGAAGAGGAATGGAACTTTGGGAGGCAACAGTACGTCGATGCAGTCACGTCATTAGGGAAGAGAGAGAGAGAAAGATATTAGCAAGACTATTTTTTTTTTACTCCAATTTCAGGAACACCAATAATTGTCAGACGTCATCACCAGCATCCCCTATTACAGAGTGCAGTCAACAACGGTACAGAAAGGTTAGACAGGATTCCTCACAATAACATGCAAAATTTCCATCAAAAGCCAATACTTCTCACAACAGCACACTCTCAATTTAATAATAAAATCGATCATTGTCCTGTGATCATTTTCGAAAGGCCTGGAAATCATCATTATTATCATCATGATCATCACCATCATCAACACTGAGACGGGGCAGGAAAATGGCTGTATGCTAAAACTCGTCAAAGGGAGGCGTGCCCCATAATCTTTTATGGCCATTTGTGGGACGCGTGTGATCATTAAGGTTAATTAATATATTAACCTTTTCACTGTCGCGCTCCAGAACAGGAAAATATATGAAAAAAGTTTTGTTACATGTCATCACAGTGCATGATAAAATAAATGTTTACCCATGACACACACACACACACACACACACACACACACACGAGTGAAGGATTTCTTGGGTAGCATCTTAACCCCTACACCGCGGGCTTGTTTACCAATGACTTGCGTGTGCCGCGGGGTTATTTGGGCTCCGACAGACTCTCAAAAAATATTTGCCAAAAATCAGTTATTAGTCCTAGAATAATAAAATTATATATGCTTATGGCACATACCTTCAGCTTTCTCCTGGAATGATTGTTGAGCCTTCGTCAGTTACCGTAGGACTTGTGGAGACCTCTGAACTAGGGTAACGAAGTCTCCACTTTACACTTCCCGACAACCCGTAATATGATTACCACAGCCAGATACAAACACTATAAACACTATTCTACAATTTTCAAGTAGTTTGGGATCCATACTAAAAAAAAAAAACACTGTGAAAGCAATGGAAATTACGAGCGCGTCTGATCGTCGCACTGGCACTAGTTCGCTTTTGTTACTCTGTCATTTATTATTCATAAAACCCCTCACACTTTATATTTCTATTACTATATAACACTTATATATATCTACAGTCTTTATCCATAAGTTTCCTTCAGTAGTATTAGTTTATTGTCACTGTAGGGATTCAATTTCTTTCAGTAAAATACGTAGCATTCACTTTCTCGTCCTGTATACTGGCATTGAGAGTGAATGTCACTTTCATCTTCACTCTCATAACTCATAGCATTCAGACATGCTAGAGTGAAACTTTCACTTTCATTACTCCTAGGGTATATACTCGTATTCTTATAATACTACTCATTTACATTTCTATTTACGTTCTCTATTTTATTTACGTTATTTACATTTCTATTTTATTTACACTGTGTTGTGCACTGTCACTTGAAATAACTTATAAAACTATTTTCCATTGTTCACGTATATTTACATTCATTACTTTCACTTGCTGTTTACACATTATTTACACATTATTTACAATTCCACTTGCACTGTTTTACTCAATAGAAAGATCGTAGTCACTCTTTTATCAATTGTCAGCCCTTTACCTCTTTCCACACGAGGTTTAGTAGGGGGTAAAGGTCACAGGGCCATTTGCATGGGGGTGAAAAAAAGGTCTTGAAGTCAGCAAGAAGAAACATACGTACCCTCGCTTCGGAAGATGAGAGTAAACTGATAACGGAGGGCCAGCGTGGAGGCCTGCTTAGGGGTTATTCAGAGTTACCAATATTGGTTCTTGAAACAGCTAAGTCTAGCACTGATATGATTGGCAGGAAATCTAGACAATACATTATAAATTTGGTAGTTCCAGGTGAATGTAAATATCACTTAGGCTTCTCCCTTCCCTCCTTACATGTATATTTATTACGAAAATAGATTATACGGCATATTTCAAGGGGAAAAAACAGCGAAAATTAGCGAACGAGTGCACGTGAGGTGTTGTCAGGTGATAATTAGCCAATTCCAGGTGTATGGCACTCTCACTTACCTTATTTCTTTCTTGTATATATTATTTGGTATAAGAATACGACATAGGGCTTATTTCAATGGATGAAATCAGTGAAAAATTCCAGGGAAGATTTACTTAGCGTAGCACGGCCGGGCAGGTGAGAGGATAGGGTAATGGAGGGGGGTAGGGAGGGGAGTCAAGAACGGGGAGAAATGGCTAAATTGTCAACAATGGATGGGAGTACAGATGAGATTAGGAGTGCTGACTAGTGTTGGACATTGGCAGTACTGATAGATGATACAAGCCCCCACTTGGAAGCTCGGGTGAATTCAAAATAACACAGAATCACAAAAGCGACGCCCCGCGGTATGATCCCTTGCTCCCAAGCGTCACGAAAGTGACGCCCCACGGTTAAGGGGTTAATATAAAGCAACCCGTCTTCTCGTCGGGAAAGGAGGCTCCCTATCACCCCTCCCTTAGCTATTTATTTCTGGATATGGCTTGTTTAGATAATTTTGTAAGTAATCATTTATGGAACAGAATAGGACAGTAAGGTATAAACAAAACAAATCACTTGACAAAAGGTGTTACGGAACTTCCTTAACCGATGGGAATACCGACCAAGAATTCCTAGGGTCCGATTCTCAGGCACATTTACGATGAATTTTCTCTCGTAACTCAAATTCGTATTTTACAGGACGAGCAAAAAGTGTACAGAATCTTACCATATCTATCTAGAAATAAAAAAAATGGTAATAAAGTTCATATCGAACATTTAGTTCCTTTTCTTTTTTTTCTTTTTTTTTTTTTAAATGCAGGAAAGGTAAGGACAGGAGAATGAAGAAACTTTCCATCTCTTCCTCTTCCTTGGAAAATAAATCCATGTTAAGACAAGGGATCGATCGTAAGTAAACATGAGAATCCCATCTACGGTTTCGCTGGTTAGAGAGAGAGAGAGAGAGAGAGAGAGAGAGAATTTTTAAGCCACCGCGTACAGCCAATTTCTAAAGCGATATTTGATGACTTTCTTTTCAGTGATTCCTAACAGAGAAGCAATCCTTTCAATAGTAGGGTGTGTGTGTGTGTGTGTGTGTGTGTGTGTGTGTGAGCTATCTTTGGCCGATTTTATTTTGCTTATGAATGGCCTTTCGTACCGAAGGGGTTAATGGAGGTTATTTAGGCGTCCTGTAATTCGATTTTTTTAAAATTGAATATAATCGTCCGGTACATGGACGAATAAATTAATATATGATGTCAAAGTGTACTGCTGGATAAAAAAAAATAAATAAAACTGCCATCGTAGTGAAGGTGTCGATAATTTGCTGTGCTCCTCAATCGACATTTGCTGCCAGAGATCTTTCATGGTGAATCCCAACTGAAATTTAATAAATGAATTAGCTTTATTTCCCAAAAGGATGAATTCCGCTCCCATGGCGAAAACATTTTGTTGGATTCCCTCCACCGCCAAAAAGAAAGGGATTATTGCTTTTTGGTCTGCACAGTGCCTGTCTGTCTGTCTGTCTGTCTGTCTGTCTCTCTCTCTCTCTCTCTCTCTCTCTCTCTCTCTCCAAAACTGAAAACATCAAACGCCGTCCAAAACTACCCACAAATCTATTCGTTCACCAGCAATGACGGGAAGGCTGAATAGTGGGGCTACACAGAGAGATGGTGACACGCATAACAAAGACAGGGTGGCCTGGGCTGGAGGTGTGGAGAATACAGCCAGAGAGAACAAAGTAATAACTGGCCTTCTCTGTCACCACCTTACACTTTTCTATGCCACTAAAAAGGGATCTGAAATTGCGAGGTTGTAGAGATATGGCGACAAGGACATTGGTAGGGGAAAGGCAGAGAATATTAA
Source organism: Coenobita brevimanus (assembly GCF_032717465.1). Lineage (NCBI taxonomy): Eukaryota > Metazoa > Arthropoda > Malacostraca > Decapoda > Coenobitidae > Coenobita > Coenobita brevimanus. The sequence continues at coordinate 8,797,279 of NC_136954.1, forward strand.
TACAGGGCAGAGTCACAGCCACAGCCAAAAGTCTTATACTACGTAGCACTGAGACTTCATTACACCGTTTCCTTAGCGATTTAATATACATATCACTAATTTTTATCATACTGTACGTTACTGATGCAAACGATATCGATAAACAGAGTGAATACATAAGAGATATAATAAGGATGTTCGTATTGTACACAATAAATCGCTAAGGAAAAGGTGTTACGATGCCAATGTCGTCAATAATACCACTCCATCCGTGTCACCACACTACACCCACCTATACCAGCCTATACCACAGTGGGATGCGACAAGCGTGTGAGGTCCTATTAACGCCTTCATTCCGATGACGTGTGTTATGTTTTATTCTCGTTTCCTTCAGACGATTTTCTTCAAGTTGGAGAGAGACAACAGGCTAAGGGAGACTCAGTGGAAACTCTAACCCTGTCAGTTTGTCACGGGGTTTTCAAAATATCACGGGGTTTTTAAAATAAATGCTTGTTATTATTTAATTGATAATATTGTTCAATAATATTGCAGAGCAGGGACAATGATTGACTTGCTAAATCAAACAACGATTACTTTACGCTGGCCTGCTTCGCACGATTCTCTAAGAACGAGAATTTATAAACTTTCTCAACAGTACATAGCAGAGACTAATTACTCAATTGCTGTTACTGTTAGCCTCTGGAGAAAGTTACTTCACCCCTGACAATAAATAACTAATACTAGTAATAGTATCAGGTTCTTGCTGATGCTTAACTCCTAGGAGGCACAACGGATTTTAAGCTTAATACCAAGACTGGCCTAAGTACCAGTTATGAATGGCAAACGTTTATGCAAGCTAGGAGCTATGAGATATAAGCTTAACTGCGGAGAAATAAAACAAGAGTTTACATTACATTAAGCTCAAGAAAAAGAACTGTTAAATTTATTGATTACAAAATAAATTTAACGTTACATTTCAAATCAAATTAATGAGATCGCACTCACTCACTCACACAAGAGCTAAATTCTTACGCCTAGGAAAAACACCTTAACTAAGCTCTTAAAACTAGGATAATACAAAAAGGAAATACTAGTCGATGAATGTGGTGTATCACCCAACAAGGGTGGGAGCACTGGGGAACTGTTCTAGTGGAGCTTGGGTGCTAGCTGACCTTTCCTCTCACACTTCTGGAGCACAGGACCTCTCTCCGTCACAACAAACACTCGACTGAGTAAGTCGTGGGAAAGAAATGGAAGCGATAGGCCACATTTTTTAACAGTCGAGTGAGTGAAACGTGCCCAAAACAAATCGCTCAGCGGAAGCGCCAATGTCTCACACAGAGACGATCACGTATGACAATGAAAAATTGATTTGACAAAGCTTCCGTCCGAATGAGCGGTTAACTGAACGATAAACAGTGAGTTTTCCACTAATAGTTCGTGGCTTCTCACAAAAGGGAAATGACGCGAATTTGATTCGTGACATTACGCCCCTACAAAATTAAATTTTTTCCTTATGGGAAAAAATTTGTGGATATATATATATATATGTACACATCCTAACTCAGTCACACAAGATTCACACTGTGGTGTGTGTGCTATCCTGCTACAGGAGAAAGTTGCAGTTGCCAGTGAGCGAAAAAACCTCATATTTACGTTAATAGAAGCAAGCTTGAGGGAAAAACTCCGTGACGACGGTGAAAATCCTGTACTCAGGTCAAACTGAGCGAAAATTCGCTACATTTACACTGACAACTAATTGTTGTGTAGCGTGGTGTATGTAATACACGGTGTAGGTGTGACAGTTGTAGTGTAACTGTACCTATGTGTAAAATGACACAGTAAATAATAATATGGTGACAACGAAAGCAAAGGAGAAGAGGCGGCAACGTGCGGCAGACGATCAGCTGGCCCGCACAGCAAAACTGCTACACCCATTGCTGTACCTGCAAAACCAATTGAGGTGGAGCGTCAAAAATGTCAATGAGACAAAAATTTTATTATGTTACATTTACTCTCTCTGCCTAGCAATCAGTACATGGTACGAAAAGTACGCTCTGGCTGAAAAATACGAGTGACAGCCTAAGCTTCGTACATTTGAGGTCGCCATTAATTATAGCACACGATTAGTGTCGGCAAGTTGAGAATCCTTGTGCAAACTCGGGTCTTGCATAGCCTCGAACGGCACATGGGTCCTCAACCTGTGCCTTAACCTACAGTACTTATATCAATATTGGGGAGCTGAGAATCCTTGTGCAAACTCGGGTCTTCCATAGCCTCAAGTAGCCTCTGCGGAGTTCTCTCTCGAACTTCCCCCTTAACCTACAGTACTTATATTAGTATTGGGGAGCTGAGAATCCTTGTGCAAACTCGGGTCTTCCATAGCCTCTCGAGTCGCCTCTGCGGAGTTCTCTCTCGAACTTCCCCCTTAACCTACGGTACATAATATGTATGTACAGGCCCTGGACATACTGTGTCCTGTGGGGCCAACAAGTGAGACGTCAGGTCTACACTCACTTCACCACTATCCTGTCTCTCAACTGACTCAGAGATTACAGGTGTGGTTACGAACGGCACAGGAAGGGCATGTCCCTGATTAGTGGTGTTACTTTGACACACACTGCAGGAACGGACAAAACTATATATGTCTCGTCCCATCCCTGGCCAGAAAAAGTCAGCTCGGATACGGCCCTGGGTCTTCCTTTTGCCCATGTGACCTCCTGAGGCTGAACAATGACCCCATTGTAACACTGCTAGGCGGTACTTGGCGGGAACGACAAACTGCAGTCGAACCTCGCCCTCGGATGTTCGTGACTCACGGTAGAGCCGTCCTTGTTTGTGAAGGAACTTGGCTGGACTTCCCCGTGAATACTTAATCATTCGACCCTTTTGTTTGTTCCGCACGGCAGCAAGTGTCGGGTCAGAATGTTGTTCTTGCACAACAAGTTGACTACACATCAGATCTTGCGGCGATTCAATGATCACTGGGGTGACACAGTCTGGAGCCTCAGCCATGGCTCGTGTTACCACAGCAGCCGAAGTCTGAGTAGCATCATGTTCGGTGCAACTATCCTTGACACCATAAATATTGCCAATGATGAGGTCAAAGAAGGGTTCTGGCATGACAACTGCAAGTGTCGTACCAGTATAAAATGGAGATGCCACCTGGATACGTGCCTCAGGGAACAATCTCACTGATCCATCAATAAGGTTTGCATGGATCTGTCGACCTGTATACTGCTCAGGCCGAACTAGACTCTGCTTGACAGAGCAACCTGAGGAACCATTATCTCTCAGGACCTTCACAGGAATGTCTCCCACAAACCCTTGCTGAACAAGGAAGGTACTGTCACCTGTGGGAGGGCCTGTGGAGGAAGCAGCTAGCCACTCATGAGGCTGCTGAATTGATGCGGCAAACATTGTGCCTTGTGAATTATATTGGGAAGATGGAACATTGGCCATCTGTGGAGGGGGGTTCACTGTCACTGTGGGACTAGTGAACTGTGGGGAAGTACCCATACTGGTAGGGACGTGACCAGCGTGCTGCTGCTGAGGAATGAAAGCTGCATTCACTTCCTGCCTCTTTTGAGCTGGTGGTGAAAAAGTTTGTCCCGACGGTCGGTTGCGTGGCTGATACTGCTGCTGGTTAGGGTACTTGTTGTACCTCTTCCACTCAGGTTTCTGAGTGTTTTGCCCCTGGTCCTTCCACTGCGGTTTTGGACCTTGGCCATTATTCTGAGAATGGCCTTGGTGCTGGGATTCAGTCTGAGACGATTTCCCAGATTTATCAGGTTTTCTGTTCCAGGTGTTTTGCTTATGAGTTTGATACCCGTATGCAGTAAAGAATGCGTCAGCCTTTTCTGCCATTTGGCTGGCATCTTTCACCTGGCAGATCTTAAGCTGTGCTATGAGCTCAGCAGGCCACGACCTCTCTAGCTGTGTACGCAGCATAAGGTCAATTATCCCCTCACGCGTGGAATGAGTTTCATCTTTCTCCATCCACTCATTTAAGTAAGCAGTGAGACGATCAAGGAACTGAACAGCTGTCTCCTTGTCTTGGATACGAGCTCGCATGAACTGAACTTTGGCGTCGTCTACTGTGAGACCATACGCCTTAATGAGTGCAGCTTTCATCATCTCATACGTGAGATTGTCTCCACGAATTCTGTGGAGAATATCGAGGGCAGGGCCCTCAAATAAACTAAGAAATTGGATCCGCTTAGCTGCCTCATCCAGTTGATACATGTCTGCCATGTCCTCAAAACGAGCTATGTACGGCTCGATTCACTCGCTTTCCTTGTATGAAGGAAGCTTGATGCGTGGGGTCGCCAGGACATGTGTAGGAAGAGCGCTAGTGGAGCTTGGATTAACAGCACCAGATGTGTCTGAAGCCAAGGAATCTCGCTTGAGCTTCAGCACTTCAAGTTCATGTTTTTCGCGTGCTTCTCGCTTGGCACGTTCGTGTTCTCGTTCTCTCTCGCGTTGTTCACACTCGTATTCACGCTGTTCTCGCTCTTGTACTAGCTCGTGTTCGCGCTGTTCTCGCTCACGTTCATGTTGTTCGTGCTCGTATTCGCGCTGTTCTCGCTCATATTCGCGCTCTTTCTCACGCTGCTCCTGATTATGTCGTGAGAGTATATATTCTTTAATTTCGGTTGGGTCCGAAAGACCCATTTCTTTGGCTTCCTGTAAAAATACAGTGGTAGCCATGGCGCTAATTTATTAAGCAAACGAAACTGAGTACTGACTGCTTCGCAAACGAATACTAATAAACACAAGTAAAGAGTACAGACACAAGCTAGTGGTGACCAGTCTTATCTAGTTAACTGGCAAAGATTAGAGCAAAAATGCAAATGACTGGGAAGACTCAATAATAAACACAATGGGTACGGCGACTTCCCAGGAGCGAATAAAATCGTCTGGCGTTACCAAGAATAAACTAGAGTTAAGTACTCTATGGATTGATAAAGCAAAAATTCACTTGCTAAATTAAGGGTAAACACCAGTAAGCTTGTGCCTATAAACTTTAATGATAAATTCCTAAATATGAACGAGTGAGTACTATCTCGTGAATAGCTTTAGAGCAAGGAGTTAATATTCTGGAATGAGGTCGCCAATTGTCACGGGGTTTTTATAAATCACAAGGTTTTTAAAATAAATGCTTATTATTTAATTGATAATATTGTTCAATAATATTGCACAGCAGGGACAATGATTGTCTTGCTAAATCAAACA
>NC_136954.1:8807492-8842492 GCF_032717465.1 Coenobita brevimanus
CCATCATTAGTTCTCTCTCTCTCTCTCTCTCTCTCTCTCTCTTTTCTTATTTGTTTTGTATATTGCACCTTACTATGCTCTGGTCTATTATTTACGTTTTTTTTTTTTTAATATGGATATGGATTGCGAAAATTCCACACAAGCGGTTATTAATGTTCAGGAGAGGGCCGCCTTCATGTGGTGGAACCGATACTGTTATGTGGCTTCGTTGCCTGGTTGTGCAAAGGTCCCTCGCCTCCCTCCTTAACCCACGAGGGGAGGATAGTGGCAACTTCAGCCTACAGTCCATCGGGTTCATGTTATAATATCCTGAGAAACATCATCAACAACAACAACAACAAAAACAATAGAAGGGACGTGATCTAAGCAGAATATTATCGTCTATAATCTTTTCACCCCAACTTCGCAAAGATTTCCATCCTTTTGCAGCTAATTTCACGTAGGTCAGTGGTACAAAAAGTGAATACTAGGCCTCCACATCCTTTCCATAGCACTTCATCGTGACTAGCATATTCTAGTGTTACTCTTCTAGCAACTTAGCATTCAAGATGGGGAGATGATAACTTTGGGCCAAGTTAAAGTAAAACGAGTACAGAGGCAGCAAGATTTAATTGTATAAGAGCGTCACCCAGAGTCAGAGGGTTATTGCTTTCAACAGTTTAACTTTTGCTGTACGAGCTATATTTTACTTCATAAAACTGTGTGCACTGTTAGAATACAACAGTTTCTCCCCGGCTTGGACCCTATCAAGGTTTAAAACGCAAGGACACTCGCAGTTAGGCCGAAATCGTTTGATAATGTGGTCTTTGTTGCTGCCGTGGCCCCGAGTTTACGTGAACGTGAACCCGGTGGACTGCAGGTTGAAGATGCCCTTCTCCTGCAGTCTACCCTCCTTATTATGGGGTATGAGTGAGTTTAACGGCTCTTGTGTTATCAGCCAACTTCCCTGTCTGGTTATATCAGTGACATCACTTGTAGGCGTCCCTCTCCAGCATCATATCATCCAAGTATATACAATTTTAGCATGTGGGGTTGTGCATGTAATTTTTCTATTTAAATAATTCACGACACAGAACCCCCCCACACACACAGAACGCGCACACACACACACACACACACACACACACACACACACACACACACACACACATAATTTATTTACTCGTATATTCGTTTACGTAAAATTCGGTCCATAAAAACCTGTCTAGGAACCCTCCAAGCCACACAGAGAGTCACAGTCTCCCTCACTCTCCCTTCAGGCCCCCACACTTCCCTTCCCCCGTGTCCGTCAAATCAGTTTGATGCTGCCTCTGCTAACACCAAAGGCTTTTATGGCAAGGGGTTCGTTGGCAGTGATTTGATATGATCACAATAAAATACCCTGCAGTGATCTCTGAGACTCCACTGGTGACTGGGCAGAGTGTGTGTGTGTGTGTGTGTGTGTGTGTGTGTGTGTGTGTGTGTGTGTGTGTGTGTGTGTGTGTGTGTGTGTGTGTGTGTGTGTGTGTGTGTGTGTGTGTGTGAGAGAGAGAGAGAGAGAGAGAGAGAGAGAGGTTAAGGAAAGGGAAGGGAAGGGAGAAGTAGAGTAATTAAAAGTGAGGAAAAATGAAGATGCGAATAAGGAAGATCGAAACAAAGAGGCAGTAAGAACAGAGAGGCAAGGTAGGAAGGTAGGTGTGGGAAGCAGGCAGTTAAGTAGGCAGTAAGATAAAGCACGGGGGAGAGGAAGGAGGGAGAGCTAGTCTGGTAGTGAGGAAAAGGAGGAAAAAGTAGTCAGTTTGTCAGGCAGGCAGGCAAGTCAGCAGAAGAAGCAGGGAGGAGAGGAAGAAATAAGAGTTGGAGAAGGAGGCAGGCATGAAGATAGTCAAGATGGCCGGCTGGCTGAGGGAGCAAGGAGGAAAGGAAAGGGGGCAGGAGAGGAAGGAGAGTTAGGCGGGCGGGCATCAAGGAAGGACTGAAGGAGGGAGGGAAGGAAGGAAGATGGCACAAAAGATAGGGAGGAGAAGTTGTAAGGCAGAAGAAGCACGCAGGCAGACGGGGAAAAACCGAAACACTCCATCAAAATTAGGAAAATGCCAAGACTTTTTCCATAGCACCAGCCATCGTCTCCTTTACCTTATCGAATTTCGTGGAAGGGATGTAAAGCTAAACAGATTTCTTTCTCAGAAGTCTTTCTCCTCTCAACACATCAATTTCCAGACAGGATATATTTCAGGCAGACAACACTCTGAGGCTCCTATTTTTACGTTAATCAAGTCTCCCCCGTAGTTACTTATTACAGAAAGTAATTTTGTTTGGTCATACTTTACCTCTTCAATATTCACTCCGGTCTGGCTGTGATATGTACAGAAACTGTACGTGTAAAGATAAACACAGACATAAGGAAAAATTCGCTGACACTTGCCCGTGGGTTGAAGCAATGGAAAGCTTTATATGAACAATTTTTATGTGACAGCAATATGACGCATAAAACAAACGAGTACGAGAGGAAAGGTTACTGTCTGTTATTTGGGGAAGACTGACCAATATTTGGCTGAACACAATGCTGGAAGGGGATTGTCGGTGAAGTATTACACATGGCTGTACATTCGGCCACACAGGCGGCCTGCAGTCCTGATGGACCCAGGTTCGAATCCCGGCTGGGGCAGGGAACAGTTTAAGGATTTGAATTTCATATAAGCAGACTTTCCTGATCTACCAGAAGACCCGCCGACATGTCGTAAAAATACCCCCACTAATACCAATACACCAGTCCTGTATGAGACAGCCCTAGCATGTATTCAATATGGACGGTGGGTGTTAGCGCCGAAGTGGTGACATGTGGAGAGGTGTATGGTATGTAGGAGGACTACTAGGCCTTGAGAGCAGGCTGTGAAGCCTATGCTCAGAGTCGGACACATAAAAAAAAAAAAAAACATGAACCTGGGACAGTGTCTGTGTGATGTGAAGGTCTAGCTACAATATCCGACGTTCATGCATCATAGTTTCTTGGTCATTTCAATTAATATGACACCATTCATTCAAGTCAATGTCACCACCAAATACAGGTATATGATTTTGTCAAAGTTGTCAAGTGTACCAAACATTTAACATTTGCTACACACTGCTGCTGTCCCAGATTCATATGTTGCCAGCTGTACATTCGAATACTCTTATACTGCAAGATTAAGGGCGTTTATAAATACAGCCCCAAGTAAACAGCAGGCCTAGATGCAGTCAAAGAAACAACTATTTTCGCGGTTCGTTGCAAGAAAATTTACAACTGACGAAACACAACGAGAATGCTTTCCCTTTTAATAAGCAACTCAGTTGGTTCGCCTTCTCTCCTATGTATTCATTAGAAGTTGGGCCCGTATTCTCGACGGTTAAGGAAACTCCTTAACACTTTTGCCTAAGCAACTTATTATGCCTACTACTTTGCTGTCCATGTCCGTATCACGTAAATCACTAGTATCTCCATAGTCTGCATTGGTAACGTGCAAAAGGATATTAACCAACAGTATCCAAAGGTAAATCGCTAAGGAACAGGTGCTAGGGAGAATCCTTAACCGACGAGCAACGAGCCTTAGAGATACGGAAACTGCTGTAATGAATGCGTCTACGGCACAAGGAATGGAATAACAACAGCAATTATGAAATTCAGGCGAAACATGTGCTGTATGCTAAGCTGTGATCAATAGTTCCTTTACTCAGTCTCCAGACACTGTTAAACCTTATACAAACTTGCTAAATTAGTTCGAAATAAACAAGTTGGGATCTTGCTTTGGAACCATATTAAAACTATACGACATGGTCAATAGTTCCTTTACACCGTCTTGCCACCCCGTGATAATTTACATCTTGCTAAGAGAAAAAAAATACAATCAAAAGTCATCTCAAAACCAAGCCACGACATAGCGACATCGTGCTGAACCAAATCAAAAACAATGCAAACGATTCGTCAGAACTTAATGAGGTCTTGAGGTCTTGCTAAATTAAACAGCAATAGTGAAATGGGTTGTAACTTGCCTTCTTGTTGGTTTCTCTACACAGTGAAAATAAAGACAAAAGTTTAGGTATATTACACGATTGCTATAAGGCAGACAATCTGTTTTTCTGTATTTTTCTCAAGTAACAACCTTCCATTACATTAAGTAAAATTTCTGATAGCAGCAAGGAAAAAAAAAAAGAGGGCGATAGGAGTGGTGTGTGTGTGTGTGTGTGTGTGTGTGTGTGTGTGTGTGTGTGTGTGTGTGTGTGTGTGTGTGTGTGTTCTCGTAGTAACTAGTGTAAAACATGAAACTGTAGAATAAGCCAGAAACATACTAAGCCTGGTAGTAAATGGTAAGATTACAATAGCCTTTGACTGCCCAGCTATGAGGGGATGAGGCATATTTTCACTAGCTAAAGCGGTGCGGGCCTAAAGCTGTGTCAACAACAGTTTAAGCCTTACGACGTTTTCATGGGCGATTTTTAAGCGGCGGGGAATATTGCTTTAAAGAAGGGGAGGAAGGTGGGTAGAAAAGGAGGGACTGAATATAAATTGGCTGAGGAAAGGAGTGGGATGGATTAAGCTGGGGCTGAAAGGTATGAATTAGCCAGCTGAGTCAGGTTACGTTAGGTCAAGATGGGTTCGGTTAAGTAAGATTTAGTTGGCTGGGAAAGACTGTAATTATTTAATCCGAGGAAGGAAAATATTGACCATAACTCTCTACTAACAGCAAAACTACTATCCACAGAAAACCTACAAACACGACAAGAGGTACGACTGATACCATCAAACTACAATCAAGAACAATTACATCCACCATTATCACCCACGCACCACAAACACCATGAACAACAGCAACTACAACCATTACCTAGAACTACCCCATCATTGCTACACCCACCACAACCACAAGAACCATTTCCAGCACGGCCTACAATTAAAAGTACAACCATCAACCACAATTATCTCATCCACCAAAGCAATCATCACCAACAACCACCACCGCCACGACTACAACCAAAGGTACAACCACCAACCACAACTATCCTATCCATTAAGCCATCATCACAACCACACCTACCACCTTTAACAATTACAACTACGAGTACAGTCACCAACCACATCAACCCTATCAATCAAGGTCCCTACCACTAACAACCACAACTACCACCATGAACCATACCTACAACCATCAACCGCTATCAACACCATTAACTGCTACATCAGTCAACCACAATCATTACCAGCAACCAAAACCACCATCACCAAGACAACCACCAGCCAAAACTCACACCAACAACTACAACCACCAACTACAACTACCACGAATATATACAACAATCATTCATTACCAAAACTACAAACCACAACTACCACCATCAACCAAAATCCACCATCAACAACAACTATCAACCATAACTACCAACTATATTAACCACTCGCAACTACCATCACAAAATGAATCCATACAAGAACTGCATCGACCAATCACAACAACCAACTACTTTTATAACCAAAGCTATCATCAACAACAACTACAACCACTACGACAACTACCACCATGAACCACAACCATTCATGACCGCAACCACCAACCACTGCTACTAACAACAGCTACCACCAAAATCTACAGCCATCCTGCACACCTACCAACCACTTCTGCAACTACAAATAACGCCACCAACAACTTCAGTCACCATCACAACTACCACCAATAACAACAGCTGTCAACCACTGCAACAGCCACCAACCACAACTCCCACAAGATAAATCTACAACAATAGCCACAACTACCAACCAATTTTGCAACAACAACTATCGTCATCACCAACCACACCCACCAACTACCACTACCACCAAGAACTACACTAACAGGAACTGATGAGGAACATACACGTGGTGGCTCTGTGTACGGCGGAGCGAAGCAGTTGCAGCGTCCACCCGGGAGCCAAACCGAATCATATTTCCCTGCACCTCTTCGTGGGGAAGGACCCTGATCCGACTTTGGCGAGGCGCTATCAGATGGGGGCGCCCGTTCCCTACACGGTGTATGTACTGTACTGTACCTGTAGGACGGATCCACAGAAGCAGTTTCTTACCTGTGGTCAACAGGTCTTCTCAGCTAGACAGACCGAGATTAAGCAGTAACAACAGTAAACAACAACAAACAACAGCAACCACAACTACCATCATCAAATACATAGCAACAAACAACAACACTGACATCGATACTCACAAAGCTTTTAAGGTCTTTCTGCCAACATTTTTTTGTTTTTGTTTTACTTCAACCGTGTTACTATTTACTTATACATGTCCCCTCTTTTGCTGACACTCCTTTTGACATGCTCTGTGTGTGTGTGTGTGTGTGTGTGTGTGTGTGTGTGTGTGTGTGTGTGTGTGTGTGTGTGTGTGTGTGTGTGTGTAAATCTGCTTGGATTTGTCTATTTATGCTTCCGTGTGTATGTTACGTGCGTTCGGGTGCGTATCCGTGCGTGCTTCGTTTACTTGATTTGAAGAAACATTAATTATACGGGAAAATATATTCTTCACTGCTGTCTGTACACCCCCAAATTCTGACACTCTGATCTGTTTCAATGCCTTTATCGATCATTTAGCTGAAGAAAATCGCCTGGTGTTGGCATAATTATGATGTTTGAGAAGATTAGAAGCCTCAGGTACTTTGCATTGTTATTTTCTTCATATCGGGAGTACCAAATCGTGACCCCAAACTCAAAATGCCTTGAAGCAAAGTAGTCTATAACGAAACCAACAACTGTCCATTATCTCGAATGTCTAATCGCATCAGTTCGAAAACCTGGTATTTATTTTATCTGTTTTCACATGGTTTTCATTCAGCTTTTAACACCTTCAGTCCCGTGATCTCTTTCCCTGTTCTCGCTACTGTTGTTCTTTTACTTGAACTTGGCCTAGATTTTCATCCTTTTGCAGGTTTTCCACGAGGCATATTGGCAAAAATGACAATAATACAGACGTGCATCGTTTCCATAGCACTTCTTCCTGACTAACATCCTATTCTAAAGGTAATCTATTGTTACAACTAAGCATTTAAGATGGTGAGGTGGCAATTTTTGGCCACGTTAGAGGAAAAACCGTATGGCAGATGATTTAACTTATGACAGGCTCTTGTGTTAAAAGTGTCAGTGGGGGAAATATCTAACTCCTCCAACGCAAAAGTTTGCCACAATCTGAATTAAAAAAAAAAAAAAATACAAACGTGGCGCTATCGAAATTAGATGCTATTTTGGTGAAGGGGACGAGAGAGACTTTTAGAACTGAGGGGTTTGATAGAGACTTTTTCAACTCCATCCTTAATAATATTGAATAAAATAATTGATGAGTCGTCTGGAGACAGCAAGAGGAAACTATATCACCAGAATGAAGGAACTACTTGCATCATAAAAAAGGTGTCGGCTCAAAAGTTTTCACTCAAGGGTTGTTACTGTATTCGCCTGGTTGTCCTCCTTCACAGAGCTGTCCTTGAGGTCACGATTCAGGATAGTAATGAACATGAAAGCGAAATTCCAGATTCGTTCACTTCGAGATGCGTGGACACACAGCACTTGAAAGACTGGAGATCACAGGTGTAATGCATGTGCCTTACTGTATAGCTAGTTGTATGATCATGGGGGATTGTACTGTATAACCGTTAGGAAATCTGTTGCGGATAAGACAGGCTTAGTTCAAGATGAGTACATTCCTTTTGCTCTCCCTCTCACCAGCAGCAGTTCAAGACTCCTCACACGCCAGACCTGCACTACTCGACTCAGTAAATCAAGTATTGTACCTCCACCTCTAAGTTTCGTTTGCCATCTACCTCAGAACCCACCTGCAACACCTTGTGACTTTCACCTGTAACACAGGCAGTGGGAACGTTAAACTGAGGACACAAAGCCGACCATTAGCATACCTGAAGGACTGAGAGTACCGGCTGATTCCTGCGTTAGAGAGATGGAGAGAAAAGGAGCGAGTGTGCCTACGATAGAAGGGGAAATATCCCGGGTAGGATGTGTGCGGAAAGGGGAAAAGAGATAGATCTGAGGTGGCATGTTTGGGGACTTAAACAGGGATTCATCGCAGGCAGCTTGGGTATTTACACAGAGGTATCTGAGGTGAGATGGTGGGGACATACAGAATGGTAGGCTACCGGGGGCAGCTTGGAGATTTACAGAGATGTGTTTGGTGATTTACATGGGGAGATCTCGTGGGCAGCTTGACAATTTACAGAGATGTATTTGAATGTTTTGGGATTTACACAAGGAGAGAGCTGGGCTATATTCGATGGAGATTTACGTGTGGAGTTGTATGGGGGAGTCCGATTAGGGATGAAAAAATGGAAGATATTTGGATTTGTCTGGGAATATGGAAGAGAAGATGTCAGGGGTAGGATTTGAGGATACTGCTTGCGATTTTTTTTTCTGATATGGGGTATTTACATAACAATCTCTTTCCCAAGGTCCAGCAGTCCTCCTAGGTGCTAAACACCTTCACATGTCTCCATTTCGGTACTAATACCCACAGACTTTACTGAATACATGGCAGGACTGTGTCATTCAGAGCTGCACTTGCGAGGGTGTTTTTGTGACAAGTCGATGGGTCTTGTGAACAACACGCAAATTTTCTCTTAAACGAATTAAAATAAACTAATTTTCTCCAAAAACGGCAGAATCAAACGCACGTCCATTCACACAACAAATCACTTCATGACACTTTAACCACTCTTTACTCACTCTTTACCCACATTTTTAACCACACTTTACCCACTCTTTACCCACACTTAAACCACTCTTTACCCACTCTTTCATTACTCTTTAACCACACTTTAACCACTCTTTACCAACTCTATCACCACTCTTTAGTAACTCTTTAACCACTCTTTACCCACGCTTTAACCACTCTTTAACCAGTCTTAAGCCACTCCTTAGCCACTCTTTACCCACTCTACCATCCCTTTAACCACTCTTTACCAACTCTTTAACCACTCTTTACCTACTTTATCAACTTATTAACTACTCTTTATCAACTCTTTAACCTCCTTACCAACTCTTTAACCATTCTTTACCAACTCTTTAACCATTCTTTACCAACTCTATAACCACTCTTTACCAACTCTTCACCCACTTTTTAACCAGTCTTTAACCACTCGACCTGTGAAAAGTGACAGGGTTCAAGGAGATGGGAAAAAAAAAAAAAAAAATCGGTCACTTAATATCCTCCCTAACCCCTTCAACCCGAATACGACATTATTTTTCTAACTGCTACCAGACGATTCTGTTCAGGAAAAGGAAAGCCATCCGGTACTGACGAGATTAACGAACGCAGAATCTAACTTCTGTTCCAAAGTCTCCAAAGTAAAAGTGTCAACAGACTTAACCCAGCAAGAACAGAATTATAAACAACGGTGCGGTACGTCATCGGTGCTGTTACTGCTGTTGTTTTTCAATGCCAGCCTGCTTGGCCCACCAGACCCATCGACCGCAGGTAAGCAACTGCCCTTACATGGTCGTCATTGTACTGAAGTAGAGATTCCGAGGGCCGGAGAGAGAGAGAGAGAGAGAGAGAGAGAGAGAGTTGGTTTCCCTTCTGCCCCACCCTTCGTCGTGTCAGAAACAAGTGTCATAAATCCGACACACTGGAGACTTACGACGCCTGTTGCTCAAATGTCCACTCTCTCTCTCTCTCTCTCTCTCTCTCTCTCTCTCTCTCTCTCTTATACAGGCCGCAGGGTTACACATGACGAATTTAATGAAGATGAACAGAGGAACGACACACACACAAAAAGAAAAAAAAAATCCAAACCCTGCTCTATATTTGCTCCGGCCACGGGCAAAAACGGAATGCTATAAAGTTTTCACAGCATTCAATATAACTGGGGTGAGAGGGATAGGGTGAGGTTACTGTCTACCTTTCCAATGCCCAGGATATACTCGTGATTTAGGGCCAGTGGTCTCGTGGGGTTCAGGAAACGGCATAACACCACTTCCCATGTGACTTACTTTGCTTATTATTCCTTACTATCCTCCTCTGTCACTTAAATCAAATACCACCATACTCAGCATACATAACAGACAAATTAATATAGACAGACCCGGCGTTTACAGTGATATGTGTGTAGGTAGATAGTGTGTCAAAACTGATGGTATTTTGCATTACAGGCGAACGTATTTGGTGTGACTGATTGGTTTTAGTTTATTACAGTTGCTACAGATATTTTCATTTGCTAATAGACAGGCATATACAGACAGATAGATGGATGGATAGATGGATGAAGAGATAGATAGATAGATAGATGGTTGGATATAGCTAGATAACCCGAGAGAGAGAGAGAGAGAGAGAGAGAGAGAGAATTTTGTTCGTTTCATGATGTAAATGTCGACCGATGCTTCACTTCTTCTAGAAATAACAATGAAAAAACAAGAACCTGAAATCAATAGATGACATTTTGCAGCATCAAAGGTGAAACGTATGAATGCTAAATATCTGGCTGGACTGGACTGACTGGTTATAAAATAATAAAACTAATAATAATAAAAGTAGGACCGTGATTCTGTCGTTAAAATGAAAAAGATAAAAAAAATCAATCATCAGCCAAAAAGCATGGGTTTAAGGGCACACCTGTTCATGACTGCAGTCGAGGTGTACGCCCTAATTTATTTATGGATTATATTTTTCACAATTACAATCTTATCTCTGTCTATTTACCTACCTGCCTACCTACCTACCTATCTATCTATCTATCCATCTGTCTGTCTCTCTATATCTATCTATAATTCTTTCTTTCCTTTCTTTCATAATTTACTTACCTAAGCCAGATTTCATCCACCAGAGTTAGTCGTAAAAGTTAGAGCTGATACTGTCAGCAATGATCCTCACACTGTCGCGACAAGTCCACTCATCCACTCCTCTTTGACTACTATGCTTAAAATGAGTCACAGGTCCAAAAATGTCATTAGTGGTAAAAATAATCCTCTCTACCGTCGTCACAGTTCTATTATTCTGTTCGCGCTAACGCCAAATAATTTCACCTAAACAAGTGGGCCAAAGAACGTGAATACTAGTACCATTAAACGACAGTATGCTATTAAATCTTGAGTTAGACGATTTCATTCAGCTGCGGGTAGGTTATAGGAGCCTGAGTGTTAACAGGCTGAAAGACAAAGCGGCCTGGATGAATGATAACTTTGATGGCTGATGAAATGGAAGAATGATGAATGGAAGACTGCCAAACTGCCAAACTGATAAACTGGAAGAATGATAAATTGTATGATAAAATGGAAGCCTGATGAACTGAAAGACTGACAAATTACAAGACTGATAAATTGCAAGACTGATAATTTAAGACTTATAAATTGGAAAATGGAAGAACTAAAATTAAAACCTAAAAACTTATGATTTGGAAGATTTAAAAATCG
Source organism: Coenobita brevimanus (assembly GCF_032717465.1). NCBI lineage: Eukaryota > Metazoa > Arthropoda > Malacostraca > Decapoda > Coenobitidae > Coenobita > Coenobita brevimanus. The sequence goes on from NC_136954.1 coordinate 8,818,893, forward strand.
GTGGCTGATAAGTGGAAGACAAAATGGAAAACTAGGTGACCTGGAAAATTGGAAATCCTGGAAAACAAGATAAACCTGGGAGATACTGGAAGAGACAAACTAGGAAGATGATGGGGAGGAAGGTCTTAAATAAACTGTAAGACTTAAAGATAAGGTGGCTTAGATGAGTGGATGATTAAGTGGACTGGAAGATGGGAGACCAGGAATGAACTGGAACACTGAAAGATACTGGAACAGACAAAAAATAAAGTAAAATAAAATTAAGTAAAATGATAGTAAAGAGGGAAAGTAATTAAACCTTCGACTGGAAAACAGGAAATCCTTGGGAAACTGAAAAATACTGAAAAAGAAACTGACAGCAAATAAACAGAGGGCGAGACCAAAATAAGCTGGAAGACTGGTAGATTTTCAGGTGTATTGCTATCTACCTGTCCGTCTACCTATCTACCTACGTATTTATACACCTATCAATTAATCGATTTTTTTCTTTACCTACTGATTATTACAACTCAACAGAAACCCTGCGAAAGACTGGAAGAAGCAAAGTAAAGAAAATGGTAGTAGGGGGACTCAAATAAATCCTTCTGTCAACAGCCCTTCCCGTACTTTTTCAGCCGCTATCGTTTTTTACTCATTAACTCCTCACAGACAAACCCAACCCATTTATTTCCTTGTCACTCCTATTCACTGTTCATTTTATGCGTGTGGTTATGTAGTGGTAACTTTTCACTGTCAAGTAATTATTAAAATCTTTTATTTTTGCAGTTTACTAATATTTTTCAATTTTCCAATGGATGTTCGTATTATCTTTCATTTTAGGTGGCTCTTGATATTGAAGTCCCTAGTTTTTGCAGGAAATATGCGCCACTCTTTCGTCTAGGTGGTCATTCATTTTATAGTCACATTCTTTGCCATGTGTTTACTATGGTCGTATCAGGTCTGTCGTTATCACCTCCACCAACGAAGTTGGAGGAGGTTATGTATTCACCTATGTTTGTTTGTCTGTCTGTTTGGCTGTCTGCCTGTCTGTTTATCCATACGATATCTCCAAAAGTTCTCTATGAATTTCAATGAAGTTTTGTGGAACGGTGGGCCATGGGGCAAGCAAGAAGTTATTAAAATTTGGAACGAATCCAGACCAGGACCCGGAGTACCCCGCACAGTATCTCCAAAAGTTCTGAATGAATGTCAATAAAATTTTGTGGGCCATGGGTCAGGAAAGAACTGATTAAATTTGGGGGCAGATCCGCATCCGGATCCGGATCCATACTAATGGCAATGGCATTGGCGGAGGCATGCACTCTGTGAATGCTTTCTAATTCACTCTGTAGTCACTCATTTTCCAGGGTTATTCACTAAGGTCTTACAGTTTAGGTGATTATTCTGTACTCACTTCTGGCAAGTATCCACCAAAGTCGTTAATTTTAGGTTCATAGCTACTTGTTTTGTAGGAAGTCTCTGACAGTTACGCCCTACAGTCTTTAATTTTAGGTCGATACACAATTACATAAATTTAAGAGCTGTATAGACCACAGATGAGAAACTAGATATAATTATAAGCGCTAACTTCTGTTATTTGGTATCACGCCTTGGAACAGGTATTAACGGCCATGTATGTAGCCTTAACAAACACCATTAAAAAAAAAAAGAAAACAGAACTGTATGAAGAAGAATCTCAAACATAAATAACCATCCTATTAACCAACATTTTATTAACATAAAAGTATATGTAATAGTATTCTTGAAATATAAACAAAAAGTAATGTCTAACAGCAAAAAGGCAACCTAAAAAAAAAAAAAAAATCACACACACACACACACACACACACACACACACACACACACACACACACACAAAGGCCATACGAATCTGGAACACCCCTGTTAATAAATCTCCCGAGTTATTTAACTCAGTACACTTTGTATTACCTCAGCTGTGCATACATATTCAGGAACTTGGCTGGAGGGGGTGAGGGATGAGGGAAGGCGAACTCATTACAAAAACAAGATGCGAATATAACGCCCAGGTTGGCAACTGGAATCGGTGTTAGTTTAGGCTTGACAGACGATGACAACAACATGTACGACTGAGAAAAAAAAAAAAAAAAAAAAAAAAGTGAAAAAATGCGAAAATCAAAAGAAGCAGTATACGGCAAATATTGAGGAAATGGGTGTAGTTGATCACTGAAATTGGTTTTTGTGTAGTTACTGTTGAATATGGGTGAAACAAACAAGAGTAACAATAACAACAAAACAACAATAACAACCTGAAAATACTTAGAGAGCGCATACCCTCGCCAACGTCACTAAAATGTTTTATTTATTCATGTACCACGATCCGGATCCACCTCAAAATCTCGTCCTTGACCCACTGCTCTCCTATTACCAGATTTAACTGAAATCCGACGTCAACTTTTAGATCTATTTTGTACGCAACACACAAAGAGACACAGATGAATGGATAGTCGAACTTCGCTGACCGTGGTAACAACAACAACAAGAAAACATTCAAAGAGCGCATACCTCAGCCAACGCCATATAAATTTATTACTTACTGCTATAATTCCTATTTCCTACCGGACCCATACATTTACGGTATCCCATAGTCAATTAATTATAAGGTCTTAAAATGCCCTGTTACACAATCTCAAACAGCGCATACGTCAGCCAACACTGGTGAAATTTATGGTTTATTCCTGCCTCTGGATTTGGCTTCGGATCCACCTCAAAACCCAATTATGAACTCTTCTGTGACCCACTGCCCTCCTATCCACCAGATGTCACTGAAATCCGAGAACAACTTTTTGACTTGTACACAAACAGACTCCGATGACTACATAACTTTGATCCACCTTCGTTGGCGGAGATAAAAACAACTACAGTAGAGGAGGAGGAAGAAGAGGAATAGGAGGAAGAGAAGGAGGAGGAGGAGGAGAATAAGGAGGAGTTCTATAAAAGGAAGAGCACAAAAATTTAAAACGAATTATTTACGCTGAACTTGGTAAGAAAGATTACACAGGATTACACAGGAAAGCAAACAGCAACAGACCTTATGGTCCTTTCGAGGCTGCTTGTTAGAGAAAACTATGACTACAAGATCTAACTCTACATGCTGAAGGATAAGGATAGTAAAGCAAGAAGGCTCCCCCCACCACCAAACCCTCGAGGAAAAAGTCAGAAAAAACACCCAGAAAAACCACCATGCAGCATGGAAAAACTGACATGGAAATTTTATAGGAAACACCGGAAAGGAAAAGTCACATTCTATAATGCTTTATCTATAAGCTACCCGATTGAGTAACCTGAAAGAGAAATTAACAAATAAAATAATAGTTACGGCATGACATTATAAACCGGTATTTTGAGTTAATGGGAAGTCTGTGGACATAAAGTGGAAGCTACACACTGCACAGTGTGGATGTTTAGGGGTAGTGTGGCAGCCTTGCCTGGCGCTTTTAAGGTAGGCAGCAGTCAATCAGGCCCTAGCGCCGTTCGCTCCACTGAGACAAGGAACTCTCCCATGTGGGACAAGTACACAAGTTTCATCCTGAAGCAGTGACCCCTGGTACATTAAAAAAAATCCTGATGGTGGTCACTTGACTAACAGGGACCCTCAGTGATCCACAGCCCATCACAGGTCGAAAGTAAGAGTAGTGACCGTTAACTCAGGGTTATCTGTGCAGATCATAATCTGTGCTTATATTGCTTTCTCTGCATCAGGGAGATTGAAAAATATATATAAGTCGGGTGTCTTAGATAAAAGGGGACTGCACAGTGCACAGTGTGGATGTGCAATGCACAGAGTGGATGTTTAGGGGTGGTGCGTCAACCTTCCCTGGCGCTTTTTAGGTAGGCAGCAGTCAATCAGGCAATAACTCCGTTCACTCCACTGAGACAAGGAACTCTCCCATGTGGGACAAGTACACAAGTTTCATCCTGAAGCAGTGACCCCTGGTACATTAAAATAATCCCGATGGTGGTCACTTGACTAACAGGGACCCTCAGTGATCCACAGCCCATCACAGGTCGAAAGTAAGAGTAGTGACCGTTAACTCAGGGTTATCTGTGCAGATTCTAATCTGTGCTTACTGTATATTACCTCATTTGCTTTGGATAAATCGAAAAACGTATAATGATGTGACGTGATGCTATGTTAAGTTTACGGGGTGTCCTGTAGACACAAGGGGACTGCACAGTGTGGATGTTTAGGGGTGGTGCGGCAGCCTTGCCTGGCGCTTTTAAGGAAGGCAGCAGTCAATCAGGCCCTAGCTCCGTTCACTCCACTGAGACAGGGAACTCTCCCATGTGGGACAAGTACACAAGTTTCATCCTGAAGCAGTGACCCCTGGTACATTAAAAAAAATCCCGATGGTGGTCGCTTGACTAACAGGGACCCTCAGTGATCCACAGCCCATCACAGGTCGAAAGTAAGAGTAGTGACCGTTAACTCAGGGTTATCTGTGCAGATCCTAATCTGTGCTTATATTGCTTTGTTTGCACTGAATAAATTGAAAATGTAAAATAACGTGACGCAACACTATGTACGGGTACGTTGCTTACGGGGTGTCTTGTAGACAAAAGGGGCATGAATTTACATGTACCGTAGCTATAAAAGCAAGTTATTCGGACAGAGAAAGAGTCAGCTGAGGATTCTCATGCAAATACTTGTCTAATTTGTTTTTGAATGTCTCAATTGAGATACTGTTCACGGTATCTGAAGGTAATCTGTTCCAGATATTTACAACTCTGTTAAAGAAGAAGTATTTTGCTTCGTGGGATTGGAATCGCTTTCCCATAATTTTGCAGCCACTACTTCTGGTTTGACTCAACCGGTCTATATCAAAATATTTATTCATGTCTAAGTTGTCATATCCTTTCATGATTTTGAAAACTTCAGTAAGGTTCCCTCTTAACCTGCGCTTCGTTAGGCTAAAGAATTTAAGTTCTTCAAGGCGTTCCTCATATGGTTTGTTTCTAAGTCGTGGTATCATTTTAGTGATTCTTTGCTGAATTTTCTCAAATTTTTCAATGTCCTTTCTGTAGTACGGAGACCAGAATTTCACACAATACTCAAGATGGGGGCGCACTAGCGAGTTGTACAAGGCAAGTATGACTTTTTCCGATTTAAACTCGAAAGTTCTTCCAATAAAACCCACTAGCTTGTTTGCAATTTTAACCGCATCGGTACACTGCTTGCTTGGTTTTAGGTCATTTGATATTATCACACCAAGATCCTTTTCACTGTCTGTACTTGATAACTGAATATTGTTCATTTTGTAATTCGCATGGACATTGTTACTTCCAATATGAAGTACTTCACATTTTTCTGTGTTGAATTTCATTTGCCATTTTTCTGCCCAGCTTACTAAAGTATTAAGGTCATTTTGTAACTGCTGCCACTGTAATTTTGAAGTGACTTTACTGGTAATTTAAGTATCATCTGCAAATTTGGATACTTTACAATTTAGACCCTCATCAATATCATTTATCTATCTATCTATCTATTGCCAGACGCCTCAATCCCGTTTAGGGTGGCCACAAACAAATCGCCTCCAAGTCGCCCTGTCCCCCGCCATTTCACTCCCCTGCTCCTAACTCACACCCCCATCTCTCATATACCTCTCCACCCCATTCCTCCATCTCATCCTCGGCCTCCCCCTCCCTCTTCCCCCCTCCACCTCACTCACATACACTCTCATCGTCAGTCTTTCACCCTCCATCCTCTCCACATGGCCAAACCACCTCAGTGTGTTCCTCATAACGCTTCCTATCACATCCACATCCACACCACAACGCTCCTTTACATCCTCATTCGTCAGCCTGTCTCTCCATGTGACTCCACAGGCTCCTCTTAAATAACTCATTTCCACTGCTCTCACTCTTGACTTGTGTCCTTTCAACAACGTCCAAGCTTCACTTCCATACGTTAGAGTTGGTATCACAATATTGTCATGTAGTAACTTTTTCACTTCCATGCTCACTTCCCTGTTTCTTATCACTGCTTTCAAAGAACCAGCAACCTTTCTTCCCTGCTGTACCCTTTCAAGCACTTCACCATCCAAACCTCCATCCTTACTCATCACACTACCCAAGTACTTAAACGTACTCACATTTTCCAATTCCTCACCATCCAACCTCGCTATCCATTCACTGACTTCACCTCTCTCAAAGACCATCACTTTACTCTTCCCTACATTCACCTTCAGATTCCGTTTCTTACACATTCTCTCAAACTCATCCACCAAGCCTTGCAGCTCTCCTTCGTCTTCACTCAACAACACAGTGTCATCTGCAAACAACAGTACAGGGAGTTTCCAAACACTATCCTCTCTCACCAGGGCCACTCCAACATCCACTACCCTACCTTGTACCTCTTTTATTACCCCATCCATGTACAGATTGAACAACCATGGAGACATGACACATCCCTGTTTCAAACCAACTTTCAAAGAGAAAAGTTCACTTAGTTCACCATCCACACGCACTGCATCCTTCGCACCATCATACATACTCTTCACAGCATTCAATAACTTCCTATCTACTCCATATATTCTTAATATTTTCCACAATCCTTGTCTATCAACCCTGTCATATGCTTTCTCCAAATCCATGAAAGCCGCATACAACTTCTTTCCCTTCTCTAGAAACTTTTCCACTAAAGATCTAAGAATGAATATCTGATCTACACAACCTCTTCCCTTCCTAAAGCCTCCCTGTTCTTCTCCAACTAATTCCTCTGTTCTTTCTCTAACTCTGTCAATAAGTATCCTACCATACACTTTTCCTATTATACTAAGAGGACAAATGCCCCTATGATTACCACACACTTCTTTTTCCCCTTTTCCTTTGTACAAGGGAATAATTATACCTGACTTCCAATCCTCCGGGACTCTACCTTCCTCCCAGGCCAATCTGCACATGTTCCACATCCATTCTACTACTATCTCTCCCCCATGCTTCAGCATTTCACCACACACTCCATCAGTTCCTGGGGCTTTCCCCGATTTAACTTTCTTCATTTATATATATAATAAAAAGTATCGGTCCAAGTACTGAGCCTTGGGGAACGCCGCTGATCACATTACGCCATTTGGATTCCTTACCGTTTATCACAACTCGCTGTTTTCGGTCTGAAAGCCAGTCTTGTAACCATTTTTGCGTATTTCCTTTTATTCCATGTGCTTCTATTTTTCTCATGAGACGCTTGTGAGGGACAGTGTCAAATGCTTTCTGAAAGTCGAGGTAAATTATATCTACTGCTCTTGAATCATCGTATGATTTGTAAACATCATGGAAGAAGTCCAGTAAGTTAGTTAAGCATGAACGACGATGTCTGAATCCATGCTGCGAGTCTTTAATTATATTATTTTCTTCTAGATAATTAACTATTTTATCTCTTATAATTTTTTCTACTGATGTTAAGCTGATTGGTCTGTAATTTCCTGGGTGCGACTCATTTCCTTTTTTGAAAACTGATGTTACATTTGCTAGTTTCCATTCGCATGGAACTTTCCCAGTACTTAATGAGTTATTGAATAAGACAGAGAGTGGCAGCAGTAACTCATGTTTTGCTTCTTTGAGAATTCTCGGTGATATTTTATCGGGGCCAGGGGTTTTGTTTATGTTCGTACTATTTATGGCTGAAAGGATATCGTTATTATGGATAGCATAGTTACTAAGGACTGTGCTATTTGCTTGGTTTGTGGGTAACAGTAGGTTTCTGGTGGTGTTTTCTACTGTAAAAACAGACGCAAAGTAATCGTTAAGAATGTTTGCCATTTCAACCTCATTTTCAGTGTGTTTGCCATTGTTTGTTTCTAGAGGACCTATTGATGTAGTCATAACCTTTTTCTTTCTAATGTAACTGTAAAATTCTTTAGGAAAGATTATGAAGAAGGATGGGGAGGATGAGGAAGAATGCGGGTGAGGAGGAGGAAGGGAAAGAAAAAAAAAGTGAGGGCAAAGCGAGGAGAAGGAGAAATAAAAATGATTAATTACGGAGTGTGGTGGAAGGAGGGAAAAGGAGACAAGAAGCGGATGTTTGTGGCAGGGGAAGTGCGGGGAGGGATGATGTGGCGGAGGGGAAGGAGGGAATGGGAAGGGGGAAGAAGAGGGGAAGGAGGAAGGGGAAGACGGGGGAAGGGAGGGGGGGATAAAAAAGGGAGAGGGGGAAGAAGGGAAGGGGAGGGGGAAGAAGGGAAGGGGGAGGGGGAAGAAGAAGGGAGGGGGAGGGAGGGGGAAGAAGAGAAGGGAAGAGTGAAAGAAGAGAGGAAGGGGGATGGGGAACAAGAAGGGAAGGGGAAGAAGAAGGGAAGTGAGAGGAGGAAGAACAATGGAAGGGGGAGAGGGAAGAAGAAGGGAAGGGGGAGGGGGAAGAGGAATGGAAGGGGAGGGGGAAGTAGGGAAGGGGAGGGGGAAGAAAGGAAGGGGGAGAGGGAAGAAGGGAAGGGGAAGGGGGAAGAAGCGAAGGGAGAGGGGGAAGTAGGGAAAGGGAGGAGGAAGAAGGGAAGGGAGAGGGGGAAGAAGAAGGGAAGGGAGAGGGGGAAGAAGAAGAAGGGAAGGGAAAGAAGGGGAGGGGGAAGAAGGGGAGAGGGAAGAAGGGAAGGGGAAGGAGGAAAAAGAGGGGAAGGGAGAGGGTGAAGAAGGAAACGGGAGCGGAGGAGGAAGAGGAGAAGCGGAGGAGGGAAAAGAGGAGAAGCGGAGGAGGGAAAAGAGGGGAAGGAAGTGAGGGAAGAAGAAGGGAAGGGGAGGGAAAAAGAAGAAGGGAAGGGGAGGGAAGGAGAAGAAGGGAAGGGGAGGGGGAAGAAGAAGAAGAAGAAGAAGGGAAGGGGAGGGGAAGAAGAAGAAGAAGAAGAAGAAGGGAAGGGAAGGGAAGGGAAGGGAAGGGAAGGGAAGAAGATGAAGGGAAGGGAAGGGGAAGGGGGAAGAAGAAGAAGGGAAGGGAAGGGAAGAAGATGAAGGGAAGGGAAGGGGAAGGAGGAAGAAGAAGAAGAAGAAGAAGGAGAACAGGGGAAGGGAAGGGGGAGGAAATGGATGGGGAGGGTGAAAGAGAAGAGGAAGTGAGAAGGGGGGAACAAGAAGGGAGAGAGGATGGGAAAAAGAGGGGAAGGAAGTGGGGGAAGAAGAGGGGAAGGGGGAGGGTGGAAGAAGAAGGGAAGGGGGAGGGTGGAAGAAGAAGGGAAGGGGGAGGGGGAAGAAGAAGGGAAGGGGGAGGGTGGAAGAAAGGGCATGGGAGTGAGGGAAGCAAGAGGAGGACGGTATGGGGAGGAGGAGGAGGAGAGATGGAGGAAGGGGAAGGGCCAGAGGGTTAGTGGAAGCGAGAGGGAAGGGAGGGTATGTGGGGAGAGAGGGAAAGGGAGTTGAGGGAGGGAATAAGGAAGGAGACTTGAGGGGAGGGAGAGAGAGTGATAAAGAGACAGACAGAGAGAAGTGTGAGGGAGAACAAAGAAGTGTGAGGGAAGAGAAAGGGAGGCAGGTTCAGCGAAGGGAGAATGAAGGGAGGTTAGGGAAGGGGACAAGGATGGAGAGGTGGGGATGGGGAGAGAAAGACATGTGAAAGAAGAAAGAGGTGTGAGGGAGGAGAAAGGGAGGCAGGTGCAGGGAAGGGAGAAAGCAGTGTTACGGGAGGGGACAAGGAAGGAGAGGTGGGGGAGGGGGAGAGAAAGACGTGTGAAGGAGTGAGAAAGAGGTGTGAGGGAGGGGAAAGGGAAGATGGGGTGAGGGAGGAGAGAGGAAGCGGAAGGGGAGGGGAGGGGGAAGAGACAGGGGTGGGGGAAGTGACGGGGGAGGGGAGAGAAATAAGACAGGGTGAAATGAAGGACAAGGAGGGGAGAGGGAGGGGAGGGGGGAGAAGAGGAAAGAGGAGGGGTAAGGAGGGTGTGATGGAAGGAGGGAAGAGGAAGGGTTGAAGGTGAGAGAGAGAAAGAGAGGGAGAGGGGAAAGAAGAAAGGTGAAGCGAGAAGGGAGGAGATTTAAGAAGGGGTGTAAGAGGCGAGGGGTAGGGGGGAAACGGAGGTGGGGTGAAACGGAGCCCCCCTCCCCCCCCCGTTAAAGCCTAATGCCTTTCACGTACGGTTGAGTGCCGGAGAGTGGCCACCTGGGGACTGGAAGAAGAAGAAGAAGAAGAAGAAGAAGGAGAAGAAGACTACGACGACGACAACGAAGAATAAGAAGAATAAGAGGAAGAAGAAGAAAAGATGAAGAAGAAAAAGAAGAAAGAAGAAAAAGAAGAAGAAAAAGGAAAGAAGAAGAAGAAGAAGAAGAAGAAGAGGAGGAGGAGGAGGAGGAGGAGGAGGAAGAAGGAAAGAAAGAAAAAAGAAACGAAAAGGAAAAAAAATACTCTACGGGAAAGCAGTAGGTCATTTCAAAGAGTTGGTGGACGTGAGAGAGAGAGAGAGAGAGAGAGAGAGAGAGAGAGAGAGGGGGGGGGAGGTGTAATGGGAGGGAAGTCAGAGAGAGAGAGAGACAGTGGCAGAAAGAGAAGTGAGAGGGAGGAGGAAGAGTAGGTGAGGGTGGATGAGGGAAAGTGGGAGGAAAATGAGGAAAGTCGGAGAGACTTGAGGAGGGGGAGTGCCAGGGAAATGAGAGGGGAGAGTGGGAAAGGCTTGGGGGAGAGGAAGTGGGGGAGGCTAGAAGAGGGGGAAGTAGGAAGAAGAGGGGGAGGGTGGGAGAGGGTGAAGAAAGAGGAAATGGAATGGAAATTACTGGGAGAGTGGGGGTACTAAAGAAAGCAAACAGCAATAGACCCACTGATCCTTTCGAGGTGGAGGTGTGTGTGTGTGTGAGAGAGAGAGAGAGAGAGAGAGAGAGAGAGAGAGAGAGAGAGACTTGGTTTGAGATAAAAACTATGCTATCTATGAAAGACAAAAATAGGAATGCAAGAAGGTTCTCCCTCCCATCCACATACCAAACCCTCCATCCAAAACCGGCAGGAAATAATAAGAAAGACCACTACGAAGCAGAGAAAAGCTGTCACTGAAACCTTCACTGGAATGGATGAAAGGAACCCACAATTTCATAGTATTTTAAGCTGAAAGGGTAACACATCCTGTCAGTAAATGGAATAAGTCGATACTGTTCTGTGGTTACTGGTACGCAGTCCATGCTTTGAACATCATGAATGAAGTGAGAAGGAAATGACAGGGACAGAGGAAGAGGAGGTGGGGGAGTGGGAAGAGGGAGTGAGGGACGGAGAGGGGAAGGATTAAGGTGGGTGGCTGTAATGAACTAAGTAGCAAATTTAGTGTTGGCGCAAGAGGTAAGGTGACACTGTTTATTAAGACACTAACAGGCTGCAGGGTCTACGAAGGTGCACGAGTTAAGGAGGTTTAGGGAGGCACTACGTAAAGGAGCTATAAGAGATGACGGTGGAGGGGAGGGGGTTGTTTCTCACGGTTTTTGCTCCTTCCAGACGATTTTACCTTGCTCAGAAGACGCTTTCCGGATTAAAGAGGTTAGAACAGCATTAATTAACCCGTCCTCTATAAGAGATCTACCCTAAACTTAACTTGGCGTCTCACTTAACCATGACCTCAGCTGGACCTCTCATGTCAGATCACTTGCTAAAACCGCCTCAAAGAAACCTGGATTATTGTACAGAGTCCGTAACTTCTTCGCTGATGAGCAGTTAGTTATAATTTATAAGAGTCATGTGCGCTCTCAGCTTCAATATTGCTCACCCTTGAGGAATGGATGTGGAGAGGTTGCATTAAAACAACTAAACAAAATTCAGAACAAAGCTGTTAGAATCATTTAACAACCCTGCCATTACAAATAAACTACCTCCCCTGCATGTAAGAAGGAATGTTGCCTCCCTGGCATTATTTTACAGATATTTTTTTGACAAATGCTCAGACGAAGCTGCGTCCATGGTGCCACCTCTCCATGCCTTCCCTCGTGCTACACGGGCATCTGGTAGCGCTCATGACTGGAATGTCACTCAGCCATATTGCAGAACTTCTGCCTATCAGAATTCTTTCATTCCCCGAACTGCATCTCTCTGGAACTCGCTTCCCCAGAGTTGTTTCCCTCCAAATTTTAGCCTACAGCTGTTCAAGTCTAACTGTTACAGATATTTTATGAACAGAGGACACCAGTAATCTGGTGTATGGATTATTTTTTTTATTCATTTGTTTTTCCTTCTTCTGTTCAGTTATTAAAAAAAAAAAATCAGTGTCTAAAAAAGGTAAAATTACAGGGTGGTACATATATAACGCTGCACTTCCTCTTGACCTGGCGATTTCCCGTGTGTTGTGGCTACATCAGTGTTATCAATACCTACCCGGCATCAATTATTCACTTCCTACTCCCACTGCCACAATCACGCCCACACTAGCCGACTGAGCCATCCCCACAACACAATGCCACGTCACTTTCTAGTATAGAGTTATATATTACAGGTCACTCCATCCATTGTATTAAAAAAAACAAATCGTACAGACGGGTTCAGTGTCAGAGTTGCTTTTAACAGGTGAATATTTATTGAAAGTAAACAAACAAACCCCTTCAAGCCGATGACGTACTTTTAAAATCGTCTGGCTTTAGTTGGCTTGAAATACTAAAATTATCTCGGCCATAAGAAGGCTAATGGTAATGGTAAATAACTCTACGGCTCCTATGACTCACTCTCACCTGAACAGAATATACTCACGTTGACTGGCACAGAAGATAAAGTTGTTCCCACCATGACGAGGCTTATGGAAAAGTTAGGCTAAACAGGTAAAATATGTAAAGCTCCAAGAAAGACAAGAGAAGACTGAATCTGAGAAAGCGAGTGATCCAAAAGGATTATTATTAAAGACTGAGATGGTCTGGACATATTGAGAGAATGAAGGATGGCAGGGGTGCGGAAGGTGAGAAGTGTGAACGTCAAGGGTACGGATGCGAGAGGCAGACCGAAAAAAGATCTAGGATGAGGTCATGGTGTGTGACCTCAGGGATAAGGGACTGAATAGGGTGGCTGCCAGAGTTTGACCAGCGTGGAGAGCAGCCATTAGGTGACCAAGACCGACGCATGTTACTGTCTGTGGCATTGACCTTTGACCTACTGGTTTCATAAACAACAACTCAGCACCGTGGTTGGCCCTAACACTTCCAGGTTTGGCTAAAATAAGATACAAACTGCTTCGTTTGTTCATAAGTAGACGGACACACCCACAGCATGCAAAATTTGACATCCGCTCTCGCTTTGAGTGCAAGGATGTACTCATATAAATAGTAAGCGGCAGAAATGAAGAAGGTAGATACACACAAAACGAAAAAATACAAGGAAAGGGAAAGTTCTGGAATAAGACGGGAGGAAGGAAGGAGAAAGTAAGGGAGCAAAGAGGAAAGCGAGGTGAGGGAAGGGCGGAGCCTCAGGGGATGTTGGGCTAAGGTCAAGGAGGAGATATGGGAGGAAAAAGGGAAGGAAGGTGCAGGGGAGAGGCTGTGAATGAGGATAAGGGAGGAGGGATATGGGGGGGAGAAGAAGATGGCGAAAGAGGGGAGAGGGGAGGAAAGAGGGAGAAGGAGAAGAAAAGGAGGAGCAGGGAGGAAAGGGGGAGAAGGAAGAAAAGGGGGAGAAGGGAGGAAAGGGGGAGGAAGAGGAAAGGCGGAGAAAGAGCAAAGGGAGAGAAGGGAGGAAAAAGGGAGACGAAAGGAAAGGGCATGTGAATGGAGGGGAGATGGAAGGGTAAATGAAGAAAGAAGGGGGAGAAGGAATGCTACAGACGTGGAGGCCTAACTCTGCTCTCGTCAACACAGCCTCGGGGAGGAAGAGAGGGGAGAGGGAACGAAGGAGAAGTACGGGAGGGAAGATGCCGCGGAGAAGAGGGAAGGAACCGTAAAAATATTATTGTCAATATTTGAAAACAGTTGATATTTATGTCACAGCAGAAAAGAAATACTGTATCGCTTTTAATGAGAAGAAAACTGGTTATCAGAATTTCCATACAAAGTAATTACATTTCTTATTTCTATTTACTACACTCGGCTTAATACTGACTTCTTCGATCCGGTCACAGGTTGTACTGATTCCTGCTGCTTCAGAGACGATTTCATTCATTTTTGCCGAGACCTAATGTAATGAGAGTGAACAAACAAACGAAGAGAAAAAAGGGAGAGGGCGAATGAAAGGAATGAATGGATATTAATTACATTTTTGATGACGTCTCTTCTTCTTCAGCCAGAGATATTGTTGGGGGTCGTGTGGGGAGGGGGAAGGAAGGGTAGGGGTGAGAGGGGATAGGGCAGGGGGTGGAGGAGAGGCAAGTGAGATATTGGGGGAGAGAGAGCGTGACAGGGGGATGAGAGAGGGTTAGGGGAGTTAGGGGTGGGAATGAGAATATTTGCAGGAGCTAAAGGGGCAAGCAGCAGTGAGGGGAACAGGGCTGGGGTGGAGACAAGACACTTCATCTTGCTTAGGGGACACAAATATTGATACTTTTAGACAAAGAAGAAGAACGGTAGTCGTCTGAAACAGAATATATAGAACGATCAGAACGGAAACAAGGCGCTCAAAGACATCCACACACTCTGCACCGGTATACAAAACTTTTATTCCCCATTAGCAAGTACCAAAGCATCATCTACATACATCAGGTACTGGACACTCCCTCCTTCACGATTCATTACTATTAACATCTTTCCCTTCATAACTCGAGTTTTTCCTCTCTCATAACCCCATCCATATATATATTCAATTGCCATGAGGACATAACACAAGCCTATCTTATATTAACACATATTAAGCCACTCAGACGCCCACTTACCCCTCCACAAGCCTCTCTGTCATCACAACTCTTGACAGCATTCAACAGCTTACCATCCATACCATACACATGCAAAACCTTCCATAATCTCTCACTGTTGACACTTTTGTATATTTTCCCCATATCCATAAATGACACAAACTAACCACCAACTACAAATTTACCTGCTCGGTCCTCAGGTCCATTTCACTGCCCTGCTCCCAGCTCACACTCTCCCCTCACATATACCTCTCCACTCAATCCCTCCATCTCATCCTTAGCCTCCCCTTCCCTCTACCCCTTTCCACCTCACTCACATACACTCTCCTCGTTAGTCTTTCGCTCTCCATCCTCTCCACATGGCCAAACCACCTCAGTGTATTTCTCCTAACGCTTTCTATTACATCCACATCCACACCACAACACTCCTTCACTTCCTCATTTGTCAGTCTGTCTCTCCACGTAACTCCACATGCTCATCTCAGATAACTCATTTCCATTGCTTTCACTCTTGACTTGTGTCCTTCCAACAAGGTCCAAGCTTCGCTTGTATACGTTAAAGTTGGTACAGGTGCTCCAATACTGTCATGCAGCGACTTTTTAAAATTCCATGCTCACTTCCCTGTTTCTTATCACTGCTTTCAAAGAATCAGCAACCTTTCTTCCTTGTTGTACCCTATCAAGCACTGCACCCTCCAAACTTCCATCCTCATCATGATACACATTTATTTAAATGCACTCACATTGTTCATTTCCTCCTCATCCAGCCTCACTGTACATCCAGTGACTTCATTTCTCTCGAAGACGATAACTTTACTCTTCCCGAAATTCACCTTTAGATTCAGTTTCTTACACACTCTTCCAAACTCATTCACCAAGCCTTACAGTTCCCCTTCGTCTTCACTTAACAATACAATATCATCTGCAAACAACAGAAAAGGCAGTTTCCAAACGCCGCCCTCTTTCATTAGGTGCATTTATGCTCACTAATTAATATACAGATGTCCAGGTGTGGTTGAAGGTGTCACCGGCTGGCATCTGATATTCACATGATCGATGTCCCTCATTCCCCTCTTCCTCCTCCTCTACCCTCATTCCTCCGCATCCTCTTTCCACTCCCTCTTCTTCTCCTCATACTTCTTTCATTCTTCCTTCTCTTTCCCTCCTTCTCCAGTTTTTCCTCCCACCTTCTCTTTCCCAGTCTCATTCCTAGTTCAGTATACGTATATATATTGCCTTTCCTTTTTTAACCCCAACCCTAATAAAGAAACACAGAATAGAATAGAATATGTAAATTACTTGATAAACAGTGCAGAATATCCATGCTATAAAAATGTACCAATCAAACTATGACCTTCTCCTTCCTCTTCACGTTCATCATGAGCATCATCGCTTCTTTATAACGTCCTCTCCGTCTCCTCCTGCTCCTCCTTCCTAATCCCTCTCGTCCTTTCCATTCCTTTTTCTCTTCCTTCCTCTTCCTCCCTTTCCCCTTTAACTAAATTCTCCCTTTCCCCAAAAATTATTAATGAAATATTCACCTCTAACTCCTGTTCTTTCATCTTGCTCCACCGTCTCCATCATATTCCCCTCTTTCCACTTTCACCCGTACTCACCCCAACATCCCCGTCATCACCACGTAGCGATGGTGCCGACATGCCCAGCAGCCCTAACAAACACCTTTAGGACTCCCAAACACAAGGCGTTTTAAGCCTTTACAGGCTTCTGTCCTTTGTCTTTGAGCGTTGCTGTTTCCAACGTCACCACCTAAGTAGCTAAAACATAAACATACACAGTAATTAGCCAAACTTCCGATTCTCCATATTCTTTTTTCGTTCTTCAAATGGTTTGTCTCTAACATAACACAAGTAATGGCTTTTTCCTTTGCAGAGAACCTTCAATCTCCAGCAGGTATGGTCTTAAAAGACGGATTCTTCGCACCTTCCGTAAATTCAGGGACAGAAGTATTGATGTACATTTTACTTCAATATAGGCAAGGCCCCGCTTACCGTGCACAGGTACTTTAACCAAAAGCCCTCGTTCTTTTCCTTATTTATTTTAATCAAGGCAACTAATATAAAATCCATTTGACAAAAGAGTATGAAGATGTAGTAGGGATAGCTCAGGGCAAAAAAAAAAGAAAGAAAAAGAAAGAAGGAAAGAAAAGAAAAAGAAATCACAGGAGACAGATCGAGACAGTATAAGCACATGTAAGCCAATCTCTACATTATACTATCATTTTCTCTCTGCAATATAAATACCACTGCGGTGTAGCAGTTATATAAGTGTACGAGCACTCTAGAGGAAAAGTGCTGTGGATATTATGATATTACTATTCCTTTACCATGCAATATATCAAATATAAAAAGACACGATTTTTCATGTGCTAATACTGCCTCCACTTGCTTCTCTCTCTCTCTCTCTCTCTCTCTCTCTCTCTCTCTCTCTCTCTCTCTCTCTCTCTTCAGTGCCGTCACTTCACATTCATACTTTTTTATGAAATATATCATCATAATACATAAAACTGTATAATAAACTTCGCTATAAATATAATCTTTAGGTACTTACATCATCTGGGTATTAAGTCGCAGTAAATGCAAGCTGGAAGGTGTTGACATAAGAATAATGAGTACCGTAACCATGTTCCTCAACTTCTCCTTCACATCACCTCCTCTCTTCATCCATCGTCATATTCTTACCAATTCTCCTCCCTCCCCCACTTCTTCCCTCCATCTTCTCTTCCTTCTTTCTCTACCTTGTAATGTCCTTCATATCCTCTACTACAACTCTACCTATTTCTGTTCTCCTTGTCTTCCATTTTCTCCTCCTTCTTTCTCTACCTTTCGTCCTTCATAGCCTCTACTACACTTCTACCTCTTCCCTTCTCCTTCTCTCTTCCATTTTCTCTTCCTTCTTTTCTCAATCCTTTCCTGCTTCATATCCCCCTCCACTTCTACCTCTTTCCTCCTCCTTCTCTTTCCCCCCATTCCCAATCCCAGCCCCACCCTAAGATCACCTCACTCCCAGCACACAAATATAAACAAAGATATTCATAGTCTTAACAGTTCTCCCTCCTCTTCCACTTCTTCCCCTCCAGTTTCTCTTCCTTCTTTCTCAACCCTTTCCTGCTTCATATCCCCTCCCACTTCTTACCTCTTTCCCTCCTCCTTCTCTTCCCCCTTTCCATTCCCAGCCCCATCTTCACCTTCCCCCAGCACACAATATAAACATAATTCAATACACAGGTAAATAAGTAATACAGGTAATTTCACATTTTCCGGGAACCAGGGCGTAACGAAGGGCATCTGGAAGGTGTTGGCGTAGGAGTGGAGCTGCAGTATCGAAGCCTGTCGTGGGGCTGGACCATCTCCGACCATCGCCCACACAGGCCGCGAGAACTGACGGCAGACTGGGAGAGAGAGAGGAAAACCAGGAAGTGAGAATCATCATCATCATCAGTATCTTCCCCATGATCTATCACATCATCAGTATAACCATCATCATCATCATCAGTATCACCGTCATCAACATCAGTACCATAATCATAATCATCATTATCATCAGTATCACCTCATCATCAGCATCATCATCATCACCACCACCATCACCACCATCATCATCACTAATACCATCACCACCATCACTATCATCATTCATCACCATCATCATAACCTTCTTTTCCGACTCAAGGATGGGGCGAGGATAGTAACCAGAAAGCAAGGAAGGATAAAACAGGAAAAAAAAAGGTGAAACGTAGAGGCGGTAGGAGAGATCAGGAGCCAAAAAAATAAAATAAAATAATAATAATAATAATAATGCAGATGTCTGAACCCACTGACTAACACGAGACCCAAATTCTGGATCGCATCTGGGCAGGTCAAAGTACTGACCCAATAATTACACACTCCTCCTTATCTTACCCCCTATCTACCTTCTTCAACCTTATCATTTCCCTCTCTGGGCCTTGATCTTCTAGGGATACATAGACGGTGTCTTAGCCCCTACTCTTTTTCGATTTATTTTTCCATATCACTCTTTAATATTTCTTCCCTTGTAAGATCCATTATTAATATCGGTTTTTAATATCGATATTGCTTGCACTAGTAGCATACCTGGGGATTTTGAGGGAATACGTGCTGAAAAAAAATCGCTAAGGAAAACGTGTTACGGGATATCCAAGGCCATAACTTAGGAATGATGCTCTAGTTTCTTTCTTCGTCGTGAGTGAACAGGAACTTAACTCACCATATTCGGGTTGTTGACAGTTCTCTCTCTCTCTCTCTCTCAATCAATCAACTAACAAAATGTGTCCAATGAAGGCCAGTGAGTTGGCATAAATAGAGGCCAAAGTTATTTCTTATTCTTCCCATCTCCTAACGACTTAAGTTAGCTTAGTATAACTACCTGACCCATAGTGGTTGAATATATGACCCTTCAATGTGAGGGCCTGGAAAGGGAGCCTTCATGCGCGGTGGCATAGATACAGCTGACGGTTAACCGTTGACTGATTATACAAATGCTCCTCAACTCCTTCCTTATCCACTGAAAGGCAGAGTCAGTAGACTGTATGAGAAGGGACTACTTCAGCTCTGCACTCTATGGGGTTCACATTCAAATGAACCCGGAGTTACTACTACTACTACAACTACAACTACTACTACTACTACTACAACTACTACTACTGCAACTAATACTACTACTAAAACTACTACTTACTACTACTATTACTACTACTGCTACGCATATTACTGTTGCTGCTGCTGCTGCTACTTCTACTACTACGAGTGCGAGGAGCTCTTCTCCTAAGATGAATTAAAGCGTTCTCGTAGCAGCACGAATGGCATCTAATAAAGGTCATCCGGCTTCCCGTCGGCTGTGGATGCGTCCTGCACCTCTTCCAAGCGATTTATTTTTTGGATATGGCTGGTTAATATCTTTTTTTACGTTACTTATGCACAGTAACAACGATACTGGAAGGATTTACATAACACAGAAGAGGGCAGTGGTAAAGTGCAATAAGCAGAATATATCGCTTAGGAAAAGGTAGTTAGGGAGCGTCCTTTGGCCTATGACAATAATACGTGAGACAAAGAATGGACGACTTCAGCTACCAATCACTATACTTCTTACACGACGATCTCCAACTACAAGGACGAATAAAACTCTCCGTTGGTAGCAGGAATAAACGTGAAATTTCAGTCGTCCTTTGCGGTATATTTATGACGATTTTAATGAAGGCTACAGTTAAATCCTATCTCTACTATCATTTGCCAGACGCCTTAATCCCATACGGGGTGGCCACAAACAAATCGGTCCACGTCGCCCTGTCCCCTCCTCCATATTTCACTGCCCTGCTCCCAGCTCACACCCCCTCCCTCACATATACCTCTCCTACTCCATCCTTCCATCTCATCCTTGGCCTCTCCCTCTCCCTCTCTCTCCCTCCAATCCTCACTTACATACACTCTCCTCGTCAGTTACTCCACTCAGGTGTAAAAATTCCATCCTACCCAAATATAATCGTTAAGAGGGAGAAGATACAGTATAAAGCGGAAAGGACGTCCGGAAGTTATTTCTCGCCAAGTCCAGTCAGTTTTATGCAGCCTTAACCCCTACACATGTGACATGTGAAGGTGTAGGAGGACTACTGGGCTCTTGGGATAGGTCACTGCCCCCGAGTAGGAAATAGGCCCTGAAGCCTTTGCCCAGAGCTCTGGACACGTAAAAAAAAAAAAAAAAAAAAAAAAAAAAAAAAAAAAACACACCGAGGGCTTGTTTACCAATTACTTGCGTGTGCCGCGGGGTTATTTGGGTCTCCGACAGACTCTCAAAAAATATTTGCCAAAAAAATCAGTTATTAGTCCTAGAATAATAAAATTAGATATGCTTATGGCACATACCTTCAGCTTTCTCCTGGAATGATTGTTGAGCCTTCGTCGGTTACCGTAGGACTTGTGGGAGGACCTCTGAAGTAGGGTAACGAAGTCTCCACTTTACACTTCCCGACAACCCGTAATATGATTACCACAGCCAGATACAAACACTATAAACACTATTCTACAAATTTTCAAGTAGTTTGGGATCCATAATTTCAAAAAAACACTGTGAAAGCAATGGAAATTACGAGCTGCGTCTGATCGTCGCACTGGCACTAGTTCGCTCATGGTAGTCTGTCATTTATTATTCATAAAACCCTCACACTTTATTTTTCTATTACTATATAACACTTATATATATCTACAGTCTTTATCCATAAGTTTTCTTCAGTAGTATTAGGTTATTGTCACTGTAGGGATTCAATTTCTTTCAGTAAAATACGTAGCATTCACTTTCTCTCGTCCCTGTATACTGGCATTGAGGAGTGAATGTCACTTTCATCTTTCACTCTCATAACTCATAGCATTCAGACATGCTAGAGTGAAACTTTCACTTTCATTACTCCTAGGTATATACTGTATTCTTATAATACTACTCATTTACATTTCTATTTACGTTCTCTATTTTATTTACGTTATTTACATTTCTACTTTATTTACAGTGTTATGCACTGTCACTTGAAATAACTATATAAAACTATTTTTCCATTGTTCACGTATATTTACATTCATTACTTTCACTTGCTGTTTACACATTATTTACACATTATTTACGATTCCACTTGCACTGTTTTACTCAATAGAAAGATCGTAGTCACTCTTTTATCAATTGTCAGCCCTTTACCTCTTTCCACACGAGGTTTAGTAGGGGGGTAGTTGGGTCACAGAGCCATTTGCAATGGGGGTGAAAAATGGCCTTGAAGTCAGCAAGATGAAACATACGTCCTCTCACTTCGGAAGATGAGAGTACACTGATAACGCAGGGGCCAGGCCAGCTAGCCTAGAGGCCTGCTTTAGGGGTTATTCAGAGTTACCAATATTACTTCTTGAAACAGCTAAGTCTAGCACTGATATGATTGGCAGGAAATCTAGACAATACATTATAAATTTGGTAGTTCCAGGTGAATGTAAATATCATTTAGGTTCTCCTCTTCCCTCCTTAGATGTATATTTATTACGAAAATAGTTTGTGTAGAGGCCTCACTTAGGAGATATATAATCAGAGCTACCAATGTTAAATCTTGAAACAGCTTTGTGTAGCACTGATATGATTGGCAGGAAATCTAGACAATACATTATAAATTAGGTAGTTCCAGGTGAATGTAAATATCACTTAGGCTTCTCCCTTCTCTCCTTACATGTATATTTATTACGAAAAATAGATTATACGGCATATTTCAAGGGGAAAAAAACAGCGAAAATTAAGCGAACGAGTGCACGTGAGGTGTTGTCAGGTGATAATTAGCCAATTCCAGGTGTGTATGGCACTCTCACTTACCTGATTTCTTTCTTTGTATATATTATTTGGTATAAGAATTACGACATAGGGCTTATTTCAATGGATGAAATCAGTGAAAAATTCCAGGGAAGATTTACTTAGCGTAGCATGGCCGGGCAGGCTAGAGGATAGGTGTGCAATGGAGGGGGGTAGGGAGGGGATGTCAAGAACTGGGAGAAATGGCTAAATTGTCAACAATGGATGGGAGTACAGATGAGATTAGGAGTGCTGACTAGTGTTGGACATTGTCAGTACTGATAGATGATACAAGCCATCACTTGAAAACCCGGGTGAATTCAAAATAACACAGAATCACAAAAGCGATTAATTCCCGTGCGGTATGATCCCCACTCCCAAGCTGCCACGAAAGTGACGCCTGCGGTTAAGGGGTTAAAGAGGTCTGTTATGCTGTAGTGATAAATGAAGGATATATTTAACCCTATCATTTTCTGAACTCTATCCTACTCTGAAAGCAATTCAGAGACAGTATGAGTAGAAAGCAAATATCCCTTTTTCCCTCCTCGTCATTCTTTCTGCCTTCCCTCCTTGTCCACTTCTTTCCTGCTCTCTCTCTCTCTCTCTCTCTCTCTCCTTCCCATCCATTAATTCGGCCAATCCTCACCGTAGGCTCTGACAACCCTCATCACCACTCGCTTATCTCTCTTATCCCCCTTCCCCCCCCCCACCTCTCTCTCTCTCTCTTCCTTCTCCCTTGTCCCCCCTCTCATCTCCCACCTAGCTCCCCATGACCTTCCCTTTGCTCACGTCCATCCTCCCCTCCCTTCCCCTCTGTTCCCCCTCTCCTCCCCTCTCTTCTCCTCTCTCTGCCTCCTCTCCTATCACAGCATAATTCTCTTATTTTGGGAGTATCCTTAACCACTTCTCAAAAAAAAAAAAAAAAAAAAAAAAAAAAAAAAAAAAAAAAAAATTAAAAAAAGGGGGGGGGTCCTAAATAAAAATTGGTGGTGGTCCACTTTGTTTTACGAGTTAAAGGTTGTTTTGTCTAATTACGGAATTCCTGCCTGAACTTTGATAATTCTTTTGTGTAGTTATTTTATTATGCCGTTCTACACTTGGTGTTGTGTTGCCAATTTCCTTCACCTTTATCACTCTTTTTCTCTGTCTGCCCTCCTCTCTTCGTATTTCTCCCATCTTTCCTATCACTTCTTTTACATAACTTTTCTTTCCTTTTCAGGTGGCTTTACATTGAGTGACAGGCCTAATGGTTTCCGGGAGGCCAGGAGACCATTTACAACGCTGGGTGGCAATCATATAACCGGTCTATCTGATTCCAAAGCACACATGAGAATTTTAAAGTGTAACAGGCAGGATGAGTCGCTAAAGAAGAGGTGTTACGACAGACCCCAAGGCAGCGAGAATACGTTCCCCAGTGGCTGGAGTGAGAGAGAGAGAGAGAGAGAGGGAGGACTCTGGGTGGCCACTCCATGGATCGTGTCGAGTGTGGGGAGCTCCTCTGGGGTGACGCGGGAGATGACC
>NC_136954.1:8846748-9026748 GCF_032717465.1 Coenobita brevimanus
TCATGTTTTACATTTTACATTGATCTTCAGGTGTTTATACTGAAAGTCTGTGGTGTTTTACATGGTTATTAATTATATTTAGGTTATTTGGAGTCGTGATTCAAGTACATAATCTACCAAAATGCTAAACCTGAGACCCCTGCAATGTATCACTTTTGAATTAATGTTATAACGTGATTGCTTAATGAAATATCAGCCAATACCATAACACCTCAATATTCAGTATGATACCCCTAGATGCAATATCCGAGCTTAACGATGGGGGTAGAAATTGCACCATACCCCGCCTAACGATGACCAAACCCTGGTTTAACGATGGGTTTTGATTTTTCTTGTCAATTTTGATGATATTTTAGACTAAAATTGTGTGTTTAGGTTGTTTTATAAACTATTTTTAGACTTTGATTAATGTGTTTTAGCCATAGGTGGGGGTGAACATTGTCATTTTAGGGTACAGTTTACTTAGCTTGATTTTTTCCAGACATATATTTGATGATATTCAGATTTGATCTTTTGGTTTTAGTGAGTTATTTGCAGGTGTTAGGCTTAGGTTAGCTTCCTGGAAAGCTGTTAAGACATTTAGATTGCCTTTAAACCTGTTTTTGGCCTCATCTGGGTGGGTTTCAGACTTGGTTTGGGGGGAAACCCAAGGCTGGTAAACAGTCCACATTGAAATACATGTTAAAAGTACCCCATTATATGATACTCCGGCTAAGGATGAGGTTTTACCTAACCAATTAATAATTAAACCGGGGTATGCCTGTATTTGACATCAGAACCCCATCAGTGTAAGAGAGAGACCTGTATTTTTTATTCTAGCTTTTGTTCTCAAAGCAAATTTATGCAGATTAGGGAAGGCTCTGACCTAAAAAATTTAGGCATCAGGTATAGCCTTCAATGATCCCTTTAGTAAACGAACTCTTTCCCAATAAGAATTAAATTGGAGGCATCAAGAACATACTAATACGTTTGTTTTACGATGCTTAATAGAAATACATTTAGAGAAAGGAAAGAGGTTGTAGGATGCCTTCATGGATCTGAAGAAAGCATCTGACAGAGTGGATAGACAATGTGGATGGTATTAAAAATATATGAAGTAGATGGAAAGTTGATGTATGCTGTTAAACAGCATGTGTGAGGGCACAAGGGTTCCAGTGTATGTGGACTGTGAATTGAGTTCTTTGATACGTGTGTTGGACTGAAGCAGGGCATGTCATTTCCCCGTGGTTTGTTCAGTTTATAAATGGATGGGGTTATAAAAGACATACTAGGTAGGGCAGTGCATTTGGGAGTGTCTCTAATATGAGAGAGTAGTGTTTGAAAACTTTCTGTACTGCTGCTTGCTGATGATACCATATAGTTAAGTGAAGAGCAATGTGAGCTGCAAAATTTGGTGAATGAGTTTTGGGAGTGAATATAATGAAACGGAATCTAAAAGTGAATGTAGATATGAGAAAAATTTTGGTCTTCGAGGGAAATGAAATCAGAGAATGCACAGTACAGCTCGATGGTAAGGAAATGGAGAATGTGAATGTATTTATGTACTTAGGGTAAAGTGATAAGTAAGGATAGAAGTTTAGAAGACGAAGTGGTTGAAAAGGTACAACAGAGAAGAAAGGTTGCTGGTTCATTGAAAACAGTAATTTAGAGCTGGGAAGTGACAGTATTGTGATCCCCACAAACATACAGAAGAAATGCATGAACCCTGCTGGAAGGCCACAAGTCAAGAGTGAGTGCAACGGAAATGAGTTATACGAGAGGAGCATGTGGAGTTACATGAAGATTTTAGAGAGACAGACAAATCCATAGGGAAGTAAAGGAGCGTTGTTATTGATGTGGATGTGACAAAGTATTATGGGAAATACTTTTATATGGTGTGGCCATGTGGAGAGGATGAAGAATGAAAAACTAACTAGTAGAGTGTATGTCAGTGAGGTAATGGGGGAGACGAGGAGGGGAGACCAAGGATGAGGTGGATGGATGAAGTGGAGAGATATGTAAGAGAAGGACATGTGAACTGCAGGGAGAGCAGTCCAGCTGCGGAAAACAGGGCGATGTTGAGGCACTTTGCTTAAGACCATCCGTTACGGGATTAAGGCGTCTGAATATAGACAGATAATTTCAGTTAATGGGATAATACCAGTCAAAAGGTGTTCATTTACTGTGAAACCCTGGCTTTCTTCCAGTCAGGGTTAGGATTAGAAGGTGAGCAGAAATCATGACTTACGAGTTTACGCATGCTCTTAAAACAATAACAAACATGCTGCGGAGTTTGTGTGTATATATAATTGAGAAACCCCCACTGGCAGACTAAATTTCCAAACAGTTTTGGCAACTAGTGTATCAATCTTGGTCTGCAGTTTCAATGAAGAGGATGATAGCAGATACCAAAGCTTTCTGAATATACATTTTTTCGCCTGCCAGTATGGGCTTCTCAATCTTCGCAGATGTTCACGACAGTGTGACTCTTTAGCAATTACATGTATACAGTATATAATATCCGTAAATACCTTAACTGTATAACACAACCAGTGTGTGTGGGTAGAAACTATGACATAAGAGTTTACATTAATGCCTGTGTTCTTATGGCAATAACAAATGGTAAGGAGATGATATGCATGTGTAATATCTCTAAAAATACCTAACCTCACATAACTAGAAACACAGTGAGAGTTGTATTCCAAGTGGCACGAGTGATTTTGTAACACCTCTTCCTTTGCAATTTATTCAACACATAACACCACAGTTTCTTCTTGTATGTTTGTGATGCAAGTTATGTCAGTGTAAAAATAACAACATCCAAGTCAATGCAAGGTTGTAATATCTAAGATAAACTGCTAAGAAAGAGGTGGTATAAAGCTGCAACTAGGAATGCAACCCTGGGAGATGCAAGAAGCCCTACACAATAGTAACACTAGAGTTCCATGTACATATCTGCTTAAATAAGCAGTATCACACGGCCAAAAATGCATGCGAGGGGCAACAGGTACTACACAATAGTACAGTAATACTACGTTTATATCTTCATAAAAAATAATATCATACAACCAACTGTACAGTGACAGGGGCAACAATTCTCTAGAGAAATACAATACAGTGGGCTCACACAGTGCGCGAGAGGTTGGGAGGTCCTTGTCCTCGTGCAGTGTGAAATCACTCACTGAGAACACATAATCTAATGGGAAACATAACACATGGGCAGTACCCCCTCATACCTGGACATTTTTTGGCCCTTAGAGACATAATAAATGTAAAATTTTTCAGACATTGTACTACAGATATAGCTACAATAACAAAAATATGGGAAGTCACCTTAACAACAGTAGACAACAGGCCTGATGGACTTAAAGAAGAGGGGTTCTGAGGCGCGGCAACACTTACAATGCCGCACCTCCGACCGCACCTCCTGCCGCACCAACACTTCCCTCCACAGACTTCTCCTGACAACCTTCCCCAGGAGCCTCTAACTCACTTCGGCCATAAACCCCTCGAAGTCCAATGCTGACACATCTGACATTGCATCCTCTTCATCCTCAACAGGAACAGGATCAGACGACGTAACTGGTTCCTCAGTTTCACTAACTTGAGCCTGCTGTGTGTAACTTATTATGAGTGTCTGTCTTCTCCTGTTTATTTCTTGCCTGTGCCTGTCTGTGCAGAAATGGAAGACTGTCGATACTAACGAGAACCTCCTTCATTCTTAGGTTGCTGACTTCCTGTTCCTTCACCTCTTCCTTGAGCTTATCCACAGCAGCAAGGATCTTGCTTATTCTTGACATACACAGCTCTGTCCTCCCCTCCATCACATTAGGCTGCTCAACTTGACTCTGCCTGGAATTGGGCTCTGCATCAGCCTCGTCTATCCGTTGCAAGACTTCCTCAGGAGTCTGTTTCTCATTAGCAGTGAGCACTTCCTGTATGTCCGCCAACGTAGTGTCCTCGAAACCTGGTACAGCTTGTGCGCTGTCAGTGTTGCTGCCTCAACTTCGACCAGTGGTTGAATGGCCGTCTCGTGGGTCGTGCATAAGTGAGGCATGAGCAGTCGCCATGCATGGTTAACCATTGCAGGTGTAATCTGGTGCCATGCTTCTAGGAGAAAGTCAACTGCGTCCTTCACTGTGAAACGATGCCAAAATGCCTCAACAGCCAGGTCACCTGTGGTGGGTTGGGATATAGCTGCTGGCAGAGATGGTACGGGAGCAGGTGCCTCATCGAGGTCTTCGTTGTAATCTTCTTGTAGGGCATGAAGCTCCTCTTGTGTAAGAGCTGGTCATACACTTGCTTGTGGCAGAAGTGCTTCATAATGGCTATCAGTTCTTGATCCAGCGGCTGCATGAGTGATGTCGTCCGGGGCGGCAGAAACACAACACGACAATCCTTGTGCAGATCTTCTAGGTATGGAGGGTGAGTTGGTACACTGTCCAGCACAAGGAGCATCTTAAATGGAATGCCAAGTTCCCGACACTTGGCCCTAACATCGGGGACGTAGTGCTTTGTTAACCAGTCTGACATAATGTTCCCGATCATCCAACCATTTGCAGACTTGTTCCAGTACATGCCACTTGCGTCCATGTTCGTGAGGTTTTTGTAGCACCTTGGGTGTGAAGCTGTGTATACAATAACTGGTCTCATCTTGTGGCTCCCAGACAGGTTTACAGTGAACATTACCATCATCTTACACTTCTGAAGCTTGCCAACAGGGGCTTCTTTCTGTTTTTAAGCGATGTAAGTCGATTTGGGCATGGCCTTGTAGAATAACAATGTTTCGTCGACATTGTAGATCTGGTCCTTGGTGTTCTGTCCTTCTTCAACAAGCGCTCTAAATACCGTAGGATACTCTCTCGTGGCCAGCTCGTCAGCTGAGGCACGTTCAATGGACAGTTTGATGTGACGGAGTTCCTTGCATTTCAAAAAATGGTGCAGCCATCCTACCAATGCCTTGAATGGTTTGTTCACAGATAACTTGCGAAATGCTGCCTTGTAAATGAGCTGGGCTTAGTTCTGAATAAATCTGCCATTCAGTGGTACACCTTCCTTCTCCTTCCTCATATTGTACGTGGCAAGATACAGTTCCATAAGTATCATCGCACAATTTCCCACCTGGGAACGGACGTCAAGCTCAGATGCACCATACGTCTTCACAAGTGCCCTGTTGGCATCGCGGTTCTTCCAAACAGTCTTAACTGTAGTTTCAGCCAGTCCCATGGCTTTCCCGATAACTGTGTTCCCTTGTCCCTCCTCCTTCATCTTGATAATCTCCAACCTGGTTGCGTGCATGAAAAGCTTCTTAACTCTTGGGGCTGGAGGCATGGTGCAGAGAAGGTACAGTTCAGGATGGAGCAAAAAAAAAAAGCCACACGTTGTACACGACAGGTTAGCTGCAGAGAGCAGATCCACACTGTGCACGAGCCTTGTCTGTAATGGTGCACCCGCCGCCTCCTACCCCAAGCTGCACAGTAGAATGCCCCGGGAATATCTGCGCATCAACATCACGACACGTGATGATGGACGCGTTGTGTGTGGGGGGGGTCGCATATTAATGGAAAATGGCGTTAACGAGCCACTCCTTGCCTCTACCTTGCATTCTGTGAGGTAAACTCGCACATTCAAGGTTTTTGGTCACTCACGCACAATGCGATTCGCGCACTCTGAGCTCACGCAGTAGGCAAGCCCACTGTACTAAAGTTCTGAGTCGACAGGATCGTTGCAGCAAAAGTTTACCACCAGTTCTTCCATTACTTCACATGTTCTGCTCTCATCTGTAACAAAAGATTATGCAGTACATAAGAGTTAGTATTTACATTCAGGATAATATAAGTATATTCACTGGAACTGGACCAAAAGCACTTCCACTGTTTGATCTCATCCTCTTAATTGTTAACACTACCTTGTTGTACATGAGATTAATAAGTATTTAAAACCATGGGTAATATAAATTTATTTACTAATGGTAAACCAAAAAAGATTTTTACTTGTGGATCCCACCTCTCAGTTCTCTACAGTAGCTATCACTTGTGTAGAAAAGGTTGTAATTTTTCCACCTCCTCTTCCTTCTCTGGAGACATCTATACAGGAAGAGGATTGAAGCCACTTTAGGCACCTTATATGCATTTTAACTGGTGACTGGAGGATTGTTTTACAATCAGAGCTTAAGAGAAGTGTATAGCTTATTGTGTTTGGTTGAAATACATCATAAGCACGATAATCTTCATTCAGGGCCACTGATAGCCTGTCTGCTGGGTTTGTATGGACATTTTAGTGAGCAGCTTGACAAAAGCACTCCACTCATGTGTGATCATTCATGCACCAGTCTTAGTTATGCCTGCCTCCGGCAGCCCTCAAGGTTTGCTCTTCCCCCCTCCCCCCCATTTTTAGCATGCTCTGTTCAATGCCCAGCCCCATTTTCAAGCTGATCAGGTTATCGTATGTGTCAGGAGTTTCACATGCCTGTCTGGTTCTTGTTTTGTGTTCTTTTGGTTAGTTTTGGGCTAATTTTTAAGAGGCTTGGCAGTCCAAGTTTGCTGTTTTGCGGTTCACCTGCATGTTCGTAATTTTTTTTTCTGTTTCAAGAGAGTATGGAACAGCGGGTGCAAGGATTGTATGGGTGAGGATGAAAGTAGGTACACAAGCGTGGGCGATTGTATGAGCGTATGCGCTGACACAGGACCAAGTGGCAAGAGTGAAAGATGAGTTTTGGGTGAGTGCAGAAGCATGTATGGACAAATTTGACAGGAGCGAGAGTGTTTTTGATTGGAGACATGAATGGCAAAGTTCAGAATGTACGAGTGGATGGAGTGGTTGGTCAGTGGGGTGTGCCAGCTGAAGTAGATGAGAATGGTAATGCTTTGGTGGACATCTGTGCTGGTAATGGGTTGGCAATAGTGAACACCTACTTTCGGCATAAGATGATCCACAGGTATACATGGAGAGTAATGAGGAGGATGGACGGTGACCTTGTTGAATGAAAGGCAATGATAGACTACATGTGTGTGGATGAGCGAATAAGAAGACAAGTGTTGGATGCAAGAGTGTGGAAAGGGTGGGGGAATGGAATCTCGGACCATCAATTAGTGATGACCAAGGTAAAGCTGCAAAGAAAATGGTTGAAGAGACGAAGGGAACAACAGGAGGGAACAGCTCCTGTGAGAAGAGTGGAGAAGTTGCAAGATAGTGAGAAAATGGCAGAGTATAAGAGCATAGTGGAAGAAAGATTGGAAAGGTATGAGTTAGAGCAGATGGAAGGGGTGGAAGGAGTATGTAATATATTCACAGAAGAGATAGGCGCAGCGTGTGAGCTGGTTTGTGGTGTGGGAGGAGATGCAGGGGCATGCAAGGGACAGCAAGGTGGATTGATGAGGTGAAACGAGCTGTGGAACAAAAGAAGAAGGAATACAGTGAATG
This sequence comes from Coenobita brevimanus, assembly GCF_032717465.1. Classification (NCBI taxonomy): domain Eukaryota; kingdom Metazoa; phylum Arthropoda; class Malacostraca; order Decapoda; family Coenobitidae; genus Coenobita; species Coenobita brevimanus. The sequence goes on from NC_136954.1 coordinate 8,854,150, forward strand.
GCTAGCAAGTAGAGGTAGGAGAGAAGATGAGAGAGAGAAGAGAGAGGTATATGTGAGCAGGAGAAGGGAGGTGAAGATACTGGTGAAGGAGAGTAAGAAGAAAGTGGATGAAAGAGTCTGAGAGGAATCTGAGTGTGAAATGGAGGGAAAGAAATTGTTTTGGAAGGAGGTAAGGAAAGTAAAGCAGTGTGAAAGGAGAAAAAATAGGAGAGTGAAAGATAAAATTGTTTTGGAAGGAGGTAAAGAAAGTAAGGCAGTATGAAAGAGAAAATAATAAGGGGAGTGAAAGACAGGAATAATAGATTGTTGGTGGAGAAGAGTGAGAAATTGAGGAGATGGAAGGAGCATTTTGAGGATTTGTTGAATGTAGAGTGAGAGCAGTGCGAATATATGTGGTTGGGGAATGGCTGGGAGAAAAGAGATGAGAGGAGGAAGAGATCAGTAGGCCGGAATAATGGAAGCAATGAAGAAGATCAAGATGGGAAAGGACCCAGGAATTGATGGAGTGTGTGGTGAAATGCTGAGGTCTGGGGGTGAGACTGCTGTGGAGTGGATATGGAAGTTGTGTAGATTGGCTTAGGAAGAGGGAAGGGTTCCAGAGGAATGGAAATCAGGGGATAATTGTTCCTTTATACAAAGGAAAAGGGGCGAGAGAAGTATGTGGTAACCATAGGGGTATTTCCCTTCTTAGTGTGTCTGGAAAAATATATGGTAGAATACTCACTGGTAGGGTTAGGCATATGACAGAGGAGCTAGTTGGAGAAGAACAAGGGGGATTTAGGAAGGGAAAAAGGTGTGTAGATCAGATATTTGTTCTATTTAGTGGAGAAGTATCTACAGAAGGGAAAGAAAGTATATACTGCCATAGTGGACTTGGAGAAAGTTTATGACAGAATAGATAGGCAAGGTATGTGGAGTGGAGGGGAAATTGTTTAGTGCTGTGAAGAGTATGTACGCAGGAGCTAGGGCTAAGGTGTGAGTGGATGGTGAGCTGAGTTCTTTGATCTCAATGTGGGACTGAAACAGGGTTGTGTGATGTCTCCATTGCTGTTTAATATATACAGTACATGGATGGGGTTGTAAAGGAGGTGCAAGGTAAGGCAGTGGATGTGGGGGGTGGCTCTAATGAATGAGGGTGAGATTTGGATGATTCCGGTGTTGCTGTTTGCTGATGATACAGTATTGTTGCGTGAAGATGAATGGGAGTTGCAAGGTTTGGTGGAGGGATTTAGGACAGTGTGTAGGAAGAGGAATCTGAAAGTTAATGTAAACATGAGTAAAGTTATGGTGTTTGAGAGGAATGAAGTCACAGAATGCACAATGAGGTTGGATGGTGAGGTTATAGAGAATATGAGTGCATTCAAGTACTTGGGTAGTGTGATGAGTAAGGATGGAACTTTGGGGGATGAAGTGCTTGCAAGGGTGCATCAGGGAAGCAAGGTTGTTGGTTTACTGAAAGCAATGATGAGAAATACGGAGGTGAGTATGGAAGAAGTCACTGCATGATAGTATTGTGATCCCTACCCTGACGTATGGAAGCGAGGCATGGACCTTGCAAGAGGGGAACAAGTCAAGAGTGAGAGCATTGGAAATGAGTTACTTGAGCGGAGCATGTGGAGTGACATGGAGGGACAGGTTGACGAATGAAGAAGTGAAGGAACGTTGTGGGGTGGATGTGGATGTGGTTGAGAAGATTAGGAGAAATACACTGAGGTGGTTTGGACACGTGGAGAGAATGAAGAATGAAGGACTGGCTAAGAGGGTGTATGTAGGTGAGGTGGAGGGAGGAAGAGGGAGGGGAAGACCGAGGATGAGGTGGAGGGATGGAGTTGAAAGGTATATGAGGGAGGGGGGAGTGAGTTGGGGGGAGGGTAGTCAAATGGTGGGTGACAGAGCGACTTGGAGGCGTTTCCTTTGCGGGATTAGGGCGTCGGGCTATAGATAGATAGATAGATAGTATTGTTTTGTTTTTTTCTTGGAAGGAACTGTTTTGCGGGCTTAGCCTTGGTTCCTTCTTCCTCGCATAAAAAAAAAAAATGTCGGATACCATTAGAAAATTCCTGGGCGATACCATTCCGTGTGTGTGTGTGTGTGTGTGTGTGTGTGTTATTACCTAATTGTTCTTATCTAATTGTAACTCAACAGGAATGTGTCAAGCGCATACTGTCCCATGTATAAAATCACTTTTGACATATATATCCCTAAATTTATGAATTGTTTTGGCACACACTATTTCATTTGGTAGTGGATTCCACTAATCAATTTCCATATTTGGGAAACTGAATTTCCTTACGTCTTTATCACCTCTCTTTTTATGCAGTTTTTTGCAGCGTCCTATTGCTGATGTTTCCCCATAGGTTATACACTATTTATGCCTATTTTCTCTTTCCCTGAGACACATTTATATAGCATAATCATGTCTCCTCTTTTCCTTCTCTCCTGTAGTGTTGGCAGATTCAGTTTTTCTAGTCTTTCTTCATAGCTTAGATCCCTTAAGCTTGGTACCCATCTTGTGGCGGCCCTTTGAACTTTTTCAATCTTCTCTATGTGTTTCTTGAGAAGAGGATTTCAGACTACTGATGCATACTCCAGGGTTGGTCTGATGAATGATGTTATCTTTCTCAGCATGTCTTCAGGGTTGGTCTGATGAATGATGTTATCTTTCTCAGCATGTCTTCATTTATGTATGTGAATGTTATTCTCATATTAGCAAGCAGTGTATACATGTCCTGTACCTTCTCACTGATGTGGTATCCGGAGATAGCCCGTTATTGATAATCACTCCTAGGTCCTTTTCTCTTTCTGATATGTGTAAGGTTTTACTTCCTAACTTATAATCCCAATCTGGTCTTTTTCCACTTTTACCAAACTTAATTACATGAAACCTGTGCACACTGAATTCCATTTGCCATTTATCGCTCCATTCATGAAGTTTATTTTATTCTTCTTGTAGCTTTCTACAAGAGTCTATGTTAGGAATGCTCCTTTGTATTATTGCATCGTCAGCAAACATATTCAGATAGCTTTCATTTCCAGTGCTACTGTCTGTGTCATTTATATACACTAAAAACATCATTGGTGCCAGCACTGAGCCCTGTGGCTCCACTAGTTATATGCTGAGTAATTTCCCCGTAGTACTGTTCACATTTCCCTTTTTCTGAGAAAATCTTGCATCCAACAGTACAGGTTGCCTTGGATTCCTCCCTGATGGTACAAATTCCATAAGTCTTTGGTGAGGTTCTCTGTCAAATGCTTTCTTGAAATCTAGATAGATACTGTCCACCCATCCTTCTCTTTTCTGTAATGTTTCTGCAATATCACAGTAGCTTAGTAAATTAGTAACACATGATCTTCCCTTTCTAAAACCAAACTGCCTTTCTGTTATCATACTGTGTTCTAGATGGTTTACCCAAACTTCTCTTTTCAGCTTTTCTAATATCTCACAATACTGGTTAGTGATATTAGTCGGTAGTTGAGTGGATTTTGTATATCACCTTTCTTGAATAGGGGAACAATGTGTGCTTTCTTCCAAATATCAGGTAGTTTACCTTGACCCAAGGATTCCTTGAATATTAAATATATTGGTCTACTTAACTCTTCTGCACATTCATGTAGCACCCAACATGAGATTTCGTCCGGACCATTTGCTTTTCCTTTGTCTAATTTACTTAACTCCTCCTGTATTTCTTTTTCTGATATTTATATATCTGGCAATGTGTGGGCAAGCTTGTTCCATCTCATCACTCTCCAAATTATTTTCTTCTATAAAAACCGACTGGAAATTTTTATTTAGTGTTTCACAAATATCCTTCTCTTGTATACAGATGATGCCAACCTTGGTTTTGCTGTGGATGTAGCTGTAAAAAAGCTTCGGTTGATCACTACTTTTATTTACAATGTCTTCCTGAAACTGTCTTTGGACTTCTCTCCTTATCCTTGAATAATCATTTCTTGCCTTTGTATAGATATATGTCCTCTCATCATTGTGTCTTCTGTATCTCCTGCACAACAAGCATCTTTTTTTCTTTAGACTTTTTACATTCTGTATTAAACCATTTCTTTACTTTCTTTTCTGCTTCTTTGTGCTGTGGGATGTAATTTTGGACTCCTATTTCATAAAGTTCACAGAGTTATCTATATACAACATTTAAATTTTGTCCTCTAAGCTCTTTTTCCCACTCTAAGAAGTACTTTTTAGGTCATGGTAGTTGCCGTTTTTACATGTTAGGCTCTTTTTGTAACTCTCATTACTGTTAACTATGTCATATGCAATCCTGAAGTTGCAATTTAACATTGCATGGTCGCTTTTGCTGAATGGAGGGTGATACATTATATTATCAATATCATTTTCTTGCCTAGTAAATATAAGATCTAGTACTGATGGATCATCAGGTCTCCTTTTTCCGATGATTTCCTTGACATGTTGTTAGGAAAAACTTCTGCACAAGGTCCAGGAGCTTTTGGTCCCAACAGCTTTCATGGTTTCTTACATCTAGAGTATTCCAGTTTATATTTGTATTGAAATCTCCAGTTAATATGATTCTCTCAGATTTCTCTTCCATTCTATGTAGTAATGCTCTTAAACTTTGAACTGTACTCTCTGCCATGTCTTCATAATCGCCTCTTTCCCAAGTGTTTGTTTTGGGTGGCATATATAAATTTGCCACAAGTAATTTCCCTTTAGATGTAGTAATCTCTACTGCAATCAGTTCTACTTGTGAGGGTATATCTAGTTCTATTTCTTTGACTTGTAGTTTTTTCTTTGTTAACATGATTCCTCCTCCTCTTTTTAAATTCCTATCTCTTCTCCATATATTGTATTCTTCTAAGTTTAGGGTACCGTTTGATATCCTTGGGGTTAATTTTGTTTCAGTTAGGCAAATAATATGTGGTTCCTTTTCTTTGGTATATATAATCTTTCATCTCTAATAATTTAGATACCATTCCATCTACATCTGAGTGCATCAACTTAATCATCTTGTTTACATACTTGCCATAACTTGAGTATACTACCTTCCTTTCTTTTATTCCCTTCTGGTTAAGTATCACTTTCTTATCTGCAATCCAATTACTTTGTAAGAAAAAAAATTCTCTTCCTCTGATCTTTCCTCATATTTTGTTTTTGCTTCCTTCCTCTTCCCCTTTAGTGTACCCAATTCCTCTTGAGATAGGCATCATTTTATCCAGACTTTTTTGAATTCCTTTTTTTCCAACAGTTTGTTGGCATTTTTAAATATTTCCTCTACAGTGTTTGCACTCTGGAATGTTACTTTCAGGGGCCTTGGCTTACTTCTCTCATATTTCCCTAGTCTTTTATATTCTTCTATATCTTTCTAACAGATATCCTCTGATATTTGCTGCAGTATGTTCATTATATTTTCCATCTCCTTTTTGTCCTTTGAGATTCTATTTTTAATTTCTTCACCTATGCCACTGATTACTGTGGATTTGTTCATCTCTAGCTACAGCTTCCCTAACTAGTTTTGGGTTATTCTTTACAACTTGTTTCACTTCCTTTCTTACACTTTTTTCTTCTACCCTTGCATCTAAATCATTCTGTACTTTCACCATTTCAGCATACGTACTTTGTATCTCATCTTGGTAATTTCTCACCATTTCATTTACCTGTTATTTTCTCTTCAGCGTTACTACTTTGGTCCATCAGACTGCTTGCTTGCCTGATTTTCTCCGTATCAATTCTGAAATCATCCATATTTCTCTCATGGTTAATAACTGTACATCCCATTTCACTAGCCTTTGTTCTCACTGAATTTATCTCAGCTGATACTTCATCTATTGTTGTGGCTTTTCTGTTTATTTCCTTTATTAATTCCTATTTTTTTTTCCTTCTGTCTGCATTGCTCATTCTTGATTTCTTCAATTTCCATTTGAAAAGATCTTTCTGGCCTACTTACTCTTTCATCTAATTTGTCATAAGTTTCCTTTTCAATCAGGTCTGAGTAGAAGTCATTATCCTGTTTTTTTACCTTCCTATCTTTTCTTAACACCTTCTACAGGCATCTTTCTAAAATAGGCCATTTTAAAGAAAAGATCTCTATTTACAGTTACTGCATCACTCTGTCGTCTGCTAACCTCGGTGCTGTTCAGCTGACGTGAGGAAATTTATCACATTCCTTGACACTGATATACTTACTTTACACTTCTTTGTTATTTTTTGTTTTAATATGTTGCATCATCACCTAAATTAGCTTGATACGAGCTTGACCCACAAAAAAAAAAATACAATTTAGGTATCCCCAGAGCCAGCTCTGTGATATGCGTCCAACCCGGGTACTAGCCACTCTGTGAGAGGGAGAGAGAGAGAGAGAGAGAGAGCAGAACATATTTCAGTGGTCAAAACCTGGGATAAAAACATATCGTTCAAAATAAGAGACGAAACCCAATTTACCAACTCCCCTCCTAAGGATCCCAGTAGGCAAAATCAACAGGTAGAATTTAAGTTTCTAGCCAAAACAGGCAACAAAAATGACGACATTGGTCAAAATAAGGCACAAAATTTGAGTAACCAATCAAAATATGTTATGATGGTTAATTTGATGGCTAGAATAGGACAACACAAATCGTCAGCCAAAAAGATGCACAGTATAGTAATGTATTAAAAGTGGCTTAGGGTAGATTTTCGTGGTCAAAACCCAACGTACTGGTCAGAACAAAGGACAAAACAGAAATGACCAAATCTTCCTCCTTTGGGATCCCAGTTGGAAAGGTCTAAAGACTTGTGTGGTGTTGTCCCAGGAGGCTCCTAACCACATAATTATCCCATTACATGTGAGGGCACTCAGGTGTTCCGCTTTTAACCTGTGAAAGTTGGAATGTTAGATTCTCTCTCTCTCTCTCTCTCTCTCTCTCTCTCTCTCTCTCTCTCTCTCTTCTCTCTCTCTCTCTCTCTCTCTCTCTCTCTCTCTCTCTCTCTCTCACTCCTGTCTTGCTTCATGAATACTCTTGCCAGCTCAAATCAACTTATCATAGTAAAATGGTAGAAAATGTAAGCAATTATACCATGAGAAGAACAACTAGCTGACAGACAGACAGAGGGATAAGGCAAAAGACAATCAGACTCAACTAGGTGGCTAACAACAACGGCTAAATGGCCGTTGTGGGCCTTACAGCGTTGTTGGGCACCCCTCTATGTTGCAGGGTATTTGGTTAGCCAGTAGCAGGAGCCAGCCTAGTGTAATGTCCTGTAAGGGATTTCAGAACTTTTTTTTTTTTTTAAGTTAGGTCAAATTACGGTTGATTAAGGTTACTTTCATTAAACTGGGTTTGCTTTGATTTGCTTTGGTTGGCTAGGCTTGGTTTGGTTTAACTTGGCGAGGTTGGGTTAGGGTTGTTTTGGTTTGGTTTAGTTTGGCTTGGCTTGGCTTGGCTTGGCTTGGCTTAATTTGGTTAGGTTGGCCTAGGTTTTGTTTGACGATTGTTATGGTTTGGTTTGGTTTGGTTAGGCTTTGTTTGGTTGGATTGGCTTTGCATTGTTTATTTTACCTAGGTTGTGTTGGGTTAGGTTAGGCTAGGTTGTTTGGTTTGGTTTAAAAGGTTTGGTTTGACTTGGTCAGGTTTGGTTAGGTGAGGTTTGGTTGACTTGGTTCTAGTTTTGCTAGGTTTGGTTTAATTTCGTGTGGCTTGGTTTACTTAGGTTTGCTTTGGATGGTTGGGTTGGGTTTAATGTAGTTTGGATAGGAGGGGTTGGGTTGGGTTGGGTTGCGTTGGGTTTATAGTTTAGTTTAGTTTAGCTTAGTTTAGTTTGACTTTGCGCTATTACTTTAGACTTTAACCCATTAACTCTCAGGGTTCCTGTGTAGGGTTTTTGCTGGGAGGATACTAAGTGTACTGCCCTCCGCCTATGAGCTCATAGCCGCGAAGCTCATAGGTCCCTCCCCCGGGGTTTCCTCCTTAATTAACTTTTGAAAATGCCCAGTTCTGTCCTATATTGAGGACGCTGGGTGCAAACTGGTTATTTGTGCACTGAGACAAAATGGTAGAAACAAATCAGTATTAAACAGCAATAAAATAACTGCTGTTGGGCGAGGTTTGCTGTGCCTGGCACCTCTAGTTTGGGTTGGTTCGGTTGGCTAGAATTGGTTTCGTTTGGTTCATTTTGGATTGGTTTGATTAGGTTGTATGGTTTGGACTGGTTTGATTAGGTTGCTTGGTTTGGATTGGTTTAGTTAGGTTCGTTGGCTAGATCTGGTTTCGTATAGTTCATTCTGGACAGGTTTAATTAAGTTTGGTTGGATTGGTTTAGTTCGTGGTTGCGTATAGTTCATTCTGGACAGGTTTGATTAAATTTGGTTGGACTGGGGTGAGTGTCGTCGCAGCCGGCCGTGACTTGGGAGTGTAATATCCGGTGGGTGTAAGTGTAGTCGGGTTCTGGGGTTACGCCTTCTCCGGTTAAGGGTGGAATTACACCGTGATAAATAAAAGGAAAATGAGAGGCGTCAGAAATTGGATGACCCCTGAGTTTTTATTTTTTTTTATTATTTTTTTTGTCTGACCTTTTTTTTCTGCTGTCAATCGCTATATATTTTTTGTTCCTCTCTCTCTCTCTCTCTCTCTCTCTCTCTCTCTCTCTCTCTCGTTTGTATTTTCATTTTTATGTTGTTCGCGCTGGTTGAATTGAACTGTGTTCGATAGCACGTATGTCGGTGATTTTTTTCTATTGGCGATTTTTTGGTGTGATTTTTTAAACATTTCTCGAGTCATCTTGTTGTTATTATTTTTTTACGAATCATCTTGTTATTACTGATTTTATATTTCTTTTTTGTTTCTTGCCAGTCAGTTTCTTGTTCCATTATCATTTTTTTTTTTTGTATTATTGGTTATACAGGATATGTTGAGGTTAGATGGAGAGATAAAGATAGATGGATAGATAGGTAGACTGGTAGCTGGAAAGATAAGAGAGGGATAGATACAGGGGATGAGAACAAATATAGCAGGTAGACAGGCAAATAGATAAGTTACAAGAGAGATGGTTAAATTATAGAGAAAGCGAGACAATGGATAGATAGATAGATAAATAGATAGATAGTTAGGTAGATAGACAGATAGATAGTTATATAGGTAGGCAGGTAGGTGTAAAGTAAGATAATCGGTTAACTCAGTGGTATAATAGAGAGAGAGAGAGAAAGAGAAAGAGGGAGAGAGAGAGAGAGAGAGAGAGAGAGAGGGAGCTGTAAGTAGGTAGGTTAGGTAGGTAGATAGGTAATGAGGTGTTGAGAACCAGTATTTGGAGGTAAATGCTATGGTAGATAGGTAGGTGGGCATTTGGAAATAGTAGTAGGTAGGTAGGCAGGTACCGAGGCAGGAGGCAGGGATGGTATGGTAAGTGTGTGGTCGGTAGGTAGGCAGGTAGGTAGGTGTCTGATCGGTAAGTAGGTATGGTGTGTTTTTAGTTGGTAGGTGAGGTAGATTTGTAGCAGGTATCTGAGTAGGTAAGTCGATGAAAATGAGACCAGAAGCAGACTAGATAGATAGACAGACATACATATAGACAGATAATCGTACATAAAAAAGGTAATCATATAGACATGTACGCAATACTGGTGGCTAATCATGAGGTGGATTTCACATGCCTTTTATATTGGTTGCTATAAAAATAAATGGCAATTGTACATGTATAAGGAGGTGGCCCTGGTAATTGGTAGGCAGATGTGTAAGTAGTAATGTGTGTGTGTGTGTGTGTGTGTGTGTGTAACGGGTTGATTATTGCACTCAGACATTAAGAAATATTAGCAAGTGGATTGACAACAGATCATTATAGAAAGTGATGGTGGCTGGCTGTAGGTAGATATGTGTTAGTAGGTTAGTAGGTATGTAGAGAGGTCTGTAAGTAGTTATGTAGGTAGAAAGACCCGTTGGTAGATGTGCATGGTGAGGCAGTTGAGAAAGTGTACTACACTGAGTGATTTTAGTGGTAGGTAAGGTACTAGGTGATTTGTTAGGTAGGTGTAGGTAGGTAAGTAGGTATGAAGGAAGGCAGAGAGATTGGCAGATTAGACTATACCACACCCATGGGTTGATTGATGAACACATACACACACACACACACACACACACACACACACACACACACACACACACATTCTCTCTCTCTCTCTCTCTCTCTCTCTCTCTCTCACGCTGTCTCTTTCTCTGTCTGTCTGTCTGTCTGTCTGTCTGTCTCTCTCTCTCTCTCTCTCTCTCTCTCTCTCTCTTGACAACCACGCAACACCTGTATACCCACACTCACCCATTTTCCATCCAACTCCCATTTAGTCGTTACTCGGTCCTCTATAAAGGCAATTGGTCAACTCTGGAACTCTCATCCTTAGTCAATGTTTCTCAGTGCCTGTGACCAGTCATTTAAGCGCAGTGGGTTCTGGCATCTCGAAACGAAGTCATTTAAGCGCAGTGTGTTCTGGCATCTCGAAACGAAGGGATATTGACTTTTTCTTTCAGGAGACAATTTTGGCAGCTCTAACTATCTACCTGTCTATCTGTATATCGATGTATCCATCTATATTCATCCTATCCTGTCTGTCAGTCGGTGTCAGTCTGTCTATCTGTCTGTCTGTCTGTCTATCTATCTATCTAATATGGAAGTATGCAAACATTGTATTTAGGGAGAAAGTTAAATAAGTAGATCAGCAGGAAGGTACTTAGGAAAATGAGTATGAAGAAGTCTGTCTATCTGTCTGTCTGTCTGTCTATCTATCTATCTAATATGGAAGTATGCAAACATTGTATTTAGGGAGAAAGTTAAATAAGTAGTTCAGCAGGAAGGTACTTAGGAAAATGAGTATGAAGACAGTAAGGCCGATTGTTAGATAGGTAGATCAGTATTACAGGTAAAAACATATTTAATCCCTAATGTAATGTAGTTAGGCAAGATGTGTGTAAGTAAGCAATGTAGGTAGGAAGGGAGGGAGGGGAGGAGGACGTGGCAGAGTTTTAATCAGTTTTATAGTTAGGCATTCTTGGTAAAACAGGTACATTCTGGTGTGTAATGCATGTCAGGTAGCTAGAAATCTGTGACTAAGCTGTGTAGGTAGATAGGTTGGTAGGTAGGTAAGTGAGGGAATAGGAAATGGCAGGGTAGGTAAGTATGTGTACTATTTATTGTGGTGTATAAGATGGGTAAGTAGAAACTGTGAATAAGCCATGTACGTAAATGGCGGCGTAGGTAGATAGGTAGGTAAGGAGGGAGTGGTTGGAACAATAATTTAGGTAGGTAGGCAGGTAGGTAGCTAAGTGTGTAAAATGGGTTAGTAGAATGCAGTGTAAGTAGTTGGGAATGTAGGGAAAGGGTGGCAAGGCAGGCAGGCAAGCAGGCAGGCAGGCAGGCAGGTTATCTGATCTCCTAGACTACTCCACATATATATGTTGTATTTTGTGGTGTATATATAAGTAGAAACTGTAAGTAAGTAAGAAGGGAGGGTAGGTAGGTGGTAGGTAGGTAGAAAGGTATATAGGTATATAGGTAAGTAGATAGGTGGGTAAGAAGGGAGGGTGTGGCAAGGTAAGTAGGTAGGTAGGAAGATAGGTATATAGGTAAGTAGATAGGTAGGTAAGAAGGGAGGGTGTGGCAAGGTAGGTAGGTAGGTAGGAAGATAGGTATATAGGTAAGTAGATAGGCAGGTAAGAAGGGAGGGTGTGGCAAGGTAGGTAGGTAAGTAGGTAGGTAGGAAGATAGGTATGTAGGTAAGTAGATAGGTAAGAAGGGAAGGTGTGGCAAGGTAGGTAGGTAGGCAGGAAGATAGGTATATAGGTAAGTAGATAGGTGGGTAAGAAGGGAGGTGTTGCAAGGTAGGTAGGTAGGTAGGAAGATAGGTATGTAGGTAAGTAGATAGGTGGGTAAGCAGGGAGGGTGTGGCAAGGTAGGTAGGTAGGTAGGTAGATAGGTAGGTAGGTTATCCCACGCTCTCGACTCTCCACTCCCCAGCTGTTCACCGCGCTAGGGCAACCCCACATAACTTTTAATCAATTTACCTTCATTATAGAGCAAGGAGCCGTACCTGATAGTTTGCCGGGGCCAGGGTATCTCGGGGTAAGAGAGAGAGAGAGAGAGAGGTATGACTTTTAACAGACATTTCAGTTTAGGACAGACTCCGGGTACTTGATGGATTACTAGACATCTTTCTGAAATTAACTAAAATCCTGTTGTGGTATCTATCTGTCTGTCTGTCTGTCACTATCGGTATCTGTTTATTATCTATCTATCCATCCATCCATCTGTTTATTTGTCTTTGTCGTCTACTCGTGTCATGCCCCATCATGACCGCAGGGGCACGGGGCAAAGCTACTTAGTTCTGACATTTAAGGCGAGTGTGACCAGCCTCGCTCGGCGCTGAGTGGCATTTTGTGAGCAATACTCGTAAATAAACCCGAGTTGCCCTTTGAATGCAGACTCTCACGGACTCAAGTTGGAGTGCCCTAACCCACTAAACCACAAGGCGACATGTGGGTATATGGTTACCACTGAACGTAGTAAATGGTTTCCATGGATAGGGGAAACCATTCGTCTTGTCACTCAGGGTAGAGTCACCCGAAGGCAACACTACATCGAGTGAGTGGAGGGAGGTGAATAAGATGAGTATAAATGAGTTAGGGTAGGCGAGGTAAATGAACAATGGGTTGAGAGTGGTGGGTGAGATGATAGATGCGGTTGTCTATCTATTAACTTGCTCTTCTTATTTATCTCTCTTATCTATCGTTTTATCCACTTTGCCTCCTAGTTATCTCTTCCCCGGGTCTTCCTCAGAACAGGTTAGTGAGAGTTGGCTGGGTGGGGTGGTTAAATTGTGCTCTGATCTACAGTCGTGTTCCTTCAGTGCTTTTTAAGAGAGAGAGAGAGAGAGGGAGAGAGAGTTTTGTGTGTGTGTGTGTGTGTGTGCTAAGACGGTTCAGGTTATCCTTGCGCCTGCTTTTTTGTTTATTTTGTTTATCTCCTCGTTTATTTGTTTTTTACCTGTCGTTCATTAGTCCCGTTATGCCCCCCAGGTGTGTTGTTTACATTTTACTGTTTGTGTTTGCTTCGTACTTTATCATTTTATTATGTTTGTCGCGTGTGTTTTTGTTGTGTTTATTTCCAGTTTGATTTATCGTTTACTTTGTCTTTCTTTTGGTTACCTCTGCCATCGAAGTTGGAGGAAGATATGTGTTCACCTATGTTTGTCTGTATGTTTGTTTGTTCCCCCCCCCACACACAAAGCATCCGTGTCACTCCTGTTAACGGCAAATATGACATGAAAAAACGTGTTGATATTTCGAGCTAATATTTGTCTCGAAAATAATAGAAAACTCAGACAAAATCATCAGGATGTTGCTCGTTAACATGGCGGTTTTGTTACTCTCGTTGGTTGGGTTTGGGGTGATGGTGTTTGGGGTTGTGAGTCCTTTGTCGGGATGGGCTGCGGCGCAATGGAAGGCTACCCTACTGCAAGAGACCCCACGGCCCTCCTAGCTTGCCTCCGTTGGGGTGTTAGGTAGACTGTTCCCTCAGCGCCCCCAGGTATCCACTCGGTGCGGACCCCCTCCCTCTGGTTTTCACCCAACCCCGTTCCTCACCTGATTCCCGCACACCGACTACCACGCCAGGCTGAGGGAGTGCCAGGCCGCCAGGTACGGCTTCCCGGGCTACGTGGTGACGGTGATGGTGACGGTGGTGATGGCCGCTTACCTGTGAGGTCAAAGGGTACTCTGGTACCTCAACACCTCCCTCCTGTCCACCTCCCTCCCGAACCTCCCCTGGGTCCTTCCTTTTCCCAAATTCACCATGTCCAAGCTACCCGGTCACCCCAGAAGGGCAGCAAACTCCAGCCCCCCCATGCACATCACGACGCCTGGGCATCACCCCCACCCCACCACTGCAACGACCAAAACCCCCACCACACCACCCATCCCCACTGACCCCTCCCCCCTTGCCACCAGGACCCCCCTCGCCCCTCAGTGACGATGAGGGCGACTAGCCACACGTGTATGAGTTGTACCGTACACCGATGTTGAACATGGCCTTGGTTAGTGCGTGAACACACCCTGACGCCTCCCTCACGTACTCCCTCAGTGAGTATCTGGCACTCCAGTCACAGCGGCGTTCCTCACTCCACTTCACCCCATTCATGGATGTTCCTCAACTTCACTCTGTGATTGGGTATTCATCACTCCACCCTGTGATCGGGTGCTGATCTTCCCACCCTGTCATAGGGTACCTGATCTTCCCACCCAGCGATAGGGTGCCGACCTTCCCACCCTGTGAGAGGGTGCTGACCTTCCCATCCTATGATAGGGTGCTGATCTTCCCACCCTGTTATAGGATGCTGATCTTCCCATCCTGTGATAGGGTGCTGATCTTCCCACCCTGTGACTGGGTGCTGACATTCCCACCCTGTGATAGGGTGCTGACCTTCCCACCCTGTGATAGGGTGCTGATCACTACACCCTGTGATAGGGTGCTGATCTTCACATCCTGTGATAGGGTGCTGACCTTCCCATCCTGTGATAGGGTGCTGATCACTACACCCTGTGATAGGGTGCTGACCTTTTCACCCTGTGATATGGTGCTGATCACTACACCTTGTGATAGGGTGCTGATCTTTTCACCCTGTGATACGGTGCTGATCTTCCCACCCTGTGATAGTGTGCTGACCTTCCCACCCCGCGATAGGGTGCTGACCTTCCCACACTGTGATAGGGTGCTGATCACTACACCCTGTATTAGGGTGCTGATCATCCCACCCTGCAATAGGGTGCTGACCTTCCCACCCTGTGATAGGGTGCTGATCACTACACCCTCTGATAGGGTGCTGATCTTCCCACCCTGTAATAGGGTGCTGACCTTGCCACCCTGCTGAGCTTCCCACCCTATGATAGGATGCTGATCACTACACCCTTTGATAGGGTGCTGATCTTCCCATCCTATGATAGGGTGCTGACCTTCCCACCCTGTGACAGGGTGCAAACCTTCTCACCCTGTGATAAGGTGCTGATCACTACACCCTCTGGTAGGGTGCTGATCTTCTCACCTTATAATAGGGTGCTGACCTTCCCACCTTGTGATAGGGTGCTGATCACTACACCTTGTGATAGGGTGCTGATCTTTTCACCCTGTGATAGGGTGTTGACCTTCCCACCCTGTGATAGAGTGTTGATCTTCCCATCCTGTGATAGGGTGCTGATCACTACACCCTGTGATAGGGTGCTGACCTTCCCACCCTATGATAGGGTGCTGACCTTCATACCCTGTGATAGGGTGCTGATCACTACACCCTGTGATAGGGTGCTTCTCATCCCACCCTGTAATAGGGTGCTGACCTTCCCACCCTGTGATAGGGTGCTGACCTTCTCACCCTGTGATAGGGTGCTGATCACTACACCCTGCATTAGGGTGCTGATCATCCTACCATGCGATAGGGTGCTGACCTTCCCACCCTGTGATAGGATGCTGATCACTACAGCATCTGATGGGATGCTGATCTTCCCACCCTGTGATAGGGTGCTGACCTTCACCCTGTGATAGGGTGCTGACCTTCCCACCCTATGAGAGGGTGCTGATCTTCCCACCCTGTGATAGGGTGCTGATCTTCCCACCCTGTGATTGGGTACTGACCTTCCCACCCTGTGATAGGGTGCTGACCTTCCCACCCTGTGATAGGGTGCTGATCTTCACATCCTGTGATAGGGTGCTGACCTTCCCACCCTGTGACTGGGTGCTGACCTTCCCACCCTGTGATAGGGTGCTGACCTTCCCACCCTGTGACAGGGTGCTGACCTTCCCACCCTGTGACAGGGTGCTGATCACTACACCCTGTGATAGGGTGCTGATCTTCACATCCTGTCATATGGTGCTGACCTTCCCACCCTGTGATAGGGTGCTGATCACTACACCCTGTGATAGGGTGCTGATCTTCCCACCCTGTGATAGGGTGCTGACCTTCCCACCCTGTGATAGGGTGCTGATCACTACACCCTGTGATAGGGTGCTGATCTTCCCACCCTGTGATAGGGTGCTGACCTTCCCACCCTGTGATAGGGTGCTGATCACTACACCCTGTGATAGGGTGCTGATCTTCCCACCCTGCAATAGGGTGCTGACCTTCCCACCCTGTGATAGGGTGCTGATCACTACACCCTCTGATAGGGTGCTGATCTTCCCACCCTGTAATAGGGTGCTGACCTTCCCACCCTGTGATAGGGTGCTGACCTTCCCACCCTGTGATAGGGTGCTGACCTTCCCACCCTGTGATAGGGTGCTGATCTTCCCATCCTGTGATAGGGTGCTGATCACTACACCTTGTGATAGGGTGCTGATCTTCCCACCCTGTGATAGGGTGCTGACCTTCCCACCCTGTGATAGGGTGCTGATCACTACACCCTCTGATAGGGTGCTGATCTTCCCACCCTGTGATAGGGTGCTGACCTTCCCACCCTGTGATAGGGTGCTGACCTTCCCACCCTGTGATAGGGTGCTGATCTTCCCACCCTGTGATAGGGTGCTGACCTTCCCACCCTGTGATAGGGTGCTGATCTTCCCATCCTGTGATAGGGTGCTGATCACTACACCCTGTGATAGGGTGCTGACCTTCCCACCCTGTGATAGGGTGCTGACCTTCCCACCCTGTGATAGGGTGCTGATCACTACACCCTGTGATAGGGTGCTGATCTTCCCACCCTGTGATAGGGTGCTGACCTTCCCACCCTGTGATAGGGTGCTGACCTTCCCACCCTGTGATAGGGTGCTGACCTTCCCACCCTGTGATAGGGTGCTGATCTTCCCACCCTGTGATAGGGTGCTGACCTTCCCACCCTGTGATAGGGTGCTGACCTTCCCACCCTGTGATAGGGTGCTGATCACTACACCCTCTGATAGGGTGCTGATCTTCCCACCCTGTGATAGTGTCCTGACCTAACCACACTGTGATAGGGTGCTGATCACTACACCATGTATTAGGGTGCTGATCTTCCCACCCTGCAATAGGGTGCTGACCTTCCCACCCTGTGATAGGGTGCTGATCACTACACCCTCTGATAGGGTGCTGATCTTCCCACCCTGTAATAGGGTGCTGACCTTCCCACCCTGTGATAGGGTGCTGACCTTCCCACCCTATGATAGGATGCTGATCACTACACCCTTTGATAGGGTGCTGATCTTCCCATCCTGTGATAGGGTGCTGACCTTCCCACCCTGTGATAGGGTGCTGATCACTAAACCCTGTGATAGGGTGCTGACCTACCCACCCTGTGAAAGGATGCTGACCTTCCCACCCTGTGATAGGGTGCTTCTCATCCCACCCTGTAATAGGGTGCTGACCTTCCCACCCTGTGATAGGGTGCTGACCTTCCCACCCTGTGATAGGGTGCTGATCTTCCCACCCTGCATTAGGGTGCTGATCATCCTACCCTGCGATAGGGTGCTGACCTTCCCACCCTGTGATAGGGTGCTGATCACTACACCGTCTGATAGGGTGCTGATCTTCCCACCCTGTGATAGGGTGCTGACCTTCCCACCCTGTGATAGGGTGCTGACCTTCCCACCCTGTGATAGGGTGCTGACCTTCCCACCCTGTGATAGGGTGCTGATCACTACACCCTGTGATAGGGTGCTGATCTTCCCACCCTGTGATAGGGTGCTGACCTTCCCACCCTGTGATAGGGTGCTGACCTTCCCACCCTGTGATAGGGTGCTGACCTTCCCACCCTGTGATAGGGTGCTGACCTTCCCACCCTGTGATAGGGTGCTGATCTTCCCACCCTGTGATAGGGTGCTGACCTTCCCACCCTGTGATAGGGTGCTGACCTTCCCACCCTGTGATAGGGTGCTGATCACTACACCCTGTGATAGGGTGCTGATCTTCCCACCCTGTGATAGGGTGCTGACCTTCCCACCCTGTGATAGGGTGCTGATCTTCCCACCCTGTGATAGGGTGCTGATCTTCCCACCCTGTGATAGGGTGCTGATCTTCCCACCCTGTGATAGGGTGCTGATCTTCCCACCCTGTGATAGGGTGCTGATCTTCCCACCCTGTGATAGGGTGCTGACCTTCCCACCCTGTGATAGGGTGCTGACCTTCCCACCCTGTGATAGGGTGCTGATCTTCCCACCCTGTGATAGGGTGCTGATCTTCCCACCCTGTGATAGGGTGCTGACCTTCCCACCCTGTGATAGGGTGCTGATCAATACACCCTGTGATGGGGTGCTGACCTTCCCACCCTGTGATAGGGTGCTGATCACAAAACCCTGTGATATGGTGCTGATCTTCGCATCCTGTGATAGGGTGCTGACCTTCCCACCCTGTGATAGGGTGCTCATCTTCCCATCCTGTGATAGGGTGCAGATCACTACACCCTGTGATAGGGTGTCGACCTTCCCACCCTGTGATAGGGTGCTGATCACTACACCCTGTGATAGAGTGCTGATCTTCCTGACTTGTGATAGGGTGCTGATCACTACACCCTGTGATAGGGTGCTGCTTTTCCCATCCTGTGATAGGGTGCTGACCTTCCCACCACGCAATAGGGGTCTGACCTTCCCACCCTGTGATAGGGTGCTGATCACTACACCCTATGATAGGGTGCTGATCTTCCCATCCTGTGATAGGGTGCTGACCTTCCTACCCAGTGATAGGGTGCTGATATTCCCACCCCGTGATAGGGTGCTGATCACTCCACCCTGTGATCGGGTGCTGACCACTCCACCCTGTAATAGTGTGTTGATCACTACACCCTGTAATAGTGTGCTGATCTTCTCACCATGTGATAGGGTGCCGAATTTCCTACCCTGTGATAGAATGCTGACCTTCCCACCTTGTGATAGGGTGCTGACCTTCCCACCTTGAGTTAGGGTGCTGATCACTACACCCTGTGGTAGGGTGCGGACCTTCCCACCCTATGATCGGGTGCTGATCACTACAACCTGTGATCCGGTGCTGATCTTCCCACCGTGTGATAGGGTGCTGACCTTCCCACCGTGTGATAGAGTGCTGATTTTTCCACCCTGTGGTAGGGTGCTGATCTTTCCACCCTGTGATAAGGTGCTGATCTTCCCACCCTGTGATAAGGTGCTGATCTTCCCACCCTGTGATAGGGTGCTGATCTTCCCACCCTGTGATAAGGTGCTGATTCCCACCCTATGTTAGGGTGCTGATCATCCCACCCTGTGATAGGTTGCTAACTTTCCCACCCTGTGATAGGCTGCTGATCACCACACCCAGTGAGCGGGTGCGATTATCCCACCCTGTGATAAGGAGCTGAGCTTCTCACTCAGTGATTGGGTGCTGATCACTCCACCCAGTGATCGGGTGCTGATTTCTCCACCCTGTGATATGGTTCACTGCACCTCACCTCACTTCTGTTTATCATGTCTGTTCATGAGTCTTGTTTCATTATGTCTGTTCATCACATCTGGTACATCATATCTGTCCATCACTTGTGTTTCATCATGTCTCTTCATCTTTTGTGTTTCATCATTTCTTTTCGTCACTTCTGTTTCATCATCTGCTCATCACTTCTTTTGCATCATGTCTGTTCTTTACTCTTGTTTCGTCATGTACAGTATGTTCATCACCTCTGTTTCATGATCTGTTCATCACTTCCGTTTCACCGTGTCTGTTCATCACTTGTTTCATCATGTTTTTTCATCAGTTCTGTTTCATCATGTCTGTTGATCATTTCTGTTTGATGACTGTTTTTTCATTTCTGTTCATCACTTATTTCATCACATGTTCTTCCCATCTGTATTCATCATCACAGTATTGATCACTGCTGCTGTCTCACCTCTGAAATAATCACTGCTGTTTCATCACTTCTGTATTGATCACTGCTGTATCATCACTTTTGTATTGATCATTGCTGCTTCATCACTACTGTATTCACCACTGCTGTTTCATCACTTTTGTATTGATCACTGCCCCTTCATCACTACTGTATTCACCACTGCTGTTTCATCACTTCTGTACTGATCACTGCTGCTTCGTAACTTCTGTACTGATCACTGCTGTTTCATCACTTCTGTATTCGCCACTGCTGTTTTCATCCCCATAAATAACACACTAAAATCCACGCATCCACCCCTTACAGTATACTACAGCTCTACTTCCTCACTATAGCACTTCTTCGTGACTAGTGCTGTGTTCTTATGTTAATCTCGTGTGACATATTCAACAAGTGGGAGGGATGCCAGTTTTAGGCCAAGTTAGAGTAAAAAGAGTATAGAAGCATTTTTATTTCCCTGGTTCTCCCAACATACCGCTCTAATATACTTCTTTCCTTGGGGGAAGCAGCCTAGGTATATAAAAAAAAAAAAAAAAAATGATTATCTGTGCTGCAGAGGGACGCCTTCATGTGGTGGCACCAATATAACCAGGCCAGGTACCTGCCTGGTTATGCAAACGTCATTAAATTCACTCCCTGTACCCCGCCAAAAAAGATAGGAACTGCAAAAGGACAGCTTCAGTCTGCAGTCCACTGGGTGCACGTTCGAGATTAATGCTCTGCTACTACTACTGCTACTAATACTGCTACTATTACTACTACTACTGCAGCTTTCTCCTTCCATATCGTTTTGTTAAAATAATTGCAACCACTACCACGACCACCCCCACCACCACCACCACCACCACCACTACTACTACTACTACTTCTTTTTCCTATGTTTGCATTATGCCTCTTCTTAGTCTACCAGTGTCTTAATTTCCTTAACATACTTTCTCGTTAATCTTTCATTCCCACTCACCTCCATTTCATTTCCTCAACTCCAGTCTGTACTCTCTCTCTCTCTCTCTCTCTCATCCTGGTACCGTTTTAGGGAAAGGACAGTGCATGATTTTTAATTTTGCAAGTTGCAGTATGAAAGATTTTGATCCAACTGTGAGGTATTAAAGTGAATGAAGATAACTGAAAAAAATGCACCTATTTATTTCTTTGAGGACAGACATAGATAGATAGATAAATAGGTAGGTGATAGATTGATACATAAATACCATTGAAATATATAGGTAGCTACGTACATAGGTAAATAGATTTATTATTAGATTGACTGGTTGATTTGCTTATAGATACGTAGACAGATTGATGAATGGGTTGACAGATTAACGAGGCGATTGATTTATTGATTGACAGTGAGATGGTGCATGAGAAATTGAATGTGTAACAGACAGACCGACAGGCGGACAGAAATGCTTTGGCCCAGTGAGAAGCAGAGTGGCAACATGAGAGAGAGAGAGAGAGAGAGAGAGAGAGAGAGTGTGTGTGTGTGTGTGTGTGTGTGTGTGTGTGCTGTTTAACTTGTTTTTTCCTTCATGTTTGTTGTTTATCTGGCTTGTGTGACTGACCTTAAATTTCCTTCTCCCCCCCTCCCCACCGGCGATCGTATGTTTGTCCGGTGTGACGGAAACGACGCATGTTATCGTACCGACGTTACGATACGTCACGCAGCGCTGAGCGGCACACAGTTACCGACGCGATAACAGGCCACTCCGTCATCGCGTTACGGTCCCTAATTGAGTCGTTACGGGGTGGAGAGAGAGAGAGAGAGAGAGAGAGAGAGAGAGAGAGAGAGAGAGAGAGATTTAAAATATAGATGGAGGTGGATAGGTGGTGATTAGGGAGCACAAAGGAGGGAGATTTTATCGGTAGGTAGTTGTGTGTGTGTGTGTGTGTGTGTGTGTGTGTGTGTGTGTGTGTGTGTGTGTGGTATTATAGAGAAATATGTGCTAGTATGTATAGTATAAAGATATATGCTGTAGAGAGGGAGAGAGAGAGAGAAAACTGGCCACCCTGACGTTTATACCCTGGTCTAATCATCATCATGGGCACATAAACTACGGTCTGATATTTGTGAAATTTGTTACTGGGGCTGTGTGTGTGTGTGTGTGTGTGTGTGTGTGTGTGTGTGTGTGTGTGTGTGTGTGTGTGTGTGTGTGTGTGTGTGTGTGTGTGTGTGTGTGTGTGTGTGTGTGTGCGTGCGCGCAGTTTCATGGGAGTAGTGATGTCCATACTTCTTTTGTTTACGTACAGTCGGCATCAAAAGTCGTGTCGAGTGCCTTACTTTTCTCTCCACGAACTCTGAAAATCAGTGTTGTGAATTCGCAGCCACGGACACTGATGGCTATATTTAACTTTAAATCAGTGTCATCCTTGTGTATATTTAGCTTCTTATCAGTCGTCAGTGTCCTATATTTAGCTTTTTATCAGTGTCATTCAGTGTGAGTTGCTGCGGATTCACCACACTCATTATCAAAGTCCGTGGAGAGGAAAACAGACGAGGGGACAGGAATCTTGACCTTGACTGTACATGTGATACCCTCCCTGACAAACCAGCGGGGCAAGACTGTGGCTCGTATTCTCATTGGATCAGGAAACTCCCTAACACTTCTTCCTTGGTGATTTGTTCTTGGCTATAGTTAATATCCTTTTGTGTGTTATTTTTGCAGAGTATGGTAATAATGGAATGATTCATGTAACACAAAGGGGACAGTAAAGTGTAATAAGAGGAATAAATCACATAGGAAAAGGTGTTAGGGAACTTCCTTACCCGACGAGAATACGAGCCGGGGCTGGGATGTTCAAAAGATCGTTGCGAGACGACGCTATGATCATCGTAACGTGCTCAAAGCGGCCATCTTTGATCGTGAGCTACAACAACCGCTAAGGTGTATCTTCTAACGCTCGCGGCAACGCTCGTAGCTCACGATGATCCGATCGTAAAATCCGTTCCGTTCCGTTCCTATCGTTCATAATGTAACCCAGCTAATAGTCGCTGAGCCAATCAGAAGAGAGATTTCATAAACCTTGAAAGACTGTGGGCCAATCAAAATGGAGTTTCAAAATGTTAAATACACTTATCCAAGCGCGACATTACATCACTCAAACAACTACGATATTCATCCCAAGACATACAAGACATGACAAGTGACGAGTCCCCTACCAAACGAATTCGTCGAGCAAATTTTACACATGAGAAGATGGCGTTAATACAGGGTTGGCTCGACGGACAAACAGTGCTGAAGAACAATAACATCACCTTGGGTATAACTATAGTGTGGGGTGAAAGATCCACATCATATTAACAAAACATAGTGATAATTTTGAAAATATCGATATCCAAACTGAGACTCTTTTACCTGAATAAACAATATATCATTGGCTTCAGACTGTATCATTACAACTCCCTCAGACTTAAACCATGTTTTAATGAGCGGTGCATCGGTCTGCATTTTTACAGATGTAAGGGGGCACGATAGCTCAGTGGTAAAGCATCGAGCTCGTAATCGGGGGACTGCGAGTTCGAGCCTCGCCCGGGACTGCCGTGCCGGGAGTGGTAGGGCGCTCCTGTAACCTAGCGGGGCTATATGATCCAAAACAGGGTCTAGCTCGGGGGAACGCCATTTCTCCATTTACAGATGTAAGCAGTAGAAACGAAAAATTCCCCCTCTTTGCTTACCTCTTGGCATCTTAACTTCCTTAAGAGATTTTCTGTACAACAAGTGTGCCACTCTTAATTATTCTGCTCACATGTCCCTGTGTTAAGCCGAATGTGTCTGCCAACACACTCTGAAATGAGTCACTTGCATAAAATCTGAATGCCATTAACACTTGCAAATGACATGGCACAGCACGGGATCTTCTTGTCGCTGGTTCAACTAGTGGTTCAACTCTTGCACACCAGTGAAGGAGTTCTTGTCTGGGAAATCTATAATATCTCAACAAATGTTCGCCACTGTAAGCAAATGGATCCATTATGTCTCTGTAGTTCCTCGCAAATCTCATCGCCCTTCGTAGTGCCAGCTGTACCTGTAAAACCACTTGTAACTCCATCTTCGTTCCCAGAAAAGAGTAAATAAACAAACTTAGCATCACATGATTCGGTTTGTTTATTAGAGAAACATCCACTATGTGACACTACGATCAGCTTAAGGGTGCTAGTCAGAAATCGTAGCTCTACGAGCAAATATGGCGGATGGAGGATCGTAAAATTTGTTTGAACATACACCTTAGCGGTTTACGAGCGCGCTATGATTCTCGTACCTGCTACGATGATCTTAGCGGCCGTTACGAGCTTTCGAACATCCCACCCCAGGGGTGGGATGTTCGAAAGCTCGTTGTGAGATGCCGCTATGATCATCGTAACGCGCTCATAGCGGCCATCTTTGATCGTGAGCTACGACAACCGCTAAAGTGTATCTTCTAACGCTCGTAACTCACGATGATGCGATCGTAAAATCCGTTCCGTTTCGTTCCTATTGTTCATAATGCAACCCAGCTGACTGTCGCTGGGCCAATCAGAAGAGAGATTTCAGAAACCTTGAAAGATTGTGAGCCAATCATAATAGTTTCAAAATGTAAACAAATACACTTATCCAAGCACGCCATTACATCACTCAAGCAACTACGATATTCATCCCAAGACATATGAGACAAGTGACGAGCCCCCCACCAAGCGAATTCGTCGAGCAAATTTAACAGATGAGGAGATGGTGGCGCTAATACAGGGTTGGCTCGACGGACAAACAGTGCTGAAGAACAATCACATCACCTTGGGTATAACTATAGTGTGGGTGAAAGATCCACATCATATTAACAAAACATAGTGATAATTTTGAAAATATCGATATCCAAACTGAGACCCTTTTACTTGAAGAAACAATATATCATTGGCTTCAGACTGTATCATTACAACTCCCACAGACTTAAACCATGTTTTAATGAGCAGTGCATCGGTCTGCATTTTTATAGGTGTAAGCAGTAGAAACGGAAAAATCCCCCTCTTTGCTTACCTCTTGGCATCTTAACTTCCCTAAAAGATATCCCGTACAACACGTGCCACTCTTAATTGTTCTGCTCACATGTCCCTGTGTTAAGTCTAATGTGTCTGCCAACACACTCTGAAATGAGTCACTTGCATAAAATCTGAATGCCATTAACACTTGCAAATGACATGGCACAGCAAGGGAACTTCTTGTCGCTGGTCCAACCAGTGGTTCAACTCTTGCACACCAGTGAAGGAGTTCTTGTCTGGGAAATCTATAATATCTCAACAAATGTTTGTCACTATAAGCAAATGAATCCATTCTGTCTCAGTAGTTCCTCTCAAGTCTCATCGCTCTTCGTAATGCCAGCTGTACCTGTAAAACCACTTGTAACTCCATCTTCGTTCACAAAAACGGGTAAACAAACTCAGCATCACTTCATACGGTTTATTTATTAGGGAAACATCCACTATGCAACACTACGATCAGCTTAAGGGTGCTTGTCAGAAATCGTCGCGCTACAAGCAAATATGGCGGATGTAGGATCGTAAAATTTGTTTGAACATACACCTTAGCGGTTTACGAGCGCGTTGTGTTTATCGTACCCGCTACGATGATCTTAGCGGCCGTTACGAGCTTTCGAACATCCCACCCCTGTCCGACAAGGGACAGTGATCTCGTAGACTTTGATTTTTCGTGTTCGCGTGGTCCAAGGAGACTCCCTAGTTTTTCTTTTGTATTTTCTGGGCCTTAAAGAGTCTCCAAATTCCTGTTCCTTACTATAGTTAGTGTACATTCACCTGGAAGAAAACTGCAGCCTCTCCATGCTGAACACTGTGCTGTTGTAGGAGACGGGTTATATATATATATATATATATATATATATATATATATATATATATATATATATATATATTTTCCGAGGAAGATGGATACAGGATGGAAACAATTTGACGAAATGTTGATAGCTATGAAGAAAAGTTGAGGAAGTAAATTTGGATGTCGAATTACCTTATAATGCCATTAAACTGACTAAAAATAATAGGTAATTGGCTTAAAGGGGATGCTGATCACTCCCAGGTACCATCAAAGTGACTGTAGTGGCTATAGTTTACTCTTCCACATAGTGCCCTGGTAAATTGCTTGTAGTTAATTGATTTTTCCATTGCAGATTGTGTTGATGTTAAAAATATTATATATACCGTATGTAATTAATTAGGCGTAATAATCATAATGTACCTCGGAAGAAAAGCTGTTGGGAGAGTAAATTTAGTATCGTCGATCGTTAATTTATCAGGATTTAGGTCATTAAGAACGGTGGTCTCGCCCACTATATATCTTTTCACCTGAGGGAACTGGCTCACACTCACAATTAGAAAGCCAAGTCGTGGTTGTATAAAATTCGATGAGACTTAGTTCTGAGGGAGGAATGAGTCTCCTTGGGTAGCAGTCAGATCTAACCTCCAATCGAACGACACATAGCCATTAACCGAGATGAAGGGGGTGAAGGGGGCTAGAGATCGTTGTTAGGTTAGAATAAACGCTCTCTAGTAGCGTTATCTCTAAACACCTAAAGGGACATGTAAAAATTATATTCCAAGCAGCTCTGGCGACCTCGTTCATGTAATAGGAGACCTAAAAAAAAAAAGCGATTCTCTATTACTCTAGCTGTCCCATGAGGAGGGCTATAGTCGTCATGGAAGTTTTTTTTTTTTTTTTTTATGTATATACTTTTCGTCTCCCATTGTGGACACTTCTCATTTTTCACTGTGGGCCATGGATTTCCTTGTCTTTCATCATTGATTACATTGCTTTGATGATGATGATGATGATGATGATGATGATGATTGATGTTGTTGTATTATAAAAATACTACCGGTTATTAATATTATTGTCATTTATTATTATTATTATTATTATTATTATTATCATTATTGGTGGTGGTTGTAGTAGTAGTAGTAGTAGTAGTAGTCACTGATAGTCATGTTTGGGTATGAATCAAATGTTGTCGCCAGCACTAATGTTTACAGTGTCATGTTTATACGCTTCCCACACAGTAAATCTCCCCCTCCCCTCTCACCTCCTTAAGACCCTAGCTTCATGCATCTTAGAGTATCAGCACATTAACACCTCCCTCCTCTATCCCCGTCAAGCGCGGACATTAAGACGCCGTGATATATTTACCTGTGATGTGCTAAGAGCCGTGTTTACCGTTTTCTCAGTTAATAAATGTGCTCTGCTCTCCTATCAAATAAATTGCAGGTAAAATGACAGGTGCTTGGTAAAGTGGATTAAGGTAAGGAGCGTGGGTGGTGGATTTTTGGAGTTTATATTGGGAAGAAAGCTGGATTTTTTAAGTTGATAATGGAAGGAAAGCTGGATTTTTTTAGTTGAAATAGGAAAGAAAGCTGGATATTGAGTTTATATGGGGAAGAAAGCTGAATTTTGAGTTTATATGGGGAAGAAAGCTAGATTTTTTTAGTTTATATGGGGAAGAAAGCTGGATTTTTTTAGTTGATGTGGTGTAGAAAGCTGGATTTTGAGTTTATATGGGGAATAAAACTGGATTTTTTCAGTTGAGATGGGGAAGAAAACTGGATTTTGAGTTTATATGGGGAAGAAAGCTGGAGTTTTTTAGTTTATAAGGGGAATAAAGCTGTATTTTATAAGTTTATATGGGGAAGAAAGCAGGATTTTGAGTTTATATGGGGAAGAAGGCTGGATTTTGAGTTTATATAGGGAAGAAAGCTGGGTTTTTACTTAATATGGGGAAGAAAGCTGGATTTTGAGTTTATATGGGGAAGAAAAGTTTGTCTAATATAGTCACCTCTTCTAATTTCTAAGCTGAGAGAGGGGCTATCACTCGTATGTCTCTTTGCCCATAGGTAGTGAATGTCTTTTGATGGGATGCGTCAGGTGGAAAAGTGACGAAAATGCTTAAGTGTGAAGCAGAGGCCGTGAAAAAATATATCAGTTTTTGACCATAACTGTACGCCGTTGTGGTGAATGTGTGGCATTGATTATTATCGTTATTATTATTTATTTATATTATTTTTATTATGATGATGATTTGATGATGATGATTACTACTACTAGTAGTAGTAGTCGTAGCAGTGGTAGTAGTAGTATTTTCGATGACGTAGCGTAGTACAATATCCTTCAATAATTCTTTTCACAGCCTCGGAACCGTGGCAAAGCTAGTGAGGTCTTTCCACGCTGAAATGCATTAATGAAGTCGGTAATGATTTGCTTCGTTAGTCTAAAACCCCAATCGTACCGCACCTAAAGAATTATAAATAGGAAATGCATGGTAATTGTATGGTTTTTCTCGTTATATGCCTAAGTTTGGTTTATTTACGCGTTTATTATCCTTTGGCGTAGTGTCCAATTTAGTCACGAGTCGTAGAAGTGTTTCGGTGTAGTACATGAAGTATACTCGGATATACAGAATAAACCGACAACGAGATGAATATACGGTACTAGGATAAGCGATGCACACGAGTAGTAGGGGAGACCGGGTGTAGTTGTGACAATTTTTATATTTCCTCATTGATCATAAGTTAAATATATACCGTAACTATTTTTTTTTTCTGGAAGTAGGAAAATATGCCCTTTTATTATATTTATAGACAGCTTAAACGAAAACAACTTTGTCACAGGATTATTTATAGATTTTTTATTGCATGCCGTCCTTCGCAATTTACCCCAGATACAGGGCAGTTTGTTACGCCCTCCAGGGTATATTGATATATGTATGTTACAGACCCCAAATGTGTCCATACTTATTATATATATTGCCATGTTGGATGTAACATAAGTAAGATTAAATTGCTTCACTATCCTTTATTCAGTCACTCCCTCACAACCTCCATCATTAACTGAATCATTCATTAGTGCAATTACTATCAGTTAGTCACCCCATCACCATCACTAGCGCTCAATGAACCATTTACATGTTCTGGTTTCACTGCTTATGGAGTGATAGATAAAACAGATACAGAGACATATAGATAGATTGATTTGGTATATTGATTGATTGATTGATTGGTGAATGAATAAGTAAATAAATAAATAGTTTGAGGTATAGATAGAGATAGATCGATAAACAAATACCACCCACTCAACACAGATCTTCATAAAATCACCTTTACCAACCCTGCTCATTAACCAATATGCTACTTTGACATTGCTTTGTACTGATATGCAACATGTTTAAATGATTATTATCCACAGCTCGTTCGACTGTTGCTTCCTTGACATCAGTCTGTTTTCCTTTGGTAGTTCCAGGCCATTGTTTAAGTGGTATTTGAAAGTATTGGATCATGTTGTTCCAGTTGTTCTCGAAGGGGTTTGATTGGTACTGTAACAGCTAACTCATAACAACAAACCCCAACACTGGTTTTCTGTACACTTAGCCATTTTCTTTCCAACAAAATGACACCACCAGCCTCAGCCTTTGGTAATGTCAGCTTTTTCATACATACAGTATGGTACCGCGCACTAAGTTACTCACTGTCAACGGGGGACATAGCTATATAAAGGTATCTTTGAGGATAGAAACATTTTTGACAACTGAACTCTATTTTTTTTCTCTTTTTCAAGCAACGCCTTCGAGTTGCCACCTCAGGCCCCATTGTTGCTTAAAAGCTGTATAACAGGGCGACGACCGCTCCCTCATCTGTTGTATAATTATGGAGATAGGGGTGCATCAGTTTGACCACGTAACAACTAGACCCGTTCTCCTCTATGGTATAATTTTATTTTAGGTCCTATGAACATTGTTATATACGGGTGAATTTCCATCGTTAGTTCATCTATACTGAGGAGATTGAGCGGTGCTGGAGGGTTAGAGTCCCATGAATTTTAATATCGTTGATTTGTGATTTGTTTTAGTAGGCTCCCGAACACTTCATTTTGTAAGAATGTGTGTGTTTTGTTTCGCTGTGCATTGTGTTGATAGTTCTCCCACTTCTGTCTGTCTGTCTGTCTGTCTGTCTGTCTCTCTCTCTCTCTCTCTCTCTCTCTCTCTATCTCTCCATTCGTACTTCCCCACCACAGGGAAGGTTCAAGTGTGGCTGTCACTGATGCAGATAAAGAAGGATTGAGATGATGATGATGATGATGGTTATTATTATTATTATTATTGAGGAGGAACATATAGGTTGGACATATTATTATTATTATTATTATTATTTTCATTTTTATTATTACTCGTATCTCACTAGATCTAACACGGTTCTTACACGCTATAAAGAAACTGTTATCCGCAACTGTACGCTCGGATATGCAAAACGGATCGTCAGAACGGTAAATATTCAGACCATGGCCTGGAAACGGTAAATAAACAAGCATACCCTCAACGTTGAGCACATAGAAAACGGGGCCCGGGCGCTATAGGCATTAATATAAACAGGGTACCAACAAATGACCCGTATATATTATTCAAAGCGGCGCCCATGCTTGAGAATATTGTTGCTCGTATGTGTTGCAGAAATTGATAGGTTGCAGCGGTAGTAAATTATATTGCCGACGTAAATAACTCAAGGCAAAGAAAGGGAGGGAGAAAATATATGATGGCTCTCTCTCCTTCATCCCCTCACGTCGTTTTCTTCATATGCGTATTTTTGCCTGTACTGACAATTTACAGGGATGTGGGAGTTTGATTATTTTTTTAAAGGTTTGTTATTGATAATTGATGGACACAGAAACTTTGGTTATAGTAAAGCAGGATACATAGAATTTAGTAAAGCAAGTTACATAGAATTCTAACTTAATGGTTGAAACTGGATAAGAGAAAACTATATATTTTTAAAAAGTGATTAGAAAATATATTTTAAAAAAACGGATGTAACTGGATAAGAAAAATCTCAATAGTTTTAAAAATTGCATAGAAAATGAAAACTTTAAGATACTGAAGCTGGAGATGCAAAGATTCAGAACTATTTTTTTCTGGCAATAACCCTGGGTGGACTCTGTGGATTGGCGTTCCGCAATAGATAACAATAGACAGATTTATCGAGGTGGCGTTCGCTACCACAAGGCTGGATAACGATAATCAAATGACCCCCAGCAAAGAGAGGTGTTGAACAAGGAGCCTCAGTTTCGCCCAAGAAATTTATTGCCCGACTTGTGGAAATATTCAGAGATCTAGATTAAATGGTGAGTGATAAAATCATATTGTTCGATTTTCTGACGCCTTTTTCCTTTTTTAATCCTAAGTTTGTTTGTTTGTTTGTTTGTTTTATGGGAGGGACTACAATGAATTCTTCCTGAACTGAACATAATGTCGTAAAGTTGAGGTTGAAGATTGATATGTTTATAAAGAAGAAACGAATAATATGTTTGGAAATGCGTTCCATCTCTTTCAGCAAAATTATGAGGCTGAGTACTAGAATGTGTTGAGGATAGATAGATAGATAGATAGGTAGATAGATAGATAGATAGATATAGATCTTTTTTTGACGATAGCATGATATACAATACACGTAATTATGTCGGTGTATGTGCAAATTACTAAAAGAAAATAACCAAAGCAGTGGGCTACATTTAGCATGTATATGATTTACATTATATGCCCATGTGTATCGCCCCTCATTCACTCCGCCGGGTTATTTGTTGTGTGTTTCGGGGACGGCTCAGGCAGCCTTATTGGCGTCACTCATCTCATCTACTCCCACTGCTACACCCACACCCACACCCACACCAGCAGACTGAGCCGTCCCCGCAACACATGAGACCCCTAAGTGAGTTTCTTGTCGCTGTTTACGTACCGCCGTAGGATAGGCAGCTGAGGTCATTCTAATACTTGACACGAAATGAAGAATAGGAATGGGATGGAGTCTAGTATCATGAAGGAAAGAGCACAGTAGGCTACTATGATTTCTGTGTGTGGGTGGGTGGGTGAGAGAGAGAGAGAGAGAGAGAGAGAGAGAGAGAGAGAGAGAGAGAGAGAGAGAGAGACCATCCGTTTACAAAACCAAAGGAATGTTGAGAGATTTGTTTGGCAGAACGATGTGAAAGGTGGGATATTATTTTCATTCATAAATTATGTGTGGTAGATAATTTACGATAGGTAATATGTAAGACGTAGGAATTGTCGGTAAGAATGTAAGAAGGAAGGTATGTCAGTAGGTCTATATGCTGAACTTTCTTCACTCTAACTCGACCTAAAATTGCCATCTCTCCGTCATGAATGCTAAGTTTTAACAATAAATTAATACAAGAATTTGACACTAATCACGAAGAAATGCCATGGGAAGGATCTAGAGCCACTTAGCTATGTGAAATAACCTGCAAAGGGACGAAAATCTGAGACAAGGTAAAAAAAAAAAAAATGAGGAGGAATGTAGGAAGGTGAGTTGGCAGGTTGGTGGAATGGGTTGGAATACGAGTTGGTAGGAAGGGGTTTGGAGAGTGGAATGGGTTGGAATACGAGTTGGTAGGAAGGGGTTTGGAGAGTGGAATGGGTTGGAATACGAGTTGGTAGGAAGGGGTTTGGAGAGTGGAATGGGTTGGAATACGAGTTGGTAGGAAGGGGTTTGGAGGGTGGAATGGGTTGGAATACGAGTTGGTAGGAAGGGGTTTGGAGAATGGATTGGGTTGGAATCCGAGTTGGTAGGAAGGGGGATTGGAGAGTGGGTTGTGGGCAGAATGGTTGGTAGGGAGCTGGTTGCAGGAAGTTGTGTTGGTAGGGAGGTTGGTAGGTATGAATGTAGTTGGTATGACTTGAAACTGTTAAGATTGTTGAGAATGTGAGTTGGTTGGAATGTGGACTGGCAAAGAAGTGATATGGTAGGAAAGTGGGTTAATATAGTGGCTTGGTGGGAAGGATTGATAAGATGGCGAGTTGATAGGAAGAATACGGTATGTGCTTCTATGTGTCTATATCTGCATGGGGCTGGAGAGGGGGCCTTCACGTGGCGACACTGATGTAACTGGGTAGCTCCACTGCCTGATTATACAGACATCCCTCATCTACGTCCCTGTCCCCGAGAAAGGATTGTTTACTGCAGGGGAAGGGTAACTACAGCCTGCAGTCCACTGGGTTCACATTTTAGTTGAACCTGGAGCTGAGGCTACTACTGCTCTGTTTATGTATGCATGTGCGTGGAGGTGTGTGCCTATCTGTGTGCGAATGTGTGTATGTATGTATATCTGCACAAAAAAAATCCACAGAGATTAAGCAAAAATCTGGACCGGTATATCTTACGAATAATGGCCGGTTTACGATCATTCATTCATTCATTCATTGCCAGACGCCATGTATCCCAAACGGGGTGGCCAAGGGCTTAGAGTTAACTGTTTTACAGGGAGGGGCACTAATCCTCCACCAACCCCACTTGACACGTAGGGATGCCAACAGCATCTGGTGTTCCCAGGCGGTCACCCATCCAAGTACTAACCAGACCCAACGTTGCTTAACTTCGCTGATCGGACGGGAAGCGGTGTACTCAATTACGAAAAATAAATTAAATTTAGGCTTTTAATAAACTTACGCAAATTATCAGCGAGAGCCCTTCATCAAAAATTACCTTATAAATTAAATAAGCCCTCCATAATTTAGGGCCATAGGGTTGAGATTTGATATTTTCTTTTCTTCTTCCCTTCAGCCCACAAAAAAAGGAGAGAGAGAGAGAGAGAGAGAGAGAGAGAGAGAGAGCATAGGAGGATAAAAAGAATAATAGTTAAATTTTTTCCTTCTTTCCACCAGTCTCACATTTTTCGTCCGGTATAGAGATATACACGTAGATAGATAGATATACAGGTAGACAGGCAGATAGATGAGAAGGTAGATAGGTAGATAGGTAGGTAGGTAGGTAGAGAGAGAGAGAGAGAGAGAGAGAGAGAGAAATATATAGGGTTGAATTATCGTATTTTCATTCCACCAGCTTCCCACTTTATTTTTTTTTTTTGTCATGGCTGGGGGTATTTAAAGAGCATTAGTAGCAATTATGGGACATGAATTGGTTTAATTGGCGAGTGGAAGGACTAAACGAGCGGTGGGCAATTACCTCCAGACCCCCTTTAGGGTGGCTTATCTCGCTTTATCATCGCCCTGGATAGGAGGAGGGGAAGGAGGGGGAGTGGGGGATACAGGGGAATTGGGATTGGGGATGGGATAGAGGGGGTATTGAGGAGGGGGTGTGGGTTGAGGGGTATGGGGGAGGGAATGTGGGACAGAGGAGTATTGGGGGAAGGGAAAGGGGAAAGGAGGAGGAGGAGGGGGTGGGGAATAGGGGGATAGAGGTTGGGGTTGAGGGGTATTAGGCGGGGGAAGGAGTGATTACAGGTAGAGGATTATAAGAGGAAGAACAAGAAGTATAAGGAAGAAGATGAAGAGGAATGGAAGAGGGATAATGGAAAAAAAAAACGACAGGGAGAAGATAGTGATAATAGGTAGAGAGGATGATAAGACGAGGAGAGTAAGGAAGAGGTGGAAGGAAGAGGAAGATGGAAGGTGGGCAAGAGGTGGAAAGGGAACAAGGATGAAAGAAAAAGAGGAGATGGAGGAGTGATTAAAGATGGTAAGAGGAAGATGGTGTGGGAGAAGTGGAAATAAGATGGAAAAAGGAGGATGAGGAAGGATGTGGTGAGGAATGGACAGAGAGGGTGAAAACAGAAAATGAGAGAAAGAAGGTAAAGCGGTGGGAGGGACGAGGATTAGGAATATAAGAAAGATGGAGGATACAGGAGGAAGTAGGAGGTTGGGGATGTGATTACAGGTAGGGAGAATAGTAAGAGGAAGAAACGGGGTAGAGGTGGAAGGAAGAGAAAGACGTAAGACGTAGAAGAGATGTCAGGAAGGTAGAAGATGTTGAAGGAGAAGTAAGACGAAGAAAGTGAAGAGGAGGAGGAATGAAGAGGAAGAAAGTGGGGGAAGAGGTGGGAGGAGAATTATAGAGGGAGGAAGTGAGGAGGAGGAAGAAGGAAGGTGAAGGAAGAGGTGTATGGAAAAGGAGAAGAGAGGAGTGTGGAAGAAATATGAGAATGAGGAAAGGAAAGAAAAGAAAAGAAGGGAAAATGAGGAGAAAGAAAGAGTGGAAAGAAGAGGTTTGAGGAAACTAATGAAAGGAAAAGGACAGGATGGAAGAAGTAGAATGAAGGGAGAAAGGATGGAAAGAAAAGGAGGGTTGACATGAGTATTAAAGGAAGGAGCATGATGTAAAGACAAGAGGAGAGAAGAGGTGTGACAAGAGAGAGAGAGAGAGAGAGAGAGAGAGAGATGGGGGATGTGGAAGATAAGAGAAATACGAAAGAAGATTGTGGATGTGGAAAGCCACAAGAAAAGAAGGACTAAGAAGAGGGGGGGAGGATGTGGACGATGAGAGAGGAGAATAAAGAGTAGAGGGAGGGAGGGATGTAGAAGACGAGAATGGGATGGAAGGTGGGAAGAGTAAGATTTAATTGAAGACGGGAGGTAGTGGGAGGTGAGGGGAGTGATTGTACAGTACATAGGGAGGAAGAGAAGAGGGATAGAAAGGGTTGGAAAGGTAGGGGGATGATGATGATGATGATAAGAGGGATACAAAGTGTTGGAAGGAAAAAGGGAAGGGTTGGATGATGATGATGATGATGATGATGATGATTGCAAGTAAAAGGAGATGCATTAAATGAAGAAGGGAAGGAGGGGGATAAGGGAAAAGAAAGGAAAAGTTAAGGAAGCTACTATAAATGGAAAGAAAAACACACAGGCGCTAAACCCCTTAATCCTTTCAGTTAGAGGACATTTATTTATATTTTACTCTTGTTACCCATAGACCATTATTTATCACTTTACCAGTCTGGTAGTAATGGGGTTAATAAAGGCAATATCAAATCCTTCCAGTTCAAAAAGCCTCTTCTAAACCAACTAGAATTGTAAAGTAAAATTAAACAATTCGAGATCGTAGTGTAGAGGTTATTTACGAGATACCTGTTTCTGATCTCAGTATAGTCCTTTGTTATTGGGAAAAGTAAATTATAGAAGGAGTCATCACTAAACGGATAACTACTTCACTCCGATGACACCATATTTTTATTATGGTTCACTCCCCTTAACTTGGCCTAAATTTTCGTCCTAGTTTTGGGTTATTCTTTATAACTTGTTTCACTTCCTTTCTTACACTTTTTTCTTCTACCCTTGCATCTAAATCATTCTGTACTTTCACCATTTCAGCATACGTACTTTGTATCTCATCTTGGTAATTTCTCACCATTTCATTTACCTGTTATTTTCTCTTCAGTGTTACTACTTTGGTCTATCAGATTATTTGGTTGCTTGATTTTCTCCGTATCAATTCTGAAATCACCCATATTTCTCTCATGGTTAATAACTGTACATCCCATTTCACTAGCCTTTGTTCTCACTGAATTTATCTCAGCTGATACTTCATCTATTGTTGTGGCTTTTCTGTTTATTTCCTTTATTAATTCCTATTTTTTTTCCTTCTGTCTCCATTGCTCATTCTTGATTTCTTCAATTTCCATTTGAAAAGATCTTTCTGGCCTACTTACTCTTTCATCTAATTTGCCATAAGTTTCCTTTTCAACCAGGTCTGGGTAGAAGTCATTATCCTGTTTTTTTACCTTCCTATCTTTTCTTAACACCTTCTACATGCATCTTTCTAAAATAGGCCATTTTAAAGAAAAGATCTCTATTTACAGTTATTGCATCACTCGGTCGTCTGCTAACCTCGGTGCTGTTCAGCTGACGTGAGGAAATTTATCACATTCCTTGACACTGATATACTTACTTTACACTTCTTTGTTATTTTTTGTTTTAATATGTTGCATCATAACCTAAATTAGCTTGATACAAGCTTGACCCACAAAAAAAAATACAATTTAGGTATCCCCAGAGCGCAGCTCTGTGATATGCGTCCAACCCGGTTACTAGCCACTCTGTGAGAGAGAGAGAGAGAGAGAGAGAGAGAGAGAGAGAGAGAGAGAGAGAGAGAGAGAGAGAACATATTTCAGTGGTCAAAACCTGGGATAAAAACACATCGTTCAAAATAAGAGACGAAACCCAATTTACCAACTCCCCTCCTAAGGATCCCAGTAGGCAAAATCAACAGGTAGAATTTAAGTTTCTAGCCAAAACAGGCAACAAAAATGACGACATTGGTCAAAATAAGGCACAAAATTTGAGTTACCAATCAAAATATGCTATGATGGTTAATTTGATGGCTAGAATATGACAACACAAATCGTCAGACAAAGAGATGCACAGTATAGTAGTGTATTAAAAGTGGCTTAGGGTAGATTTTCGTGGTCAAAATCCATAGTACTGGTCAGAACAAAGGACAAAACAGAAATGACCAAATCTTCCTCCTTTGGGATCCCAGTTGGAAAGGTCTAAAGACTTGTGTGGTGTTGTCCCAGGAGGCTCCTAAGCACATAATTATCCCATTACGTGTGAGGGCGCTCAGGTGTTCCGCTTTTAACCTGTGAAAGTTGGAATGTTAGATTCTCTCTCTCTCTCTCTCTCTCTTTTCTCTCTCTCTCTCTCTCTCTCTCTCTCTCGTCTTGCTTCATGCTCTTGCCTGCTCAAATTAACTTATCATAGTAAAATGGTAGAAAATGTAAGCAATTATACCATGAGAAGAACAACTAGCTGACAGACAGACAGAGGGATAAGGCAAAAGACAATCAGACTCAACTAGGTGGCTATCAACAACGGCTAAATGGCCGTTGTGGGCCTTACAGCGTTGTTGGGCACCCCTCCATGTTGCAGGGTATTTGGTTAGCCAGTAGCAGGAGCCAGCCTAGTGAAACGTCCTGTAAGAGATTTCAGAACTTTTTTTTTTTTTAAGTTAGGTCAAATTACGGTTGATTAAGGTTACTTTCATTAAACTGGGTTTGCTTTGATTTGCTTTGGTTGGCTAGGCTTGGTTTGGTTTAACTTGGCGAGGTTGGGTTAGGGTTGTTTTGGTTTGGTTTAGTTTGGCTTGGCTTGGCTTGGCTTGGCTTGGCTTAATTTGGTTAGGTTGGGCTAGGTTTTGTTTGACGATTGTTATGGTTTGGTTTGGTTTGGTTAGGCTTTGTTTGGTTGGAGTGGCTTTGCATTGTTTATTTTACCTAGGTTGCGTTGGGTTAGGTTAGGCTAGGTTGTTTGGTTTGGTTTAAAAGGTTTGGTTTGACTTGGTCAGGTTTGGTTAGGTTAGGTTTGGTTGACTTGGTTCTAGTTTTGCTAGGTTTGGTTTAATTTCGTGTGGCTTGGTTTACTTAGGTTTGCTTTGGATGGTTGGGTTGGGTTTAATGTAGTTTGGATAGGAGGGGTTGGGTTGGGTTGGGTTGGGTTCATGGTTTAGTTTAGTTTAGCTGAGTTTAGTTTGACTTTGCGCCATTACTTTAGACTTTAACCCATTAACTCCCAGGGTTCCTGTGTAGGGTTTTTGCTGGGAGGATACTAAGTGTACTGCCCTCCGCCTATCGGCTCATAGTCGCGAAGCTCATATGTCCCTCCCCCGGGGTTTCCTCCTTAATTAACTTTTGAAAATGCCCAGTTCTGTCCTATATTGAGGACGCTGGGTGCAAACTGGTTATGTGTGCACAGACAAAATGGTAGAAACAAATCAGTATTAAACAGCAATAAAATAACTGCTGTCGGGCTAGGTTTGCTGTGCCTGGCACCTCTAGTTTGGGTTGGTTCGGTTGGCTAGAATTGGTTTCGTTTGGTTCATTTTGGATTGGTTTGATTAGGTTGTATGGTTTGGACTGGTTTGATTAGGTTGTTTGGTTTGGATTGGTTTAGTTAGGTTCGTTGGCTAGATCTGGTTTCGTATAGTTCATTCTGGACAGTTTTAATTAAGTTTGGTTGGATTGGTTTAGTTCGTGGTTGCGTATAGTTCATTCTGGACAGGTTTGATGAAATTTGGTTGGACTGGGGTGAGTGTCGTCGTAGCCGGCCGTGGATTGGTTTAGTTACGTTCGGTTTCGTATGGTTAGGTTTGATTGGCCTGGTTTGGTGTAGTATGGCTAGGATGAAATAGATCTGATTTGGCTTGGTTTGCTTTGGTTAGGTTTGGTTTGGTTTAGTTTGGCTACTTTGGGTTATGTTTGGTTTGGTTAGGTTAGGTAGCATTTGACTGAGTTAGGATGAATTTGGTTACGTCAGGTCATATTAGGTTCTATCTGATTGAATTAGGTTACGTTAGGTCTGGTCTGGTTTGGCACAGTTTGGTTAGATTATATTTAGCTTGGTTGGCTTGGTTTAGTTTGGCTAGGTTGTGTTATGTTGGGTTTCGTTTCGATTGGCTGCGTTTGGTTTAGTTTGGCTAGGTTAGGTTAGGTTTGGCTTGATTAGGTTAGGTAAGGCTTGGCTATGTTTGACTGGTTTAGATTATGTCAGGTCATGTTAGGTTCAATTTGATTAATTAGTTTGCGCTGTCAGGTTGGTTTAGATTATTCAACTTTCACTCATGATGTGAGGTGCGAGAACTTGTGATTTTCCACTTTCCGGCAACACTGAACAGATGTCCAAGACAAGGAGAGCCAACCGAGCTCAAGTGAAGCCTGCCATTTGAAGATAATGCTCTCTGCTCATAGAAATTATTTCAATTATCCACGAATCAACGCCTTCCTGCAGAGTACTGTCTAAACTAATGGCTTTGCTGTAAAAGACGTTCCCTGCATTGAAGCTATTAAGTATGCCTGAAATTAAGATGTTATTGGCTATCTTTGTACCAATCGATCACCCTTTTGTATTTTTCCAGCAGCCCCTCTAACTGGTATTCTTGCAACTCTGGATCATCACTTTGTATTTTTCCCAGCAGTTCTTCTAACCGGGTTTATATTACTTTGTTTGTTCCTGCAATTTCATGAATATTGGTTGTTGTGACCTTAGCAACAGCTCTCAAGCCCTCAATTATCTTGTCCATCACCTAGGATACAATAACGTTTTTGATTACTTGATGCTCTGACACAAAACAACGACAGCTGAACACGGATGAGTTTTGCCTCTTGGATCTCTTCCTCATTATCAGCAAACTTTGGATTTATCATAATGCGTCTTAATCAACGAATTAAGTCAGCAGGACTGAATAACTGCAATTAAACCAGGGCAACTGCCAGGGTCATACACCGCATGAGTCAGCGGGAAAGTACTTAAATTTTGCTAGTAGCCTTGGTCAACTTTACCTCAAGACGATATAAGAAGCATGCAAGATAATGGTGTAATATACAAAACAGATCACTAAAAAATTCTGCTAAGAAGACTTCTACACCACTTAGACTAAGGCTCTCACTCTTTCCTTTATATTGGCTGTAATTCATCAGGTTCACTTGGAAGATCTTTATGGAAGATGAAGAAAAATTAAATGTCCCCTTCACTAATAATCATGAAATATTCAAGAAACTAACAAAATCAGTAAAAAACATAAGATGTTTTCATAAGGTTGGCATTCAAAGGCCCGTATTCTCGCCTGTTGTGGAAGCACACCAAGACCATTTCCTACGCGATTTATTTTGTTTATTACATCCTACCGTCCTCTTCTGTGTTGCATAATTCCTTCTAACATCGCCATACTTTATACAAATAACGTACAAAAGGATTTTAACCAGCAATATCAAAAAAACAAATCCCTAAGTAAGAGGTGCTAGAGAGTTTCCTTAACCCGTCACGTCCCAAGCACTTTTGCACCTCCAACACTCCCCAGTCCCGACCATTTTTGGATTTTTTTTTTTTTTTTGGCTAAAACCTCCGTTTTGGTGAGAAACACTGAAAATTCATAGAAAAATCGCTCACCTGAGGTTTAAAATACTCGATACAGGTAGGAGTACCTCCTTACCTTACAGGGTTTTCTATCAGGCTGGCTGCAAAGAAAAGTAGTTCTATGGGAGGATAACTATTCCACACCACTCATAAACGGTATTTATTTATTCATTTGGTACGAATTTATATGCAGTACGAGAGTATATTGGTTTTCAAACAGTAATATAGGCATTATAAGAATTGTTTCACTCACTAACTCATCACCATTCCTGTCTTTCTTTTGCCACATTACCTGATCATCATTTCTGACTGTTTCTTCCTCTAATGCAATGTAAACTTTGTCCTCCACATTGTCATCGATTGGGGAATCACTCTGGTCCTGAATGTCTTTATTGGCTAGGTCACTGGTAACAGGTGAATTGCCGAGACAATGGCGTGCGGGAGGGGGGAGGTTATGCGGTGTAAGGCATTGTCCCTGCTTGGCATCTTGTAGAGGAATAGAGGAAGGTGTCCCGTGTATACGTACGAAAAATCAGGAGCGAAAATTGAAAACTGTGCAAATTAGGGACCTTGCAATTGCAAAACATACCAGTACATCGACAGGACTGGCAAATGCAAAATGTTGCAATGTACCCATACGTCGACGGGACGTCTCGGGTTAACTGCCAATAATATGAGCCTAATTGGGACAGGAAGCTTCATATAATCTCATAAGCGACTTATTTTGCCTACTATACCTTGTTTTTTTTTTTTTTTGTAAATATCATTTGAATTTGGACATAGTTTCCATCAATATCGTACAAGAGGATCCGGAGGTGTAATAAGCAGAATAAATCGTTAAGAAGAGGAACTGCATAATCTCCAATGCACATTACAACACGAACGTATGTCTCGTACCTTTAGTTTTTCTTTATTTTTCGTCTGGATCACTTGAATGTCGTATTTCATGAAACAGTAATAAACACGTATGTTCTTCCCTGATAACACACAAAGATGAAACTGATCACAAATATAACTGATCATCATCACCATCATCATCCCAC
Organism: Coenobita brevimanus; assembly: GCF_032717465.1. Taxonomy (NCBI): domain Eukaryota; kingdom Metazoa; phylum Arthropoda; class Malacostraca; order Decapoda; family Coenobitidae; genus Coenobita; species Coenobita brevimanus. The sequence goes on from NC_136954.1 coordinate 8,895,621, forward strand.
CTCCTTTTCCCACCTGCGAATGGGTTGAGGTTGGGTCCAGAAGGCAAGGGAAAGGACCTTGTCCACAACATGCCCAGTGACATTGACCATTTAGCCATTCATTCATTGTGCATGCCCCTGGAAGCCTGAAATCTTCTAACAGGTGTACCTTTCCACACGTAACTTCATAATTACCTACCATACAAAGCCAATTCGAGGAATATCGGGTTATAAGTGTAAAAATATGCAAAAATCATCATAAACGACAGTAAGAAGTTCGCACACTTGGTGGTATATTGCAGGAGACATAACACCTCTTCCTTGGTGATTTATTTAGATATTACACCTTAACATACTCCTGTATCCTATTTATGTAGATTTAATTAAATATGAACTGAAAAATCTCGTTTGAGTAGATGCACCGGCCAGCAGAAATGGCTGTTGTTCGAGGTGGCTTGGGTGATTTCGTAACATCTCTTCCATCGCAGTTAATTCTGCATATTATGCCTCACTATCCTCGCATATGTTACAAAAGCAAACCACGTATATAGTAAAATTATATTAATATTACACCTTATTGTCCTCTTGCATGCTACTATGGCAGACTTGTCTGTTCTAACTCGTGTATCTAAACAGCTAAGCTTTCTATTACTGGAATCTTGGGGAATGGGCTAATTTCAAAACACGAAGGCCCAGCAAAAATATATTTTGTTTCTTTATAAACCTATCAGTGAGAGAATGGGTAATCCAGTATTCACAGCTCGTGCAAGAGGCCTACCAGGCTCTGCTTTACCAGACCAGAATGGGCCAAAAATAGGACCTAAGAAGGTCCCTAAAAAGACCTCTTAGAATCATGTGAAGGCTCTTGTGGCACTGCACAGGGTTCTCTTCAAAATGCAGAGGTGACATGAGAATGAACGGGTCCAAAGGTAGACAATGTGGGTTGGCATGTATTGCCAGGCACTGGGCTAGTTGATATATGAATCAGCAACTCATTAACTTGGCGACAAAGGCGTACCTAAGCGACCCCTGGAAATGACCAGCGCATACTATATGTAGATGAATAATTACACAGCTGCAGTATATCATATTTATATCTCTGTTTATTTGTAATTTATCCTAGAGAGGGATGTGTTTCAAAATGTTAACTTTCTGTACAACTGGCATGACACCTAAAAAATATCTACAGATACAAATGGTACTGGATAGGATAGTCTCCACTTGGTGACATCGATATGACTTGGCAGTTATACAAACGTGCCTCCTCTTCCTCTGTCTCCCTTGAAAGATGGATAGAGGACTGCAAGCCAAAGAAAGTATCAGCCTGAAGTCCACTGGGTTTACATCCAAATGACCTGGTGCCAAAATACAACAACTACAACACAGGAATAGATAAATATGGTACTCACACTTAAGCATCAAGTCTTCACAGTGTGCATTTGCAACACTGCAGAGAACAGCACTGAAGACCTTAATGGCACTGTAGAATCTGGTGTCACTTTAGTGTCTAATGGCACTGTAGATACTGGTGGCACTGCAGAATCTAATGATACAACAGATGTGAGAACACTGGAGAGTCTGATGGCAATGTAGTTTCTGATAACACAGTAGAGTCCAGTGTCACTGTAGAATCTAATGGCATTACAGATCCTGATTTCACTGTAGAACTTGCCATGGCACTTCACTGGACGGACTTAGCTTTGAAGACATTGCGCTTTTGGTTAGTGGTGGAATGGAGAGTGTGAGAGCTGATGGTTGAGTCGAGGTTGGAATGTTACTTGACCGTGTGGAGGAGGAGGAAATGGCTGGAATGCTACTTGACTGAATGGTGTTGCTTGATGGACTGGAAGAGCCTTGAATGTCACTTGATGGACTGGGAGAGCCTTGAGTGTTGCTTGATGGACTGAAGGAGCCTAGAGTGTTACTTGATGGACCAGGAAATGCTTCAGTGTTACCTGATAAACTGGAAGAGCCTTGAGTGTTACTTGATGGACTGGAAGAGCTTTGAGTATTACCTGATGTACTTGAAGAGCTTTGAGTGTTACTTGCCTGACTGGAAGAGCTTTGAATGATACTTGACTAACTCAAAGAGGCATAAGTGTTACTCTGAGTGTTATTTAGTCGAATGGTGAAAGAGATTTGAGGGCAACTTGACTATGTAGCAATTTACATTGCTGTACATAAAGGACTATTATTCGATCCTGTGCTACGACTTCCACTTGAATGTACAGCTTGAGTATCTCTTGACTGACCCGAAATTGGAGAGTGAGAGGCTGTACCACTTAATTTTATGGCAGTAGAGTGGCTGGAATCAAGAGAAACACTTGGCTGTCTGGTGTCTGAGGGACTGGTAACTGGGACTCCGAGGTGCTTAGAAGCGATCGCCGACTGAGTGGATGGCATGACATAACTCCCACTTCAAGAGTTATCTGGACTGGTGCCAAAGTCAGCCTGCATATATAAAATGAATGAATCTTTGTGTGGAGGGTCATCGGAATATGATGCTGTTAACGAAATGTGCTGACAAAACTGATGACCTTCCATCTGAAAGGCTCTCTGGACTGTCAGAAGCAGATGAAGACATGAAAGAATTGACACTCGAAGTGTTATCTGTACTTGCTCCCAAACTTGATGAGAAGGATGAATTTCCACTAAAAAATTTACCAGGATTGTCACCAAAATCAGACGAATGCCCTGAAGGATTATTGGAACTGATGCCAAAATCGAACTGCAGCTGCCCATCGTGCACTAGATGCTGGGATGTGTGCATGGTGAAATGGTCTTGTGGCTTTACCTCCATCTCTGGTCTACATTCACTTCGAAGGCTGAGGAATCAGTGCAAGGGTTGTGAGCTGCGCTTTTGTTGATGCCTCTTCTGAAATGGTGTAGTAATGATAGTTTTAATGAAATGGTAGAAGACATTATTATTATTATTATTAATGTATTATTGTTATCCTCATACTCATCATCAATGTGTTCTGCATCACCCTAGGTCTATAAATCGCAACTCTCTCCAACAGATCATCATCACTGCCTTCATTATGTTATAATCAATCATAATAACCAATTATGCATTTCATACTTATCAATGAATACCTCTCTCTCTCTCTCTCTCTCTCTCTCTCTTTCTTACATAGGCAGAAGAGGTAGTGCAGGCCTTTTCTGAGGACTCGCAATCGTAGGGTAGCCTTTCTGCACAGTCGATACTCCTTCATTCTCCTTTTGTAGTTATGGATCGCATGCAGAATTTGAATTAGCTGTTGGAGAAAGCATTATTATTATTATTATTATTATTATTATTATTATTATTATTACTACTACTACTACTACTACTACTATTACTGGATTGAAAATTTGGCGGAGATGTGGTAAATGAGCTTGAATGAAGGCATACACAAAGAGTAAATAAACTGAAAATTAAGACAAAAAAATCTCCATAAAACACTTTATGAACTGAGCACTGGTTAGGTATTAGGTTACAAAGGCAGACCGTGGACATGAAGTCAGTAATATTATGGATTTACATGTACTCTAGCGATCACTGGTTTCTTTACCCCCCTTGCTCCTGGTGAGTTGAAGACAGGGTAGAAGACATGCCAGGCGAGCGGACACAAGACACTTTGATGTAAGAGGCTCACTCACCTGAACCACAACTCACTCTCACGGACGAAACACATGAGCACAGTTATGAAGCAGTTCGTGAGTCATTATTCGACTGCTAGACTAACCGTGTCCACAAGCCTGACTCTGTTTCAGCCCTGGCTTCGACGTCCTTAGAGCTAGGTGGCCAAAGAAATTAGTGGTCCAGACAGTACGGTTGAGAATACCTGTCATGTGTTAAACAGACCAACGGTGTTATGGATTTTGTCAAATTTACAAGTTTGAAAACCACTCGTGGTGTGTGTGTGTGTGTGTGTGTGTGTGTGTGTGTGTGTGTGTGTGTGTGTGTGTGTGTGTGTGTGTGTGTGTGTGTGTGTGTGTGTGTGTGTGAGAGAGAGAGAGAGAGAGAGAGAGAGAGAGAGAGAGAGAGAGAGAGAGAGAGAGTCTAACAGTGGTTCTATAAACTAACTTCCATACGAAAGACTACGAATGCACACACACACACACACACACACACACACACACACACACACACACACACACACACACACACACACACATTGCCACACGCCTTAATTCCGTAAGGGGTGGCCACAATCAAATAACGCCCATGTCGCCCAGCCCCCCACCATTTCATTGCCCTGCTCCCAGCTCACACACACCCTCTCTCATAATCCTCTCAACCCCATCTCTCCACGTCATCCTTGGCCTCCTCCTCCCTCTTCCCTCCTCCACCTCACTCACTTACATTCTCCTCGTTAGTCTGTCGCTCTCCATGGCCTCTACACATGGCCACACCACTTCAGTGTATTTCTCCTAACACTTTCTGCCACATCCACATCCACACCACAACGCTCCTACACTTCCTCATTTGTCAGTCTCGTAACACCACACCCTCCTCCCAAATAATTCATTTCCACTGCTCTCACTCTTGACTTGTGTCCTTCCAACAAGGTCCAAGCTTCACTTCCATATTTTAGAGTTGGTATCACAATACTGTCATGCAGCGACTTTTTAACTTCCATGGTCATTCCCTGTTCCCTATCACTGTTTTCAAAGAACCAGCAACCCTTATTCCTTGTTGTACCGTTTCAAACACTTCATCTACCAAATTTACATCCTTACTCATCACACTACCCAAGTGTCACGAATCAAATTCGTGACATTTTCCTTTTGTGAGAAACCACGAACTATTAGTTGAAAACTCACTGTGTATCGTTCAAGTTAACTGCTTCTTTCTCCATTTCGATGGTATACTTTTTTAAAAACATTCGTCACTGTTTAAAAAGTGACCATTCTAATGCACATCATTAAGTGCTCTACTGAGCGATATTATTGTTTCTATATTGTTCGCCCCTGCTTGCCTCAACCGTTGGCCACGCCTTCTTCCGGCTGGCCTGGGCATCCTACCCCACACATCGTATTTGAGGCAGTCTTTTGTCTGTCGAGACGGAGTGTGCTTCTGTGCTCCAGTAGTGAGAGTGAGAGAGGTCTTCTAGCAGCCAGACTCCACTAGACTACAGTTCTCCAGGCTCCCACCCTTCCTTGGTGATACGCTACATTGACCAGTATTTCCTTTTCGTATTTTCCTAGGTTTAAGAGGTTAGCTTCTGAGTGAGCGAGTGAGTGCAATCTCTTTATTTTGAATTCACGTTGAAATGTAACGTTAAGTTTATTCCTTTGTAATCAATAAATTTAACAGTTCTTTTTCTTTGGGCTTAACGTAATGTAAACTCGTGTTTCATTTCTCCATAATTAAGCTTTTTTCCCTTATAGCTTATAGCTTGCATAAACGCTTTGCTATTCATAACTGGTACTTAGTCCAGTCTTGTTGTATTAAGCTTAAAATCCGTTGTGCCTTCTAGGAGTTAACGCATCAGCAAGAACCTGATATCATTAATAGTATTAGTTATTTATTGTCAGCGGTGAAGTCACTTTCTCCAGAGGCTAACAGTACCAATAAACAGCAATTGTGAGTAATTAGTCTCAGCTGTGTACTGTTGAGAAAGTTTATAAATTCTCGTTCTGAGAGAATCGGCGAAGCAAGCCGGCATAAAGTAATCATTGCTTGATTTAGCAAGACAATTCTTGTTCCTGCTGTTCAGTATTATTGAGAATTATCCTTTAATAAATGTATATACTTTAAAAACCCCGTGACACCAAGTACTTAAATGCATTTACATTTTCCATTTCCGCATCATCCAACATCACTGTACATCCAGTGACTCCATTCTTCTCCGGGACCAATTTTACTCTTCCCTACATTCACCCTTAGAATCCGTTTCTTACACACTCTTACAAACTCAGTCACCAAGCCTTGCAGTTCTCCTTCGTCTTTACTTAACAATAAAGTATCATCTGCACACAACAATACAGGGAGTTTCCATACGTTGCCCTCTCTCATTAATGTCGCTTCAACATCCACTGTGCTACCTTGCACCTCTTTCAAAACCCTATCCACATACAGAATGAACAACCATGGACACTTGGTGCATCCCTGTTTCAACCCAACATTCAAACAGGAAAATTCACCCAATTCACTATCAACACGCACTGTAGCTATAGTGCCCTCATACATACTCTTCACGGCATTCAACAACTTCACATTTACTCCATATATTCTAAATACTTTCCAAAATCCTTGTCTATCCACACTGTCATGTGCTTTCTCCAGATCCATGAAGGCCGCATACTACTTCTTACCCTTCCCTAGAAACTTTTCTACTAAAGACCTAAGAATGAATATCTGATCTACGCAACCTCATCCCTTCCTAAAACCTCCCTGTTCTTCACCAACTAATTCCCTTGATATTTCCCTGTCTCTGTCAGTAAGTATCCTACCATACACTTCTTATTACACTAAGAAGACGAATGCCCCTATAATTAACACACACACACACACACACACATATATATATATATATATATATATATATATCGTTTCGTTTTCGTTTCGTTTTTAAAGGCTCCAACATGCTTGCATGTGTCGGCCTTGGTCACCTAATGGCGGCTCTCCACGCTGCACGATCCATTGCAGCCTCCCTGTTCAGTCCCTTAACCCTAAGGTCACACTTAATGACCTCGTCCCATGTCTTTCTCGGTCTACCCCTCATAACCCCACCCCCAATATTAACACTTCTCACCTTCCTCACCCAATTATCATCCCCCATCCTCTCCACACGTCCAAATCACCTCAATCTACCTCTCTTCATCACAACACCAATACACTCCAGTCCCATCCTACCTCTCAACTCTTCCACTGTAAACCCAGCCCCTCCAGGCCTTGGACGCAGGGACGCTCTGCACATTAACCTAATCATTGTCATTTCTGTACGTCTGAGCCGGCGAATATCTTCCTCCATCACTGCCCAGGTCTCACTGCCATACAGCATTATACTCCTAACACATGCTGCATACAAAGACCCCTTAGCACGTAGGGAGAGCCCTCTCAATGTCAGGAGAGGCAAGAGCTCCCTGAACTTCTTCCAACCACTTCTCACCCTAGCCACAGAGCTAGCTCCAGCCCCACCTCCAGCACACAACATGTCTCCCAAATCACAAAACTCTTCCACACACTCAAGAGATTCACCAGCAAGTTCAATCCTTTCACGTCTGACAATCTCCACCTGCTCACCCCGGCACGCCGCACACATAAAAGTCAGCATTATCTCGCAGTCTACCTCTGATACCACTACATCTCTTATGCACCCACTTATCACACACACCGCACAAGATGGAATTACTTCCCACGCCCTTGTGGCAAACTGCACATGGCCACTCTCCCTCGTCTTTGACAGTACCGCCACCAACCCTAGATATCATCACTTTTGTTTTATCTGCATTTACCCTTAAACCCTTTTGCCCCATACCATCTCTCCACTTCCTAAACCTTTCCTCCGCCTCCCTTTCATTCTCTGCAATCAACACCAAATCATCAGCATACAACAACTCCCATGGGAGTCCGTTTCTAAAGTCACATGAAAGGGCTTCAAGTACCATGATAAACAACATGGGACTCAAGACTGACCCCTGATGCACACCAACAATCACGGAAAACTCATCACTCAAATCTCCATTCACTCTCACCTGGGTGTGAGCACCCACATACATGGCCATAACCACCCTAACCAGCCACTCCTCCAAGCCAAGCTTTCTCATTGCCCACTTCATCACCTCTCTAGGGACTCTGTCAAAGGCCTTTTCCAAATCAACAAAAACAAAATCAAGATCCCTTCTCCTACCAATATATTTTTCCTGAAAAAAAAAAAAAAAAAAATATATATATATATATATATATATATATATATATATATATATATATATATATATATATATATAATATATATATTAGATTGATAGATGGATAGATATATAGATAGATCCCACAGAGGCACTGTATTGCACAATTCACTTCCCTTACACGTGAAATACTGAGAACACCAGCTACTTCTAGTGGTTCAGAAATACTGTTCGGGAATTGAATTTATGTGAAATAACTGAGAACACCAGTTAATGGAAGAAATTCATCCATATGCAGAATGTGTAATCGTACAGTCAAAGAAACATATCTTTCCACTTCTGCTTGAAAAAAAATTACAACATTCGAATTACTGTACACTGAAAACCCTATCTCCGCTGGTTCGTGTTTCAGATGTTTCGATTTTTTCGCTATGTATTCGTCAAACTTTGGAAAGATACTTGTCTGTACATTTTAGGGTAGATGACCCGTCTATCCCCCTTTATGGCATTACATGGTCGAAAAATTTCCAGTCACCTCATGGGGAGTCAACCTATGCAAGGCTGCCATTCAGACTGGTGCATTCTAATCACTGACGTTGGTAATATTTCTTCCCTGCTTATAAAAATCACTGTACTGCCAACCCTAAACATAATACACAAACATTATACATAATCTGTGCTACAGAATTTGATTTGCAGTGGGAGTGTGTAGACAAACGGGTGCTGCACATTTATCATCGAGAAATACTACAATAGCAATATATTCCGTGATGCTCCTGACTGTTCCACTTTAAGAAGGTGAGAAGTGACCCATCTTCCCATCTCTCTTCCCTTCCTTCAGTAGCATCAAACTTCATACCATGCCATCCTTCAGTCTCCTCTCCTAAATGAATATCACCATCATCATCATTATTTATGTGAATACGGTTTTATAAATTCAGGGAAGACTACTCGAACTGAAAGGGTTGGATATTGCTTTCACATCACCTTCTCTAATAGTGCTCTGCTACGTTAAATTGAACACTCTGGTAGTAGCAACCAATTTACAATAAATAAATACATAAATAAGTAAGTAAAGTCATCGTATTCCTGCCATCACAAAGTATATATTTCCTTTAGTACACATGAAACCAAGCCATCATAATGCCCCTTCTCCTGAAAACATTAAAGCAAGTCAACATTAAGATGGTTTAGATTTGTTTTTTACCACCCAATACTGTTGCTTAGTCAATATTTACTTAGACTATTTGTGCCCTCCCCCACCGAGACTCATAGTAAAGGGGTTCAACCGCTCCACTAAGATCTTTTCCCTAAATTGAATAAAATCCTTCGGTAGCAGTATAAATGGAAGTCATCTATGAAAGGGGCTTTTAGTAACTATTTCTAACATTTTCAGAACAAGACGACTTACTATCGATCTATCTTTCTAACCAGACGCCTTAATCCTCCACAGTGTGGCCATAAACGAATCACCTCCATGTCACTCTTGACTCCATTATCAGGCAGCCCTACCTCCAACTCACCTCTTCCTCAGTCATACATCTTCCCGCCCCACCCCGCCACCTCATCTTCGGTCTGTTCCTCTTGTTTTATTCAGAGAGTCTGTTCACAGAATTATATAGAGCTGCCAAGAATAGGCCATCCAGCCTTCTGCAGTTTTCCTCCTTTCCTATATTCTTATATTCCAATGGTTTACTCACTATTCTCCATCAATGATGCTACGAAGTCAGCTTCATCATCAGAATGCAGTGAAGTCAAATGTCCTCCTCTTACCACACAGTGTATAGTGGCTTCTGCATAAGTGGCTACTTAGTTATAAGGGACTCTGTGGACAGCCAGTTTCACTCCTCTGTAACGCAGCAGGAAACGCAGAGGACGAGGAGTAGATGGGGAACTGGCGGAAGAAGACATAGGTTTACTAGTGTTATACTCGTATAACTGATCCACTGCAGACCCGAACTTTTTCGGGGGGAGAGTGACACAAGAATTAATCCTTCCTCATTCTCCCTTAGTAAGGGGTGTCTGAAAGGAGAATGGGGTGTCTGAAAGGAGAATGGAGCCATTATGAGAAGCTTAAAAAGCTTCTACGTATTCATTACTTTCAGTAAAACAACCACGGAAGAACTGAAAAAAAAAAATCCATACTGGTCCCTTATTCTTTCACTCACGTATCCACAACACTAATGGACAAAAAAATTAATATAAGCTCTTGAACATTACATCGTTTTTCTCAGTCTCCTTTTCTGACACTCAATTTGTCCACATTAAATAACTAAAAAATGCCTTCCATGTTGTTTGCTGCGTATTAGGCTAAACTGTCAGTTTCCCCTAACTTACAGTCCCAGTTGTGAGCAAAAATGTTGTACTACTCTTAAACATATCTATGACATATGAGTAGCTATAGCTGTATTATTAAAACTTGCGGGGTGAAGGGTACGGAAAAGTCCTCACTGTACTATAACATTTTCTTATGCAACTGGCAAAGGCAGAACTTGCATGACTTCTTGACATTATATATGACTGCATTATGTATTAAAAAATGCAGGCTAATGCAGGGTTGGGGCTTTAAGCAAGGCTGCCGTAGTCCAAGGCATTTACGGGCACATGACCAGCATACTCCCCTTCATTGAAAAGCCTTCAGTCAAATCTTGGAGACTGAACCTATGTTAGGTTGTCACCCTGATTGTAATGGTCTAACACACCACCTGGCACCTTAAAAATCAGAAACATCCTCTCACTGACTCTCATTTTCTTAGGGTATGCATACACCCTCGCCCGCTCATTTTTAACAAGTAGGAAAAACTCACTGCCATTACTTACCTTGGCTCCGCTGGCGTCCATTTTCGATTTGTAGCAAAACTCTATGATGGCCACGACCATTGACAGTGCCAGGCCTCCAGTCAGGATGTAGAAGATGCCTGCTATTTTGCTCAGAGTCAAGGTGCTGGTGTGGGTATACTGTGATAAAGAAAGGGCTTTCAGTTTTACACACACACACACATACACACACACACAAAGAGAGAGAGAGAGAGAGAGAGAGAGAGAGAGAGAGAGAGAGAGAGCACCATGATGCACAGAACAAGCACGTTCGTCAATCATGTGACCTGCACTTAGTCGTGAAACATCGAAAGTCGGGTAAAGAAATTGGAGTTGTGAGCAAAAGAAAGTGTGGGATGGATTGGAAGTTAGATGGGCAATAGAGCTGAGGAAGGAAAAGTAGGCTATAACCTGTGGAAATGGGTGTTGAAGAATTAGTGGTACTGCTGCAGTCAAATTAGATTTTAAAATATCCTCCAAAAATGAATGTTAGAGGGGTATGGAAATGTGCACAGTGAGCAAGGGAATGGGAATGATGATCTAGAAATTTGGTGGACAAAACATGCTTACATTAATTTTTCTTTAATTCTTCTCATTCTGTTTCCAATAAGACCTGATGTAACAGTTTCTCTGACAGTGTTTAGCAGAGCACATGACAACTCTACACACATTACTGTAAGCGGGTATGGCCCATAGTCTGTGCCAGTTTGGGATACTGGGAAGAATACTAACTGACTATCGGTTACGTGAGCGTATCAGGGAAGATATTTCTTGCAAAGTCACAGTCTTTTCTGGAATACAACCATGGGAATACTCGGTCACATAAGGGGAAAAAGTCGTCAACAACCACAACAACACCAAGGGAATCCTGGACACATTTAAACAAAAAATCACCACCACAAAATTAAACCTGAAGGGAGAACTTACCTGCCTAACAAATCTTCTCTATAACAACCATAACAACAACATAAACTATCTTTATAACCTTGTCAGACAAACACTGATACAACCTTTCTGAGCCAGGCAGACGAAGTCGATGGTCATTATTTATGTACGAAATGTATCTGTATATGTCTGTGTCGAAAACTCAAATCCCAGAAAGTATTGGTTGCAGAGGGAAAAGTTATTAATAAAAGTTGTTTACTGTCACAACTTGAGTTGACATGTCACTCAGCCAGCATTGGAAGTCATCCATGATAGATACACAATAGTCAAGCTTTCATCTATTATTACAGTCTACCTGGCTCACAGATGACGGGTAGTCTTGTCTTCACTGAAGTTCTTCGGTATGAAGAGTACCCTCAACTAAATAAAAGCTGCTGGTGGTGGCACGAAAATAACAATGTCCTAGCACTGAAGGGGTTGAGAGATGAAGGCAAACATGAAGATAGCTGGGATATAACATCAATACATATACTGTACACACATATACATATACACACATACTTTTGTATATGAATATACTGTACATACAAACAATTGTATATATATATATATATATATATATATATTTTCGTGGGAATTGTATGCTGATGATTTGGTGTTGATTGCAGAGAACGAAAGGGAGGCGGAGGAAAGGTTTAGGAAGTGGAGAGATGGTATGGGGCACAAGGGTTTAAGGGTAAATGCAGATAAAACAAAAGTGATGATATCTAGGGTTGGTGGCGGTACTGTCAAAGACGAGGGAGAGTGGCCATGTGCAGTTTGCCACAAGGGCGTGGGAAGTAATTCCATCTTGTGCGATGTTTGTGATAAATGGGTGCATAAGAGATGTAGTGGTATCAGAGGTAGACTGCGAGATAATGCTGATTTTTATGTGTACGGCGTGTCGGGGAGAGCAGGTGGAGATTGTCAGACGTGAAAGGATTGAACTTGCTGGTGAATCTCTTGAGTGTGTGGAAGAGTTTTATTATTTGGGAGACATGTTGTGTGCTGGAGGTGGCGCTGGAGCTAGCTCTGTTGCTAGGGTGAGAAGTGGTTGGAAGAAGTTCAGGGAGCTCTTGCCTCTCCTGACATTGAGAGGACTCTCCCTACGTGCTAAGGGGTCTTTGTATGCAGCATGTGTTAGGAGCGTAATGCTGTATGGTAATGAGACCTGGGCAGTGAAGGAGGAAGATATTCGCCGGCTCAGACGTACAGAAATGACAATGATTAGGTGGATGTGCAGTGCGTTCCTGCGTCCAAGGCCTGGAGGGGCTGGGTTAACGATGGAAGAGTTGAGAGGTAGGATGGGACTGGAGTGTATTGGTGTTGTGATGAGGAGAGGTAGATTGAGATGGTTTAGACATGTGGAGAGGATGGGGGATGATAATTGGGTGAGAAAAGTGAGAAGTGTTAATATTGGGGGTGGGGTTATGAGGGGTTGACCGAGAAAGACATGGGACGAGGTCATTAAGTGTGACCTCAGGGTTAAGGGACTGAACAGGGAGGCTGCAATGGATCGTGCAGCATGGAGAGCCGCCATTAGGTGATCAAGGCCGACGCATGCAAGCATGTTGGAGCCTTTAAAAACGAAAACGAAACGAAAACGAACTTGGTACAAAAGACATTATACCGGTAGGGCAACTCTTGCACATGCTTGTAATGCCTTTAAGCCTAAAATCACCATTTTGACAGATTTCAAACAGAAAAGTTTTCAAGGGATAATACTACTATACCTACTACTACTGCTACTACTATTAATTATAATAACTGCCATACCACTACTATTATTACTGCAAACAGGGGGGTGCTAACCTGCGTATCTTTGCCACATTCCGAATTATCGAACCACCACTTGTTTTTTAGTCTGAGTAGGTCTCCACTCTCCTTCAGGCTCAGTATTGCCAAATTGAGGCTTTCCCTGTGGACAGTAGGTATAGGGGATGATTAGAACAGAATAGTAAGAGTGGGGATGAGAATGAAAGAAAAGGAAAGAGTGACGTGGGTAGGGGATGGAGAATCTGGTAACTTGTGTGTGTGGGGGGGGAGGGGGACACATGCGTGCAACATAAAAAAATACTATATAGTCTCCCACACCACAATAATTGTATTGTAAAAGGACAGAAATCTCCGCCTAGCTAAAACAATTTATCGACAGCTCATCTTCATCCCACTACAACATCCTTATTACACACGTGCTTTGATCTGAAATACATAAGACCCGTTAGGCTTCATTCGGCTGTAGGCAAATACGCCATGACACCAGCGATACCCCCTCACCCAGCCCCAATTTCACGACCATAGTAAATTCGGCGCCTGTGCATGAGTGAGACAGGTCTGAGGCATTCCATATGGGGCCTTAGGTAAGTCTGTCGCCTTAAGAACTTCTGTGTACCCAGGTCCAGGTGAAGTCCGATTTTTCATAGTGTAGCAGGGGAGTGTTCATTTTACTCTTCACAACTATCCAGCCTAGGAGAGACTTTTCGAGCTAGAAGTGTCAGACACATACCCCAATAACCAGTTCTGTATCAAAGATCATCTCCATGCAAGACTATAGCAAAATTATGTTCCTGAGCTGAACAGGTCAAACAACATTCTAGCTATGACATTTTCTGTACTCACTTAAGCGGCGAGTGTGGAGGGGTGGCCACGCCGTACCCATTAGAGTTTAGGTTATGTCCAATCTTCATGGTGTCGCAGGGACGCCGTCCGTTGATGTAGTCGTTCTTAACACTCTCCAGCAGAAAGGCGTACTTGCCCTTCGACGTTCGTACCCGCTCGATGCCCTCCTCGTACGTGGACGTGAATACATGCTTACGGGACGACATGAACTCCCACATTCGACTGTACACACTTATCTTTGAACGCTGTACAAAAGGGTGAAAAAAACACCGGTATAATCGGACTCAAGAAGAAAAAATGGTCATGATACAGAGGGACTAAAATAGTTTGGTAACAGAAAGAAAAATATTGAAATATAGAGTATTCATGAACGGTAAGGTGAAATCGTACGGTGATAAAATATGGTGATCCCCTCACAGTGCGTGGAGGAGAACAGATTCTTGCAGGACGACATATGAACTTTTATGGAACCGTAAACACTAATCCTGAAACGCTGAAAAACAATAAAATGGACTGGTGGTAGGAAGGATGCATAATCGGAGGTGTAAATCATAGTTGAAGTTGAGGAATGAGAATTTGGGACGTATTGGGGAACGAAAAAGAGAAACCCAGCAAAACTTGGGGGAGAGAGAGAGAGAGAGAGAGAGAGAGAAGGGGGGGATGAGGGAAGCAGAAATGGTAGAAGACATAAATAACATTAAATTGGGAGTGGAGATGATGACATTTTTTCTATTTTTCCTCTTTTTTTTTTGCCAACTCAGGTTGATTCATATGTCGTACATCAAAACGGTATATCACCTGTGCAAAAGCATTCTATAAAATAGTCGTCATTGTCTACGCCACCACCATCATCAAAATCACCACCACAGCCATCACCACCATAGCCATCATCACCAAAGCATCACCGCCATCCAATCGATGTGTCAACCAATCCACCCTGAAGTGCTGCTGGAACCTCTTTTTCCCTTCAATCCGATTCGATTTCATTTGTTAAAAAAGATCTCGTACCAAAGAGGCTGATGAAGGCTATGCTTAACCCTTCCTGTTCGAAATGTCCGGGAAAAAAAAAATCTGGTAGCAGCAAGCAAAATGGAAAAGATGTCAATGGTTCTTTTAAGTGGACCCTGATTTTTGTTTTGTTGCAGTATTTCACTTAACTCGGTGGCAGAATTATACAATATTGTGACTCCTTAACCTTTCCACAGCACTTCTTCATGACTAGCATCATATTCTAGTGACATTCTCTTGTTAAAATTCAGTTTTGAAGGAGGAGAGAAGGCAGTTTTAGGCCAACTTTGAGTAAAGAGTGAATATTGAAAAAGACACCCCTTCAATCCAGTGACATGCTGTTCACTGAATTCTGTGTAGGACAGTTCAAGGGACAACGAGCGGTTAAGACAATAATCAAGAGAACACAAATTATTATCAGAGTGGGTGGTATTGTAACCCTTGTCAATTTTTAGATATCTGTAATTACAATAACCAGAATATACATATATACAGAAGCTAAACCAAAAAATTGAACACAATGTGCATCACAGTGCAATCTTAAATGTAACACTCGATGATCAATTTAGTACACTAACTCTCAATGTCTTAGTACTACAGTATATCCAATGTAATAATGTTTTTATTTAACACTGCACTGTGCTTATTTAGTAGTTATCGGTATCTAAGTATCACACACTTACCATACGTTATGTATCTAGTTGTCACCGTATCTAAGCACCACACACTTTTACCTAATGTATCTTTCTTACTTATTCACAATATTTTCTTAACTGTTCACCAAATAAACCAAACAGTGATAATGTACATCTAGGGGAACATGAATGAAGTAACGAAGCAAAAACAAGAGGAGACCCAATTAACAAATGGCTGCTCTATCTTGTTAATAGTTCCTGCCCATCTGCATTACTATCCTGGTCACCTTACTCCACACTATCGAAATGCATTGTACACAACTCCACACATTTTCCCCTTCAAACACAAACCTGTAATTAACAAACTGCATATACCACGATCGTAACTCCACATGGCAGCTAGAGACAGTATGATGAATTCCAACAATCACAATTTAGTATCAGTGTATGGACTGAACGAGGAATATATTCCAGTACTCAAGTCTATACCCAAGAACGCACCATACTGTATTACGTTTAAAATCCTCTTATCATGATTCTGTGTTCATATAACCATGTAACATACAAGAAATAAGTGAATTACTCCAAGTACTTTAGGCTATAGGCCAGGGAGTGGACTGCAGCACCAGTCGAACAGGGTGGTACTCCCAAGGTGGATGGAAAGCAGATGTCAGAGATCTGGAGCTCCCGTTTCATCAACCTTCGGGACTTGATTCTGACCATTCCCCTCTGCTGAACTTTTTCAGTGTTTCAATAACACAGAGCAGGCCAGGATGCTCTCCAATGCAAGTTCCTCTGTCATCAAAATACTCACTACACTTCCTATTCAAAATTTTGTTAGAAATGGCATCTCAACGCCAAACCTCGAAGTGCCTAGGGTGGGGCGACCATAATAGCCCCCATCATTCAGTCCTCTCACGGTGACGACCAAACGAGATGCCCGAAACCACTGTCTGACTCACTTTTTTCATTTCTCCAACATTCGCGGTCTTTCCTCTAACTTTTTCTTTATTGAACACCACCTCCCCTCCTCTAAACCTCACATTCCCTTCCTCACAGACAATCAACTGTCTGAGACAAATGATAGCAAACCATTCTCTGTATCCTCCTCCTTTATACTCATTTCAAAGCCAAGGTGGCTCTTGTTTATATGTATGCAACAACATATCTTGGTCTCGAGTTCCTGAACTTGAATCTTCTTAATTATCTACTCTCTGGCTTCTGCTGTTCTCTCGCTCTCTGACTAAATGTATGTGCGTTGATTACTTATCCCCTAATTCTGTGATGAAAAATTCTTCAACTCTTACTTCTGTGATGGAACACATCCTATTAATTTCTTCTTTCTCTAAAATCTCCATTCTAGGGTGATTTCAATGTTTACCACCATCTTTTCTCCTCTCGTTTCACTGATCCACCTGGTGAACAAGCCTATATCTTTTCTACTTTTAGTGACTAGGTAAAGCTTGTATAGCACTCTACCCATATCCCTGACTGCCTTGCAGAGAGTTCCAACATACTTGACCTCTCTTACCACTAACCCTTCTGCTTATGCTATTAAACTTTTCTCTCCGTTGGGCTCTTCCAATCACGACCTTAGCACCTTAACCTGTCCTATCGCTCAAGGCTTGTGGACCCTCCCAAGAAGTGGCAGCTTAGGCACTTTGGAGCTGCTGACTGAAAGGTCCTCAGGAAGTACTTCTATGATTTTCCCTGGAATGATTATTGCTTCCATGGCTGGGAGCCATCTGAGGGTGTTTCATGCATTAAAGAGGTTGTTCCCTTGGGCATAGAAGCATACGTTCCTTTCTCTTCCTGTGACTAATGAAAAAAAAAAAAAATGGTTTAACCACGCTTGTTCTAGTGGAGGTGGCCACGTGGGGGCATCATAGCACACTCGCACACTCACTCACTGTGGCCACTCGGCAGACACTGATGATTTATTGGAAACAAGCAACCATAGTTCCTCTATGTTAATCCATTCAACACTATACAATATGAGTGAAATGTATATATTTATATGTATGCATGTGATGCGATGTCACGAGTTATAAACAATTATTTTTCAGATATACAGAGGGTAAATAGTGACAGCCGAGGTATCGTAGTGGCGAAACGTCTGTTTCTCAAACGTGTACTCTGTTTTCGCGCAGACGACAAACTTCATCGCCAACATCACCTGCATTCATTACACAAAACTATCAGGCTCTGAGGTTCCATTAAGGACTTATGACCCTTATAGAGCTAATCATCGTGTGTATGGTCACTGCAGACGACCCTGATTCAACTCTGTCCAGACTATGATGGCTGATGACGTCACAACAATGCTATCCACAATCCCTGAATGACCAGCAAAGCATTACAATTAACCAAATGACAATACACAGTAATTTAGTGCTTGTGGCATTACACTGTTACCATGACAACCCAGCCTCCTCTTGCTACCTTTAGACGACTCTGGGATTGGGAGAGACTTCAGACCACTTCAGAATAAAAACCTCTTGACTGAATACTATCGTCTGGAAGTAACCAGAATACAATGAAACATACTTCACCAGACTGAAAGAATTAAACCAACTGGGATTCATACACCAACCAGAAAACACACAGACACACACACACACACACACACACACACACACACACACACACACACACACACACACACACACACACTTACACACACACACACACACACACACATACACACACACACACACATCAAAACTCGATTCACTAAAATAAAAGTAATCTTGAACTCATTTGTAAAACTTAATCCTTTTCTTTACATACCATCAATCAACTACTCAATCAAATTACATAAAAAGAAAAAAAAAAAAAAAGGCTTACCTCGAAAAATTCCACGGAAGATCCCCCTTGCAGCGTGCCATTACATACCATCAATCAACTAATCAGTGAAAACACACACACACACACACACACACACAAAATTGGCTTACCTCGAAAAACTCCACGGATGATCCCCCTTGCAGCGTGCCATACTCCACCTCTGTCTGACTGGCCAAATCGTCCACAGAGTTGATGGGGGTGACCAGCCTCTCGACGGTAAGGAAGGCGGCCAGGTTGGCAGTGTACGAGGAGATTATGATTAGCGTGAAGAACCACCACGCACTTCCCACGAGACGGCCCGACAGTGATCTGCAAGGTGAGTAGGGATGGAGGTAATATTCTGTGAGAGTATAAGGTGTGGAGAGAGCTGTGAGGAAAGGAAAGTGTGCAAAAGGTGTATGGATGATGATGATGATGAGCGAAAAGAACCACAACGAACTTCCCATGACACAGCCCGACAACAATGTGGAAGGACAGGAGTGCTGGATGTACTCTTCTGTGAGGGTAAGTGTACATTCACACTGAGGCCGAAACAGAACGTATTGAAACGCAGACTGACAGATCTTATGTCTGATTAAAATCTGGAAGTACTACGTCTCGTTTCATAGGCCATGTTCTGCCATATGCAATGTAGCTGCCACTGAAAAACGGACTGGCCACAAAATGAACCAGTGAAATTAACTTTTCATTTTTCATTTTTGTATATCAACCTACATAATCGGACATTCTGCTTCAGAGGCAGTACATTCTGACCTGTGTGTGATGTACCCTAAGAGGTGTGAAGGAAATCCATGAGGGAAGGAAAGTGTGTTGAAAATGAGTATGGGTGTTGATGATGTTGATAATGACGATGATGGTAATAACTGGCGTAAAGAACCACCACGCACTCCCCACGAGACGGCCCGACAGCTATCTGGATAGTGAGCAGTGGTAGATATTAAAGTATATGCTGTGAGGGAGACAGTTGGTGTGGGTGGGACGGTGTCAAAGTGGTCATCTAAGACAGAGATCGTCTTCTATAATATATACTTGCCATCTACAGACGATTTTATTCAACTTAAGAGAGATTGTTTCGAAGAGAAGAGGTAAGATACGAGACTAACACTTCATTAACCCCTTTACCGCAAAAACTCCTGCCTAAATTGCAAGTTTCGTTTGGTGCCAACATAAAGATTACAAAAGTCACCATACTGGAGGGTTACGAAGGTGGCCTCGTACATTTTATCACTGCTACCATCACACGAATGTACTGGGTTTTCGAGAGATAATTCAAACTGTGGAAGTCAGATACAGGCCTTATTATACTTTTCAGGGTAGACGTGCGTCCTATTCCCGAGGTGGCGTCTTTGGCTTCGTAGCACCTTCTTTTGAACGATTTGTTCTGCATACTCTTGTGTGTGTGTGTGTGTGTGTGTGTGTGTGTGTGTGTGTGTGTGTGTGTGTGTGTGTGTGTGTGTGTGTGTGTGTGTGTGTGTGTTTTACTCTTGTACATTACAGATGCAAAGTATATCAATATTAAACTTACATTAATGGCAAACATAAGGAGGTTAAAGAGAAAGGTGTAGGAAATCTCGCTACGGAAGGGATGCTGGGAGAGATGCAGGAGGGGTTAAGAGCATTCGTCCTAACTGGAAGCCATTCAGTGGTAGCGTAAATGGAAAAAAAAAATTGATTGAAAGGCCTGAATCTGTTTCCTTTTTCAAACTCTTCCAGTCTGAGAGGTCCTTCCTGAGGGGCAGAGAAGTATGCGGTGTTGGCCATTTCACTGCAATTATGTGGTGGAACTGCAAACCAGTTTTATAAAAGTTAAGTTGGATCTCTCAGTAATGGACAAATTAAGAGAAGCTACATCTAAGTTCCTCCATTTAGAAAAGTCTCTAGCTGAGTATGATAACTTGGAGATTGAACGAAAAAATGTTATCGGGCTAAAGAGTAAAAACAGAAAAAAGAAAATGTCATTGTAGGTAGCAGAACACTCCTTTGACATCAGACTACGATTTTTGTGCTTTATTGCGGCTACCAAGAGAGAGAGAGAGAGAGAGAGAGAGGTGGATGAAACACACACAGACACAGACACAGACACACACACACACACACACACACACACACACACACACACACACACACACAAATCCCATTCAGCCATACATTCCCTTTTTCTGTCTCTCTCTCCAATATATATGGAATCACCAGTTATTATCAACATTAAATCCGAACCACCTACACGCAAATAAAAAAATAAATAAACATATGGTACACTAATCAAGTCCTGTCGCCTCTCCTGCTTTTCTCTCCATGGGGTTCGATAATCATTCCAGTAACTCAACCGCAACCAACATCGATGACTTGGTATGGCACTAGTCCAAAGTCATCAGAGTCGGGTGCTATGGATTCACCCCACTGCATTTCAATGCTCATGAAGACAAGGGCAAGAGAAGTGACAGGACTTTGGATGCTGACTGTACATAAAGCCTGTTTGGTTAATGTATAACTCTTACTGCTCTTCAGATATGGTTTTTAAATGTTTATAATTATCAAGAAGCCTATCTATAAATATTAATGTAGGACCAACTAGAAAAACACTGGCCATAAACTCACTCTGGTCTTCGTAATACTGCAGTTGTAACTTAGCTTGCATAAAAATCAGTCCTCTGTTGCATGAATTTCCCAAGGTGAACCAGAGACCATGACTTTGGATGTGTCTGTCTGTGTCTCTCTCTGTTCCGTAAACTTTTAGGATTCTTGAGATCTCCAATTAACAAGTAAGTCTTTCTAAAACATAAAACCCAGACAACCGACAGACAACCGTAATATCTTTATGGTCTGTGAATCAGCATAACTAATTCTCACCTGTTCAGGCCAGAATTCCGTGACCCTTAAACCTGTAATCATGGAGCAAGTTTTTCCTTTAATATATGCAGTACACCAGACCTCCTAGGAAAATAAATGGTTCTTATCTATATGATGTATGCACTGTATCTATGAAAATGTAGCTCACCTTGGGCAGATATCGACCCCTTGTTGCATGAACGCCCCCAGGGTGAACCACAGACTGTTGCAGATGCTGAAGTCGTTGCTGAAGCTGGACTTGCCGTACACCTCTATCACCTGCGGGAGAAAGGGGAGGGGAGGATATGGCTACATATGTTACTATTATTATA
Source organism: Coenobita brevimanus (assembly GCF_032717465.1). Lineage (NCBI taxonomy): Eukaryota > Metazoa > Arthropoda > Malacostraca > Decapoda > Coenobitidae > Coenobita > Coenobita brevimanus. The sequence goes on from NC_136954.1 coordinate 8,917,450, forward strand.
ATTATTATTATTATTATTATTATTATTATTTTATTACTATTATTATCACCAGTTACACTCCGTGTGTGTGTGTGTGTGTGTGTGTGTGTGTGTGTGTGTGTGTGTGTGTGTGTGTGTGTGTGTGTGTGTGTGTGTGTGTGTGTGTGTGTGTGTGTGTGTGTAAACTTGACAGCCCGTCCACTGAGGCTCAGCAGTCCTTTTGCAAAGCAGTTACTTCCCTAACCACATTAACCATCACCTCACCCGTACATTACCCTAACTACTCACCTTCCACTCGCTAGGACTGAATCTGCTGACGAGGAACAGGACGATGGAAACCCAGACGCAGGCGACGACGATGCAAGTCCAAGTCTCGTGGGAGAGTGGCGACATGAAGCTGAACACTCCGGGTTTCTCCTTGGCGGGTTTTTTGATCATGATGGAGATGCCTTGGGTCATGAAGGGCTTGGTGAAGTCGATTACCTGTTCCCTCGATGATGTGATGGTTAGTGGCGCGATCGCTATGTCCGCCTCCTGTTGCCCAGAGAAAATGTATGAGTCAGGGATCATGATGATGATGATGATGATGATGATGATGATGATGATGATGATGATCATCATCATCATCATCATCATCATCATCATCATCATCATCATCATCATCATCATCATCATCATCATCATCATCATCATCATCATCACCATCATCATCATCATCAACAACATCATCATCATCAACAACATCATCATCATCATCATCACCATTATGCTGAGTGTAGACCTGTTAGAGGCTGACCTAAAATGACTTGGGACGAGGTCACACAGTGCGACCTCATGGATAAGGGACTGGAAGAAAGAGGCTGCTAAAGATATATCAGCGTGGAGATCCACCATCTGAAGGCCGACGCATGCAAGTATGTTGAAGCCTTTATAAAAGAAGCGAATCGAAACATTCATCATCATCATCATCAGTACAGCAGTGTATCATAATGTTCACAATATCCTTCAGATGATGACGATAATTATGACAACTGATACACAGACTTTCTGTTATACTCGGCTATTACACACACACACACACACAAAACCAGACAGTCCCCCTCCCCCCTCACCCCCCCCAGAGAGTCCCCCCTCACACACACACACACACACACACACACACACACACACACACACACACAACCCCCATAAACAAACACACAACCCCCATAAACAAACACACAACGAACCCCACAAATAATTCATTCACTACCACACGCAACCCTTCCTTCCCTCGCAGAAATACGCAGGTATCTCCTATTTGTATGCTATAGACCCTAAACATTTCATTACGCTCATGGAACTGCTTATATTACGACTCGGCGATGCACACCATTAACGAATATACTCGCACAGTACAGGAATTTATCTTTCTCAATGCTCAGCTTTTCAGCCAGTCATATCCCTCCTTATAGTCGCTGAAGTTTCTTTCTTAAATTACATGTGCTTAGTATGGTTCAGTCACCAAAAATCTCCACAAGCAAAATATTGACAAGTTCCACTTGGTAAACTGTAACATACGTAGTGTGGATTTGATCTTGTCTAGATTAACTCCATCCTTCCAAGGACGTTAGATATCTTTCTCATCCTCATAGTGTTGTGTCTAGTTTACAAGGAAAGTAGTTGCGGTGGAATTAAGTTAATTCCTCCTCCTAGTATTATTGTTTATCCGCCTCCTCTCATTACTACTCCTACTACAATTATTGATATTATTATTATTATTATTATTATTATTATTAATACTGATCTTCCTTTTCCATTTCTTTCCCCTCTTATCTTTTCTCTGTCCCCTTTTATTATCGCCATTACTCTCCACTTCTTTTCTTCCTTCCTCTCCCCTGTTTTTTTGTTCTTATTCACCTTTCCTCTGCTCCTTTTCCCCCCTCTTTTGCTCCTCCTCCTTACTTACAAATTTCTTCCTCCTACTCCTTCACTTCCTCATGTCCTCCTTTTCCTCTGCATCTCTCTATTCCTCCTCCTCCTTCTCCTCCTTGTATTCCTTCTTTTGGTATTTTACACTACCTCTTCCTACCTTCCTTCTCTTGTCCCATTTCCTCTTCTCTGTCTCCTGCTTCACCTGGGAGTTATTTCACAGCAGTATCTGGCACTGACTGGTGCATATTTTCTTCCTTTGGTGCAGTAGGATCCCCAGATGAAAAATATATCTTGCCGTAAAATAAGCTCATTCACACAAGCTTCAACCTGAAAGATTTCCCTTAACCATACCGTGGAGAAAGGAAGAAAAAATACACGGCAAAACAGCGCACAGAAAATAACCTTAAATCAATATAAGGTACTGCTACGGACACCAGTCTGTTGACTCTCCCATGATAACAGGTAGACACCGAGTACTGACTCTCGAAACTCAGTAATTGGATCCCAAGACCTTAACAAATTCCTCTGAATAGTGTTCTAGATGAAGTACTGTATTGTCTATAATGTGGAACGATATTCCTGGCTGCAGCCATGCAAGTTAACAGACTAAGTGGCATTTAAACATAAACTGCAGATTCTTTCTATTATCTTGTTTTTGCTTTTTCTTGGAGGGAATAATTTGCGGGCTCCTGGCCTTTGGCTCTTTCTTCCTTGCATTAAAAAAAATCGTAAATTATAAAGGTGACAGGTGAGGTAATCAAGATAAATGACTAATTAAAATCAATGATTCCACTTTAGCTGTATATCACCTGCGTGGACAGTAATGTAACTGCCTCCATCCCCGAAGGAAACAACAGCCAGAATCGAGCTCTTACCACTGAAAGCACATTATTACATTACAATAGAATATATAACCCCCATACTTTAACACATACTCCCACGCATCTATCCAGTTATTGAACTATAAATTACATAATGTAGCAACTGGGGGTACACAATAGGATAATTACGATTAACTACCAGGTTAGTATAACGAGCACCCTAACAGTTCTAATTCATAACTAACAAATGTACCGGTAAACAGTAGCTATGCATAATAAATAAATACCTTCCAAGCGTGAAATTATGATATCGTCCTGATCAAACAAAGCAGCCACATTCTCACCAAAGCTGCTGGACACTGACCTTAGGCCACTCACACGCTGACGGCCACACTAGCGGAGTACACTAAACAAATGACAAACTAGATCCGCACTGGAAACTAGGTAACCTTCACTATTAACCACGATATATATATGATCTGTACACATGTGAATCTCTTTGTGTTTTATATACGTTATGCGTTAAGTATTACAGTTTTATTTTACTAATTTAAAATTTATATTATTTTCGTATTATTCTCAACAGAAAAATTTCAGAACAGGGGCTTGGTTTATTTGAGCTGGCTTCGTCACGAATAACCTTGGTACTTTTCTACACAAACTGTCACAGGCAACGCTGAATTTACAGTTTATATAACCTTATGTTATTATATATTTTTACATTATCAATATTACGGCAAGGATTCCTGAGATCTGCATGGTGAATGAATGGGTATGTGGCCCACTTCTCTGGGCATACTGTTGATTAGTTCTCCAAGTGACGTATTTTTTTCTACTCCTGGAGTGCTGTACCTAACCCCACCTGCAGGTGTTAAAAGGACGGGACCATGATGATGATGATGATGATGTTATACATCACTATTCGTAATTGAAAATTTTTTGCGAAGAGTATAAATATTCATACAGTACACTCCCCATAATGATGGTTCAGGACAGTATAAATAATAATGTCTAGTACACAGCATGTAAAAAAATTTATCATTAATACAGTGATAAAACATTTTAAGGTTTTTGGGTTTCTCATCAAAGAAAAATGTGCTAACTAATGCTTGTGAGATGGACCCAGGATAGCTATATCTACCTATTTATCTATCAAACTTCTATTTATATTCGTTTATCTATCCACCCATCCTATGTCAATTCCGTCTGACCCCACATCGAGAGAGAGAGAGAGAGAGAGAGAGAGAGAAATACTACTTTGACTGATACTTCATCTTCCTTTTCAATGAGGATTATTGGGTTGCTTATTTTATAACAGAAATAAATCGTCAAAAAAATAGTTTTTTTATATCATTTAAAAGCAAGTAAGAAATCCAACACATCAAGAATAATTTATTGTGGCAGGTTATTTATATTGCAAGCTGGGGGGGACGGGATTCTTTCTCTCTCTCTCTCTCTCTCTCTCTCTCTCTCTCTCTCATTCCTGACCGTTTTTATTCACCGTTTGGGAGACCTTTTTTAAAGTGAGGTTAAATGACGGCAATATAATCCCAGTAGTTGGTGGTGGCGACCATCATCCACTCACTTGATGTAGTGCTGCCTACTTCTTCCTTAGCCTTTACCATTCCTTATCTGTGCCTGCCTGCCCTCCTCTCTTCCTATTTCTCCCATCTTTCCTGTCACTTCTTAGTAGTTTTATTTCCTTTACAAGTGACTTTACATTGAGTGACAAGCCAAATGGTTTCCTGTAAACCAAGAAACTATTTACAACGCTGGGTGGTAACCATATAACCAATCCATACATGCTCCCTACGTATCATCAAGTGGGTTGGTGGAGGGTTAGTGTCCCTCCCTGTAAAACAAATAACTCAAAGTCAAATGGCCACCCCTTACGGGATTATGGCGTCTGGCAACAGATAGATAGATGGATAGTTTTAAGCTGAATAAATTAGTCCGGAGATGTAAGACTAAACTTACAAATATATCACGTGAGAGAATGAGTGAAAAGAAAATGGAGAAGAGAAAACCAATGGAGGAAAGTAAAATTAAGGCAACACTGACCTGTCTCACCAGCTCCCCCACCATGCCGTCCCAGCCACCGTACTGGACATCGTTCTGGCCACCGTACTTGTTGTCCTTCACGAGTTGCAATGTGTCTGAAAAAAAAAAAAGAAAGAAAGAAATCCGAGAAAATACGATATCCTTTACACGTTACAGTGTGTCTTGGGGGAAAAACGCGTGAGTAAATGGATTAATAGGAAGTCAGCTAATATGCAACAGCAGAACTATGTGTGAGAAAAAAACACTACATAGCGAGAGAAAAAGGTGCCATTATTAAACATGAACACTCAGAGAGCCCAAACCTCCACCAAGGCAGCACCATCACCCTAATATGTTTTTCAGACCTTGACTTTTGACCTTTTTTCTGCCCCAAATTTAATAACTTGTCCCTGTGATAATCCTGTCATTATACGAAACAAAACAGTCTGACGTTACAATAAACAAAGAAGGCAATCATTGTGGTGAAGGGAATCTCTAATGCACCATAAATGTATCCTGCGTCTCCAACACGAAAGAAAAGTAATTGCCACTAAAAAGAAAGAAATTTGTCTCCAAAAATAACATTTTCACAATCTATAAACGCATTCATTTATTGGTCACAGACTGTAACAAGACGATTATATTCGGCTCAGAAAAATTTTGCCAGTCAAAGAAATGATACCTCATGATTCACCTTGTGTGGTAGGTTGTGACAACCATCAGTCACTCACTTGATGTAGTGCTGCCTACTTATCTTTCACCTGCATCATTCTTTTTCTGTGTCTGCCTTCCTCTCTTCCTATTTTTCTCATCTCTCCTGTCACTTTTTCTTTTTCAGGTGGTTTTACCTTGAAAGACAAGCCAAATGGCTTCCTGTAAGCCAGGAAATAATTTACAACGCTAGGAGGTAACCATATAATCAATCGTTGCGTGTTCCCTACGTGTTAACAAGTGAGTTGGCATAGGGTTAGTACCCCTGCCGTTAAAACTACTCAAACACAAACGGCCACCCTTTACGGGAGTATGGCGTATGGTTATTAGGAGATAGATGGGCAATTAACCTTTACACAGGTAGAAACTTCCTCAGATGAACAAAATAGCACGGATTTTTCATGAATATAAGAACAAAATGTGTCCACGGCAGCGAAAATATTAAAACACACGTGTATCTCTTTACCCCTAACATCTTTTAAACCCTTAAAAACTGAATATTTTTTTTTTGCATAGTACTTTCTCTTGGTAACCCCCATCACTTTCCTTTTTTAGTCCCCCTCCCCCGCCCCCCCCCCTTTTTTTTTTATCTCCTAGCTTACACACCCAGTGACCGATCAACACTCCGGGGGTATAATTGCTAAGGGCCAAACAGCTACTTGACACACATCAGAGAGCAGCTTGGGTGTGTGTATAAGAGGGGCATCCTGAAAATTCCCTGTCAAGTGGAACCGGTTTTACGTCGAAACGGCCCTAGCAACTGAACCGTGTCATATAACCAACAAGACCTCTCAACCCCAACTTCGACATGCCATGCAAATAATCCTACGACAGTAAAAATGCTTAAATATCAGTCTCCAACAAAACAATCCGATAATTACACGAGTACCTTATGAAGCTGTCAATCTATGAAACTGTTTACCTCTAACATGGGAACTTCTTTACATTAGACAAAAACCTTAGACTGATTACCTTCGCCTGATGGAAACCAGAAAATACCCATGTGCTCTCAGAAAAAAAAAAAAAATCAAAAATAACTTCTTTACCTCCAACAAACACTAAAAATGTAGTAGAACTGAAATCTGCTTACATAAATACCTCACGAAATACATTGCCACAGACACGAACCTCTTATATTTATTCCTTACCCTTAAAAATACACTGAAAAATCAAATATCTATCTATTGCCAGACGCCTTAATCCTGTAAGGGGTGGCCACAAGAAAATCGCCTCCATGTCGCCCTGGTCCCTCCCATTTCATTACCTTGTTCCCAGCGCACACACACCCTCTATCATATACCTCTCCGCTCAATCTCTCTTTCCCCCTCCCTATCCCCCCCTCCACCTCACTCACATACACCCTCCTCGTCAGTCTCTCGCTCTCCATCCTCTCCATATGGCCAAAAATCAAATACTCACAATTAATTCTGAGGAAAGATGTCAAGAGGTCTTCAGCTTAGCCCTTGTAGCGATAATTCCCAGAAATTTACCTAAGATACCCCAGAAATACTACATTACCCTCTAATGCCTTCCCATTTTCCAGTACGTCCCCAAACTCATATACTCACAGTTAATTCCGAGGAAGGAAGCCAAGAGGTCAGCGAGGTCTTTAGCGTATCCCTCGTAACGATCATTGCCAGTGTAGTTACCGTCCTTCCTTAGCATCAAGAATGGCTTTTCCTGTGATGACAGAAAACGGGGCCGCTATATTATCCCAAGGAACATGGGATCCACATACTCGTATTTTTCATTGAGAGAGAGAGAGAGAGAGAGAGATACACGCACCAGCATGGATGTAACGATGTAAGATCTGTTAGTCATCACCCGGTCAGTTATGTGGCTCGTATACTTGACCGCCACTGTTTCCAGCCCTCGGGTGTCGCTCCACGTCCCGATCTGAAAGAGAAATTATATATATATATATATATATATATATATATATATATATATATATATATATGAATGAATGAACATCCTAGCCCAAGGCAACAAAAGCCATGTGACTCAAGGTAGAAAATGATAACGGCAGAGAGGAAAGTGGTAATTTAAAAGGTTAACTACATGTATGCACGACAAGGAAGGAGACGGGTAATTATGAACTGCAAAGGATATTCAAGTGACTAAGAAAGGGCATAAGACGAGTAACAGAAAAAAAGAGAGATTAGCACACACACACACACACACACACACACACACACTAGTCCGGGTTGCTCCTCAGCTGGATGGTAAGTGCTCTTGTTGCTTCCGCGGACGATTTTATTCAGTTTAATACAGGCTCTTCGAACATATGTGATTCTATCGTATAAACCCTTCACGAATCCCTTCCTTCCTCGAGGCCCAGCCTTGGTTGGAGAATATTGTTTTTCCGTCTCTCAACGACCGTAAGGTCTGTGTGGAAGAAGCACCTTGACCTGTGTGTAACTCTGCCGCCTCCTCCTCCTGTTCTTCTCTCCATCCATTCCTACCTATATCCTTTTCCCTCTTATCCCAATTTTTAGTCCTCTCAAACAACTCCCCTCCACTCCTCTCGACCTTCATTTGTGTCCTTCCAACAAGGATTCATGAACTGCTTACTATGCAAAATAAATCACTAAGATAGAGGTGCTTGAGAGCCACCTAAGCTGACGTGAATGTTATCTTACGGGTTGCAATGTGGGTAGCCGAGGAGGTTTTGTTGCATCTCCTCCTCAGCTACTTACTTGGCATATTACGACTCAACATTTGCCTATATGCTCTTTATATCGCTAACATATCTACATAGTTTGTATCAACAAAACACAGGGGAATATCGAGGCGTTGTGTGCAGCATAAGTTGCTAAAATACAAGTGCTAGGAAGTGACCGTGACCACTTAAAATACAGCCGTAGACCTCTTGACTGGTATGTTTCTAAGAGATGAATAAAATAACCTGTCGTACACTTGAAGAAACCAATTACTTTGTTACTTGGAGAAAATGTTATTCGTGACATTTTTAAACATTTTTGATGAACTACTTTTCCCTCGTGTACAGCTGACCTACTTAGTCCCGTGACGATTCTATTTATTTCAAGCTACTTCTCTACAAATTTATACAACTTTGGACAGAGATGTAGGAGTCAAAGGGTTTTGCTAAGGCTGTCTAAATCCTCAAGTTAGAAGTCTCACCTATATTGAACAAAATAACTTAGAAAAGATAAAATAAAAAAAGGCCACGGGAATGAAGGTGGCACGTACACTACCTGTCGCTGGGGGAAATATAATGCAAAGTAGTGAATGACAGGGAAAGGGATGACGCCGTGACTTTTGTTATCTTGTCATATCACTGGGCTGAATTTCCTAGCACGTCTTCCTTAGCGATTTATTTTTGGACATGCCTGGTTAATGCCCTTTTGTACGTTATTTATGCAGAGTATGGTGATATTAAATGTTTTATGTAACACGAAATGGTCAGTAATGTGTAACAAACAAAAAAAGTTGCTTAGAAAAAGGTGTTAGGGAGCTTCCTTAGCCGAGAAGAATACGGACTTAAGTGGCTTTGGCCAGTTCGTGACACCTCTCCTTAGCTACTTATTCTGCCCATTAAAAAAAGAAAAAAAAAAAGACCCCAATATCCTCCTGACTGTTACTGATGCCAACTATGTCGATATAAAAACGATGTATGTGGCGTACAAAGATAAATCGTTCAGGAAGAGGAGTTACGAAGCCTCTTATGCCACCCAGAATACAGACCTAAGTCCATAATAGCATAAAGTGAAGAGGGTGGCCGGAGTTGGTGAATGGGAGAATTATACAGAAGGTTGTGTTGGCGGAGAGAGACACAGACCCGTTGACAAGACCCGGGTTCATGTTGGTGCTGGGACAAGACATGATGCTGGGGGTCTGTATTCAGCTGGCATCTTAACTCTCAGGCTCCTGTGACTCACTCCTAGCTCAGTAAAGACGTCTGGCATTGGCTGAAATAAAAATGGTTGTTCCGAGCATGCGAGAGTGAAGAGTGGGAGGACTCCATAACATACTGCTATTTCCACACATCTCTCTAACTAGCCTATATCTATCTATTTTTCTCTCTACCAGTTGATCAGTCTATCTGTCTATCTATCTATCTATCTACCAATTTATCCATCTACCTGTCTATCTATCTATCTATCTATATATCTACCACTTTAATCATCTACCTGTCTATCTATCTATCTGACGAGGGTTAACTAACTTGGAGGACAGAGAGGACTCCATAACATTTTACTGAGTATTGTCAAAGATTCTCTCTCTCTCTCTCTCTCTCTCTCTCTCTCTCTCTCTCTCTCTCTCTCTCTCTCTCTCTCTCTCTCTCGATCTATTAATCCATATCCATATCTGTCAAAAGAGTAAACTAATTTGCAGGGCAGACACGACTCCATAACATTTTACTGTTTTCACAGATCTCTATCACTACATATCTATCACTCTGTGTAACTAAACATACACACAGTAGACGTATGTCCTATGTTGAATAATGTCGGCTGGTTGCAAGGAAAGCAAACACATCACCGTACAAAAAGAGATAATGGGAATTACTTAAAAATCCTTTGCTATGATAGGTCCATCTAAATACCGGTACAATAAGTCGCCTGGTGATAGCAAGAGTTAAATAAGGAAATACGGTATACGGTGTGAAAGGGGACAAAAATGTCGCCAGGGATGGAAGGGAACGACTGACGCAATGACCACCTCGGCACGACATAATTCTGAGCACGACCACTGACGACACGCTGCTAAATTCATGACGACAACTGAGTGGGGAGGGGGGAGGTGGATTTAGACAAGGGATGGGACGATGGAATGACTCTGAAGGAGGAAGATGAACAGACAGAAAGAGACGGAGGACGAAGAGGAGGATAGAATGGCAGTGTAAGCAGAAAACCCATGGGAAAAAAAAATACTCCGGTAAAATTAAGAATTGGCAGTGAGCGAGTAATAATTTAGATTATATGATCAAGAAAAGTGGAACCTTTGAGAGTCACACCCACCCCTATCCACCACATCAGCACATCCCAGAGAATGTTCTTTGTCTTTGGACACATTTCGGACACATCACAAACACCTCAGACGCACACCAGACGCAGAAGCACACAAGATTAGCTACCATTATCCACTTACTCGCATGAGAGAGAGAGAGAGAGAGAGAGAGAGAGAATGACAGTAATGGACACACATTGGCTTTCGCGGTCCGCATTACTTGGTGCAGAGCTATAAAAAAAAAAAATTATCTGTTGAAAACACTGGCAATTGTATGTAAATATGGAAACAACGTGAAATGCAAAATTAAATTATAAAAAGCAAAAAGGAAGAATAGTGAAAGAAAAGAAAAAACAAAACATATATGAACATGAAAAACAATTAACAAACAATTGGCGCACAAATAATAATAAAATCATAAACATGGGAATATGAAGTAAGAAGAATGCAAAACAAATTACGAACATAAAGAATTAAAAAACAAATACCACAAACAATGCGATGAATAAACAATTATGTAATAAAAAAAAAACGTAAAAGTTACGTAACTGGTAAGAAACCTGAAAACAGCTAAAAAAACAGAAGGCAAGACCCCATCAAAAGAACACACACACACACACACACACACACACACACACACACACACACACAACCCCACACAAAATAACAACAAATATCCAACAAAAACGTCCAAACATGAAAATCAGGCTAGAAATGAAGCTTGTTGTAGCTGTTGTTTACATGATGTTTTAACCCCAGACTCTCCTGAATATGAATTAGGCGAACTGCAGGCTGAATCTGCGCAGTTCACCATCCTTCCAGCAGAGGACAGAGAAGGAGTTAAGGATCATGTGTATATTTAGGTAGCAGAGCCGGCTATATCGGTGCCATCACGGGCAGGCGTCCCTCATCAGCCTTGTGAACGACAAAAATAGATTCTAAGCGACCAAAACAGAAGCATAAACGACCCAAAGGAAACTCCCAAGTAAAACAGACAACAGCACGATAAAAATGAAAAAAAAAAAAAAACAATAAAAAATTCTAGCAAAACCACAATATAAACAATGAAAAATACAAGCAAAATCACGATAAAAACGAAGAAAGCACAAATAAAATCACGATTAAAGGAAGAAAAACGAAGACAAAACAACGATTAAAACGAAATTTTAAAAAACACTAAAAACAAACAAATAAAAACGAAGATAAACAAAATAACTATTTAAAGGAACAAAAACCATGATCAAAACGAAGAAAAAACCAAGAAAGAACGAAGAAAAATAAAATCACGAAAAGACAGAAAAAAACACGAAAAAAGCTAAAAAAAAAAAACACGGAAAAAACGAAAAAAAAAAGACAAAACCACGATAGAAATGAAGAAAAAAAGAAAACACGAACAAAAATTATTCTGCTTCACGTTATTTCTGTGTGAAGGACAACAGCACATCCTAAGCGACCACGATGGAGCATAAACGACCGAACCTCCCGGAAAAAAAGGATAAAAACCGATAACGTGGGTGATTAATAACACTTAAGATGGAGAGAGAGAGGGAGGCTGGGACGGAGAAAAGGAGGGAGGCTGAGGGGGAAAGGCTGGGAGAGGGAAGGAGAGGAGGGTGGGATGGATGGACGGAAGGAAGGCTAAGATGGATGGAGAGAGGGAGGTTGAGATGGAGGTTGGAGGGCGAGAGGGAGGCTTGGAGGGAGAGACGAAGGAAGGCTAAAAGGGCTAGAGGGAGAGAAGGAGGGATAACAGGGCTAGCAGAGAGAGGGAGGCTTGCAAAGAGACAGGAGGGAAACCGACGAGGGAGAAAGAGAGGCTGGCAGGGAGAGAGAAAAGGAGGAAAACTTATGAAGGAGAGAGAGAGGCTGACAAGAATGGAGGGAGAATGAAAAAGGTGGGAGAAGAGAAGGATGGAAGGAACGAAAGCGGGAGACTGGCAAGGAAGGAAGAGAAAGGGAGGAGAGAGGGAAGGATGGAAGGTGCGAGGGATGGAGTGAGGCTAAGTAGGTGGGAGATGGAAGGGGAGGAGGTAAGACTAGTAAGCGTCGACAGAGAGATGAGAGGAACAGAGAGGAGGGTGGAAGAAAAGTTGGAGGAGAGGGAGAGAAGGCTAGAGGAGGGAGGGCTGGGGGAGACAGAGAAAAAGTGGAGAAGAGAGGGAAGGCTGGAGGAGAAGAGAAAGAGAAAATGACTGCCGAGGGTGGGTAGTAGTAGGGTAAATGGATGACTGGTGTGGATGGGGAATGCATGGGTACTGTGAATGAGGAATGGGTAGGTGGATGGGTATTGTGGATCAGGGAGCTGGTGGGTAGATGGGGCGTGGTGAGTGGATGAGGGAGTGGATGAATGGTGTGGATGAGGAAGTGGGTGGGGGTGTGGCTGGCGAGTGGGTGGGTGGTGTGGATGAGGGGTAGGTAGACGGGCGGTATGGATGGTGGATGGGGAGTGAGTAGTGTGGATGGGTGGGTGAGTGGGTGGGTGGTGTGAATGAATAAGTCGATGGACTGATGGTATGGAGCTGGGAGTGGGTGGGTGGAAAGGTGGATAGAGTGGGTGGGTGGTAACCCGTTCAACGAGAAGACGCCATTTTACACCAGTCTTCCTGCCTCAAAGCGATTTTGTTCAGCTCAGCAGTGACTCTTTGAACCTGAGGGGATAGGCACCATTAACCCCTTCACTGGCACAAGTTCTTCATATTTCGAATAAAATTGTCACGTACCTGCAAGAAAGAAGAATGACGTTCTAGGAGTGAAGTAGTTAGCTCATTCATTAAGGTAAGGACTTAAACTTAGCAAACCATAATAAGTCATTCTTATTTTGGCCCTGATTTTCATCCTCATACGGCTTATTTCAAGTAGCGAAGTGGCAGAAAAAGACAACACTATGACTATACATTCTTTCCACAGCACTTCCTCTTGACCATCACCATACTCGAGTATTAATCTCTTGTTTAACCTTAGCATTCAAGACACACAGATGGCAATTTTTGGCAAAGTTAGAGTGATCACAATATAGCATACATGTTTCCTCAGCTTAGGAGAGTGACCTAGTTCTGAAAAGCTTAATGAAGTAAATCTTTAACGCCTCTTGCATGTTACTTACACATTTTACTAGCTAAGTGGTCTGAATGATACTACTGTATACAAGTGAATATTAACTCTCACTCTCAGACGATAAATACTCAAGTTTACTCTTCCCATTTCCAGACGATTTTATTCCACTAGGGGTTGGTACTTGAGGTGAAAGGGTTAATGAGTACTACCTCTAAACCTTCCAGCTTATAAACTATCTTCTGTTCAGAAAATCGTCTGGTGATAGCAAGATATTAAATAATACGTCATAAGAATGAAGGTGTTACTGTGCCAAATACAGAAATATAATATTGAAAATGAGGTCCTCCCTGGCCTAGGAAAATACAGGCCTGGGTGAGCTTTGGATGTGAAATAGTGGACAGGGGAGCTCTGAAGTTGACTGGTATAATTTTAAAGGTAAGCGGAGGTGAATCAGTGGATAAGAGAGCTCTGGTATAGACTGGCAGGGATTTAATAAGGAGGCAGATGCAAATGTAAATTAGTGGATAACAGAGCTCTGAAGCAGGCTGGCAGGGCTTTAAAAGGTAGGCAGGGGTGACACAGTGAAAGAGTTCTAAAGCTGAATTAGGTATCTTTTGGAAATGGGCAGATGAGTGGGTGAGTGAGTTTTTGGATATATGCGAGAGAGTTTTGAAGTTGGTTGGCAGGAGTTTAACACCTCCAATGCGCACCCTATTATTTTTTTCCATTATTCATGTAACCAGATAGTTTTGCTAAGAAGAGGTACGGCTAATCAAACTGTTGTAGTCAGTTATAGCCTTCATAAACCCCTTCTCTATTAAACATCCCTTGTAAGCTTAATGAAATTGTTCAAAGGTACGAGAATATACCAAGAGAAAACGTCACTGGATTAAAGGGGGGCAAGGTGAGTGTGTCTGAGTGAATATGAATGTGTATGAGTAAATGAGCTCTAGATATGAATAAGGTGATGCTCTTTATCAATGGGTAGGCATATGGGTGAGCTTGGGAAAGTGTGAAAGGATAATTTGTGGTTACGGGGAGCTTACTTATCAAATTATGTGGAGGTATACAACTGGATAATAGCCAGTTAGCTCTCATGTGACAGAACTGAGCCACTATCATAACTTACAGGCCAAATCATGGTACCGTGCAATTGGCGACTCTTAGTTATGAGCTAGGAATGAGTCTCCAAAAAACTGAAAGGGGTTATGGATCTTTGTCAGGTAAAAAAAAAAATACTACAGAACCAAAGACTGAGCCAATAGGTGGGCTCTGGAGGTCGGTAAGGGGGGGAGTATGAGGGAGGGCGGCTTGGGAGGGGATCAGCGGTGTCCTTGGTGTGTCGTGGGTGTGAATAACGACGCCTAAGGAGTCAATACAGCGCCACTGCTCAATAGTGTGGCTTGGGGACCAGCCGGGGATAAAGCCGTGTATATTAATGGTGTGGAAGGAAAATGCCAGCCCACCACCATCACGCCAGGTTACCCTCCACTCTCTCTCTCTCTCTCTCTCTCTCTCTCTGTTCCTTCCTTCATCTCTGTTCCTTCCTTCATCACTTTCTCTAGTCTTTCCTCCCTCCCACACTCTCTGTATCTCACTCCTTCTCTCTTAACATCCTTCTTCCTTGTCTCCTTCTACCTTTCTCATTCTTGTCTTCGCCCGTCCCTCGTCTTTTTATCATGTCTCCTCTCTTCTCCCACCTTCTCTCCATCATTTCCCCCGTTAATCTCTCCTTCTCCTCCTTTTTTCCACACCGTTATACTTTCTTTTATTTTCTTCATCCTTTCCCTACCATGACGCCTTTTTCATCTTTCTTTATTCTCTTCCGGCGTATTTATGCAGCTTAGAAGAGCCTCTTTCAACTGGAGGAGTCAGCTACAGCCTTTGATAACCACCTTAGTGACAGAGATATAAAAAATTGATATATAGACAGACAGAGAGATGCACAAATAGATTGGCAGACAGACAAACATAGAGATAAATAGATAGATAAAGCTTAATAAACTCGCTTGAAGGTACTCTGATTAATCTCTTCACTCAT
This sequence comes from Coenobita brevimanus, assembly GCF_032717465.1. Classification (NCBI taxonomy): domain Eukaryota; kingdom Metazoa; phylum Arthropoda; class Malacostraca; order Decapoda; family Coenobitidae; genus Coenobita; species Coenobita brevimanus. The sequence continues at coordinate 8,932,984 of NC_136954.1, forward strand.
GTGCCAATCTTTTTTTTTTCCTTTTTTCCTTTACGAGAGGATTCAGTTTGATGTAGGGGACACGCCTCGTAGTGAATCGGTTCATGGAGGCCATAACTAACACTCATGGTTCTTAAAAGTCTCTCCGAAGTTGTGTAAAGCCGTCCAGTGTTAGCAAGAATATAGAAAAATCGTCTTCATATGAGGATGGTACGGAGTGGAAGAAAAGAGAGGTTAACAGTGAAGAGGCTGACCCATTCGGTAAGAGCACGACATTCGATTTCGCTCTTGCAATCTCCAGACGATTTTCTTCACGATGTGAGACTTTTTGAAATTAGGGATTAGAGATAGCTTTAATTATTTACCTTGTCTATATGCGAGAATTCCTAAGCTGGATAATAATAACAATCTTGAGGAAGCGATACTACTTTTTAAAAAGGGCGTAGTAAGATAGGGTTAAGGTCTTCAATTTCTCTCTCTCTCTCTCTCATCACGGTTCTCCTCTGGCCATTCATTTTTACGATCACTCATTTTTTCCCCTCTCCTCTCTTCCTTCTTTCCATCCCACCTCCCTCCTTCTTCCTCCCCTCCCCCCTCTCCTCCTCCTGAAGCGGCTTATTTTAATATCCTTGTCTTTGACTTTTAGTATTTATAGAACAGCTAAATCAGTTATAACCTCCCCTATAACAATGAGCTCCCCACCCCCCTAGAAAGGTACACTCCCCCTTTTCAATCCTTGTCTTCTCCTCCCTTCCCTCCGTCCGAATACCTTGCTTTTATAGCTACGGTACATGTAAGTTCATGCCCCTTTTATCTACAAGACACCCCGTAAACAACGTACCCGTACATAGTGTTGCGTCACGTTATTATACATTTTCAATTTATTCAGTGCAAACAAAGCAATATAAGCACAGATTAGGATCTGCACAGATAACCCTGAGTTAACGGTCACTACTCTTACTTTCGACCTGTGATGGGCTGTGGATCACTGAGGGTCCCTGTTAGTCAAGCGACCACCATCGGGATTTTTTTAATGTACCAGGGGTCACTGCTTCAGGATGAAACTTGTGTACTTGTCCCATATGGGAGAGTTCCCTGTCTCAGTGGAGTGAACGGAGTTAGGCCCTGATTGACTGCTGCCTACCTTAAAAGCGCCAGGCAAGGCTGGTGCACCACCCCTAAACATCCACACTGTACAGTCCCCTCGTGTCTACAGGACACCCTGTAAACTTAACATAGCGTCACGTCACGTCATTATACGTTTTTCGATTTACCCAAAGCAAATGAGGTAATACACAGTAAGCACAGATTAGGATCTGCACAGATAACCCTGAGTTAACGGTCACTACTCTTACTTTCGACCTGTGATGGGCTGTGGATCACTGAGGGTCCCTGTTAGTCAAGTGACCACCATCGGGATTTTTTTAATGTACCAGGGGTCACTGCTTAGGATGAAACTTGTGTACTTGTCCCACATGGGAGAGTTCCTTGTCTCAGTGGAGTGAACGGAGCTAGGGCCTGATTGACTGCTGCCTACCTTAAAAGCGCCAGGCAAGGCTGCCGCACCACCCCTAAACATCCACACTGTGCAGTGTGTAGCTTCCACGTTATGTCCACAGACTTCCCATTAACTCAATGTACCGGTTTATAATGGCATGCCGTAACTTATTTTATTTGTTTACTTTCTCTTTCAGGTTACTAAATCGGGTAGCTTATAGATAAAGTATTATAGAATGTGACTTTTCCTTTCCAGTGTTTCCTATAAAATTTCCATGTCAGTTTTTCCATGCTGCATGGTGGTTTTTCTCACTTTTTCCTGGAGGGTTTGGTGGTGGGGGGAGCCTTCTTGCTTTACTATCCTTATCCTTCAGCATGTAGAGTTAGATCTTGTAGCCATAGTTTTCTCTGTAACAAGCAGCCTCGAAAGGACCATAAGGTCTGTTGCTTTTTGCTTTCCTGTGTGTGTAATCCTCCTCCTCCTCCTCCCCATCCTTCTCCTCTCTCCTCCTTGTATTCCACTCCCTATCTTCATCCTCCTTCCTTCCTCCTACCATATTTTCTCTGTCTCTTTTCCCATCATTCTCTTCCTCCCTCCAGCGCACCTCCTTTCACTCCTTCCTACCCACCTATTTCTGGGGCTTCTCCCTCTCTCATTCCTTCTTTCCTTCCTTTTTTCCATCTTTCTTCGTTCCCTTCTCCCTCATTCCTTCCTTCCTTCTTTCCTTTTCTCCATCTTTCCTCGGCTCCTTCCACCCTCATCCTTCCTTCCTTCCATCTTTCTTCGGATCTTTTCTTCCTTGTTTTTTCCATCCTTCTTCTGCTCCTTCCTTCCTTCTCTCCTTCCTTCCTTCCCCCTTCAATCTCCTTCTTTCCTCTCCTTCCCTCCCTCCTACTTTCTTCCCTCCCATGCTTCTTCTCTTCCTATCACTGTTTCTTCCCTCACTCCCCCCTCTCCCTTTCAACATCATCTTCCCTGCCTCGTTACTTCTTTCTTTTCTCCCTCCTTCTTTCCCTCTGACCCGCATCTCTCTCTCTCTCTCTCTCTCTCTCTCTCTCTCTCTCTCTCTCTCTCTCTCTCTCTCTCACTAACCAAGCCGTTTCCTTTCTCCTCTCCCCCACCCAGAGAAAGAAAGAAAAAGGTAGTGAATTAATGAAAAAGGAAGGAAGAAAGCATGGAAGGGAAGAAAGAAGGAAGGAAAGAAAGAAAGAAGGAAAAAAAGGAGAAAAAATGAATGAATAAACAGGGAAGGAAGGAAGGATGGTAGGGTTCACCCAAAAACACTACAGTACCTCTCCTGGCCAGATTCAACACCGATATTGCTCCCAACCTGGAACAGGACACTTTTGACATCACATAAAATTCCTTTAACCCAATTACTGGAAAAGGATCGTACCGGTTTAATATCGTTTGGTGTTGGTAAGAATAATAATTGTTAAATATGCTACAGCCACTTAAAGGGTTAACTACGACAGGTTTTAGCTTTCGGAGGAATAAGGTCTCTCTTATCAAATTGTCTAGTGTTACTAAAAAATATAAGATATGGCATCTTGTCGCAGCTGCCCACCTATACCTCTTTTACTCTACCTTGGCCTAAAATTGCCATCTCTCTAATTTGAATGCAGAATTGTAACAGTAAATTAACACTAGAATCTGATGCTGGTGACGAAGACATACTATGGAAAGGAAGAGGAACAGTACTATTGTCTTACTCTGTCCCTGAATTTCATTAAAAAAATCAGCAAAAGCACAAAAATCTGAGCCAATGGAAAAGACCATTTTTCTCTCAGTGTCCAATGAACAGCTCAGTCTGATGGGGTCAACCACCAGCTACTCCACTGTGGTTACTATTTTTTACACTTGTATTCTCGTTAATGTCTCATGATCACATTAAGCACAGAAAAGACATCTCGAAGTGAACACACAACCAGACAGAGGGACACAAGAACAAAGCAACGGAGTAATCAATATCCAGTCCAGAGTTTTGTAAAAAAAAATAATAATAATAATAAAAAAGGCGAAAGTTTTACACAACAAGTATAAGAGAGTACTAAGAAGGATGAAAGACTTCAGAAGGCAGCACAGAACGCGACAGGGAAGGACATAAAAACATAGCACAAGGAGGAGTGCCGACCTCCAGCCGACAATTAGACAGAGAAAGGAAAAAACTACAGCGATAGAGACGAAATTTAAAAAGATAACTTGGAAAAAGGGGGAACAGATAGCACAATAAACACACTAGGAAGACAGTAGTATATATTGTGTCCACAAGTTAGGTATAAATGAGAGACAAAGAAAAACGAGAGAAACAAAGACACTGAAATACAGCACTGCAAGAGTTCAAAGACAACCTACTTCAGAGCAGCGGACACAACCGCAGGGGGTACACAGAAACAACGAAACAAGGGGGCAGTCAATCTCAGGTCTACAATTAGTAAAAGTTCCATGGGGAGGGGGTGGGGAGATTCCTCACACGATCTGGGTGAAGTTGTGGCTACAGCTCCACATCCCACCACACTTTCACTACACAAGGTCCAGGAATCCTCTCACCTGCCCACCACAAGAACTGGCTCGTCGTTCAAGAATCCGCTCACCACTCACCACACAACATTCATCTCACCACACAACAATCCTTTCACCACAACAATCGTCTCACCACACAACAATCCTTTCACCGCAACAATCTTCTCATCACACAACAATATTCAGTTTAGTTACGTCCCCTGTCAGTGTTGAGGTTTAGTATGCTATCTAACCCCTCCAGTTCGAAAGTGTTTCCGGAGCTATATAAGATCGTGTGGCAATAGCAAGAACAAAAAAAAAAAAAAGACAGAGGTAAAGGGAGTGTATTATATATGCAGGGTTGCAGAATGCACGTGCGCGCGCGCACACACACGCACACACACACACACACACACACACACACACACACACACACACACACACACACACACACACACACACAGGATGTGCCCAGAAGGCAAAATGTCCGGGCCCCCTATGCAACAGCCCGCAACATGTGTGCCACCATTCTCCCTTTCTTTTGTACTTCTATCACCATCATCATCTCCAGCACTTCCACCACCACCACCAAGAACACCATCACCATTTGTTATTTAACCATGACAACCAACTTCCTAACCATTAGCATTATTACTCATGCTTCCTCCATCACTATCACCAACACTATCACAATTCCTACCACCATTTTCATTACTACTACTGCTTCTACTACTACTACTACTACTATTACTACTACTATCACCACCCCCAGTGCTAATGGACTGCACACCATTACTACCATCCCATACCACTATCATCATCCTTACCATTACCACCATCCACACCTCTACCACCACCCTAACTACAGTTACGGTACCATCACTGAACTGTCACCCTCACCACCACGCAACACCACTGCCATCATCACCACTACCATTACACAAAACACTTCCCATTTCCCCTCCACCACAACCTAGTTTCCCACCATTACTACCCTCCATACCATCTTAACCATACCCACCAACCACTACCATCTTTACTAATAAAACCACTAACCCCCTCCCCCCACCAACCACCACCACCTATCCCATCATCTGGGCACATCACGCCACAAATATTGCTATACTGTACTTCCACCACCATCACAATCCCCCCCCCCTTCCTCCCCCAGCGTCTCCAGGGTGACGTATGATCCCCGTCTCTCTTCCGGGTCCCAATTTATATGCTGTTACCTACCGCCATGAATCATCCAAGCCCACACCAATCACACCACACTCACACCCTCCCTTCCGGGAGGGTAAAATGCTGACGATCACGACCATCAAGTGATCCTGACCGACCCGGTGAATTACAAGGAAGTAAAAGAATGATGAAAAATACTCTGAAAACCACTTTGAAATCCGACTTTTAGCACACCACAGGCCATCTTCAGGCAAATTACGTGTCCTCTGATGCCAACATGTCACGTACCATTAATATTAATTATAAAGGACCTTTTTCAAATACATAAAGTAGCGAATAAAAGATATATAATTAATTCTAACACCCCAACTTCATCTCAAAACAAAGCCTCCTCCCAGTTACAAGGCAAAATGATAAATGCCACGAACCCTCCATTCGAGACCCAAGTGACTTACTCAAACCCCCTAAATGATGCTACAAACCCAAATTAACCAACAAAGAATCCTGAAATAAATAGCAAATAATACATAATTGTATCTTTGTTGGAATATACAGGTGGATCTGGGTTGGTTGCTTCATATTCCTTTCGAATATTACACCGGAACTTTATTCTTTACGTTATTTATATCGAATTCATATCGACAGAGCTTCTTTACCCGACATGAATATCCGCCTTCATCTAAGCTGGAAAAAAGAGAAAACACAGCCATGGCGGAGGAAAAAAAAATAGAAAGTTAGGAAAAGAAACGTAGTGCCAAAAGAAATTTAGAAAGTGAACCGGAATGCATAAAGAAGCGAGGGAAGGGGAGAAGAGAAAGAGGGAGAACAAGAGGAGAAAAGGAAGAGGGAAGAGGGGAAAAGGGAAGAGAAGGGGAGTGAAAGAAATAGAAAGACAAACATGACAGAAGGATGGACACTGCAAAATAGGGAGGAAAGGTAAGATGAAACGAAGCAGAGAAAAAAGGGAGGAGAAGAGGGAAGGGAAGGGAAGGGAAAGGAAGATGTGGGGGAAGGAAGGAACTGAAAAAGATGAGCATGAAGATAGCGAGAGGGACAGGAAAAAAAAAAAAGGTGAAAAACAGAGAGTGAGGGCGGAAGAAGGAACAAGGCATGAGAGGCAGAGATGGAAAAGAATGGAAAGGCGAAATGGCAGGAAATATTTGTATAGGAAGGATGAAAAAGTATAGAAGAAAATACATGCTTGGGATGAGGGAACAGAAAAGACGGAGGCAAGGGAAGGAAAAGGAAAGACGAGAAGCATGTTAGAAAAGCAAGTGCGTAGGAGGAAAATGAAAGAGAGAGGAGGGAGGAGAAAAATAAAGGAGAGGAGAACAGGAAGAAAAATAGAATGACAAAAATGAGCAAGAAGAGAGGGGGAGGGGAGAGATGGAGGGAACCAGGAGAGGCGGAGGGGGGTGGGGGTGGGGGTAAGCAATAGTGTTAAGTGTCCACATGTGTGAGTATCCCGGAGGGGGCAGGGGAGGGGGGTGGAGACAAACACTGGTTGGGAGGCAAATGAGAGAGAGAGAGAGAGAGACGGGGGGTAGGATGGACGGAGTATGGTTAATGTAGGAAAGATATATGGAATGAGGAGAAATGTATGAAAAATGTATGGATATTAAACACACAGGTAGGGGGAAAGGGAGAAGGAATTTACAGGAAAGAGCAAGTAAATGTACAAACTACTTGGTAGGGTGAGGAAAACTGAATGAAAAGTATAAGGAAAATGTATGAAAACTACATAAACAAGAAGTGGGATGCGTCTGGTAAGGTATTTGGGACGGAGGGGAAATGTATGAAATATATATGAAGGGCAGGAGGGAAGGAAGGCAGGAATGTATGAGAAAGGTTAATGACGTGTGTGAGATTCAACATGGAAGGGAGTGGGAAATATACTGGAGAAGTTATGGAAGCAGAGAGAGAGAGAGAGAGAGAATGATGTTGAATAATACTGAGGGTGTGAAGATTAATGGAGAGAGAAACGGAGAGAGAGGGGAGGAAGGGGGTAGACAGAGGGCGAAGGGAGGTAAGGGGGGGGAGGGAGGTAGGGTAAGAGAGAGGAGGGAGTAGGAAAATGATGGAAGAGAGACAAAGTGGGAGGGAAGCCGTCCATCACTTAGCAGCAAACTTGATGTAGTGCTGCCTACTTCTTCCTTCACCTTTATCATTCTTTTTCTGTGTTTGCCATCCTGTTTTTCTCTTTCTCCCAACCTTTCTGTTACGTTGCTTTACTATTCTTTCTCCTTCAGGTGGCTCCACACTGAGTGACAAGCCTAACTGTTTTCTGTAACACAGGAAATCAGTTACATCGCTGGGTGGTTACCATATAATCATACTTCGGGTTATGTGGAGCCTCCTATGGTGCCCCTGTTAAATGGGTGGAGAGACGCAAATGCGGCGTCCATCCGGAAACTAAACCTCTACCCTCGTCCCCGCGTCTCTTTGTGGTAAGGCGTTGTCTGCCTCGATGGAACATTGGTTCACTGCACGCGACGGCTCTGCAATGGCGTATACTTGCCTGCTGTTGATGTGTCTGCTCGGCCAGACAGGAGTTACTCAACAACAAAACCAACACTTCAATTTCTGCATCCTTCTCAACCCCACCCTTAACCTCAACTCTCTTTCTACCCTACCCTTCCCTCCCCCGCCCCCCCTCTCTCTCTCTCACACACACACACACACACACACACACACACACACACACACACACACACACACACACACACTCACTCACTTACTCACTCACGAGAGAGAGAGAGAGAGAGTCCTAAAACTTCTGCACTAAATGTTATAGGAAAGTATGTGCGATTAGCAGTGGTTATGGAGTATAATTGGCGGTAACAACAATGGGAGAAACAGCCTCATTCCACAGCCACGATGCTGCCCTCCTCGCACCTACCCAGTTTCCTTCCTTACACTGCCATTTTTCCTTCCTTTTATAATTCTCTCACTTATTTTCGTATTATTCTTTCTCTCGTCCATTCCTCGTTCGCTGTTTTCCTATCCTTTTTCCATCTACATCTTTTCCTTTTCCGTATTTTCCTTCCATCTGACATTTTTTCCTGTACTTTTGTTCCCCATCCCCACCCCATTTTATCCCACCCATTTTCATTCCATTGCTATGTCCTTCTCGCATTTCTTCACTGGCTCTTTTCACTATTTTTATGTCTTTTATTGATCTCCATACAGTCACTCGGAAACAAGGCTTTACTAGGAACTCGCCTGAAGGTATCTTGTGTTGTGGGGACGTCTCAGTCTCCTGGTGTGGGCGTGGGCGTGGAAGGGGAGTATTAAATGAGTAAGTGGTGCTGGTTACACACTGAAGACGTTGACAGCCGTCCCCATAGCGCACAAGAATCACCAGTGGAGCGAGTGTTATATATGAACCACCCTACATTTTCCCATATATCTATTCCACATTTTTCTGTTCATTTCACTATATCTTCAATTACAGTCAACAACTTCATACAGTCAACAAATTCCCATCTTTATCCTGTATCTATATTCACATGGCGTTATATCATAAATTCTTCATCAGTCCACACAATGAAGACAAGAATGACCAGTCGTTATTCCCTGAGAGGAAGCAGGTGAGCCATAATCCCCATCTACACCTTGGATTACAACCCTTTTTTCCCATGCCCTTATTTCCTCGTTCTCCATTATGTCTGTCTGTCTGTCTGTCTCTGTCTCTCTCTCTCTTCCTCGCAGAAGATACTAGGATACGAGATGAAGAACATCGTCATTTCTAGTTAATACTAATAATAATTAAGAGTAATAAAAGTAATAACAGCAACAACATTTATAAGTAATGATAAGTAATGATGACGATGATGATGATGATAATGATGATGATGATGATGATGATGGCAGGATGCTGCTGCTGCTGCTGCTGCAGCTGATGATGATGATGATGACGCTGAAATGGAGGAGGTGGAATAAAAATCACCCTAAAATCTCTCTTTTTGGTTGTAAGTGAAATGCGGCTGGAATATTCCCAAGACATTTGCATACCCATCTCTCTCTCTCTCTCTCTCTCTCTCTCACACACACACACACACACACACACACACACACACACACACACACACACACACACCAGCAAACATACCTACGGAAACTTTAACACAATGTCAGCCAATCAGCACATATTTATCCCAGGCAAATCACTGGCCACATTCCAAGCGGTGATACGAGGAGTGACGACAGTAGGAAACTAAAGGTAAGGTGAGTTTCGGTCAGTTTAAGTAAGACTGGGATACCTTAGGCTAAGCTGCGTTAAGTTGGATTTAGTAGGGTTAAGACAGGTTAGGTTACATTGGCCGGGTGTAAGTCCGGTTAGGTTAAGTTTTATTAGGTCAGGTTAATCGAGATGGGTCAGGTTAGGTTAAGTTGCATTATTCTAGGTCAGGTCACAGGCAATAAGGCAATACGTACGACCACCTCAGCACAATATCAGGCAATCAGCACATATTCCCACCCAACAAATCAGTGGCCTCGTTCCCAGCGGCGGTAGGAGGTGCAGCGATAACAGGCAGGCCATCGAGGCAGGACCCAGGCTGTCAGTGATGTGCTGCCAATATAACACGTGGCCTAATGGCTACGTCCTTCCCTGGCATTGGTTTATTATTGCAACGTATTGCTATACTGCAGGCACGGTGAGGTGAGGAGGTGGAAAGGGGGGGCACGGACAGGTGAGGTGAGGGGAAAGGGGGGACACAGAGAGATAAGGTGGGTGGAACGGGGGGTACAAAGGTGAGGTGGGAAGAACGGGGGGACACGGTGGTGTGGTAGGGGGAAAGGGGGGGCACGGTGGGGAGGTTGGGGAACGGGGGGGCACGGTGGTGAGCTGGGGAGAAGAGGGGGCACAGAGAGGAGAGGTGGGGGGAAGAGGGCACAGAAAGGTGAGGTGGGGGAAGGGGGGTACAGATAGGTAAGGTGGGGGAAAGGGGGGGCACGGTGAGGTGAGGTGGGGGGGAATAGGGGGGCACGGGGAGGTGAGGCGGGGGGAAAGGGGGGCACGGTGAGGTGAGAGGAAGGATGGAAAGGGGCAAATGAGAGTGATGTGGGGTGTGAGGGAGGGGAGGGGGCACTGAAGAGAGAGATGAGAGGATAGGGCGTTGTGGCGAGACGTTGTGGTGAAAAATGAAGGGGTGAGGTGAGAAGAGAGGGTACCAAGGAGAGTGATGAGGGAAGTGGGGGTTTCGGAGAGAGGTAAGAGGGACGGGGATAGTATGGGGAGGGATGGAGGATTGGGAGTTCAACAGAGAGGGAAGAAAAAGGGGGAACTGAGAAGAGAGGTGAGGTGATGGGGGAAGGTAGATGTGAGGGGGGTGAGGAAGGTGACAAGAAGGTGAGGGAGAATATTGTAGTGATAGGTAGGGACAGGGTGAAGGTCATAGGGCATTCTGTACGGTGGTTGACGGTGTCTTTAACCCGCCCCGTCCCGGCCACTTTTCGACCACTGGTACCCCCCAATCCCGGGCAATTTTCGACCTTTTTTTTTTTTTTTTTTTTTTTTTTTTTGCTAAAACTTTTGCTTTTGGTGAGAAACATCGAAAATTCATAGAGAAATCGCTCACCTGAGGTTTAAAATACTCTTTACAGGTAGGAGAGCCTCCTTACTTTACTGGGTTTTCTATCAGGCTGGCACCAAAGAAAACGAGTTCTATGGGAGGATAACTATTTCACACCACTCATAAACGGTATTTATTTATTTACTGTTATTAATTTATATGTAGTACAAGAGTATATTGGTTTTCAAGCAGTAATATAGGCATTATAAGCATTGTTTCACTCACTAATACTTGACCTTTTTTTGCCACATTACCTGATCATCATTTCTAACTGTTTCTTCCTCTAATGCTATGTAAAGTTTGTCCTCCACATTGTCATTGATTGGGGAATCACTCTGGCCCTGAATTTCGTACCGTGGCATGACATGGCTATACTGGCCAAGTCACTGATAACAGGTGAATTGCTGAGAAAAGGGCATGCAGGGGGAGGGGAGGAGGTCATGCTGGGTAAGGCATTGTCTCTGCCTGGCATCTTGTTGAGGAAGGTGTCCCGTGTACACGTACCAAAAATGACTCGCGAAAATTGAAAATTGTGGAAATTATGAACCTTGCAATTGCAGGACGTTGAAGTACGTCCTCGGGATTAGCTGTGACAAAACGTGAGGACGTGGAAGTACGTCCTCGGGACGGCGCGGGTTAATATAGTCAAGACTCAGTTTAACATCAGGCTCCTATGACGCACTCAGCTGAGTAAAATCGTTTGGGTTTAGCTGGTGTGGAATATGAAGTGTCCCGACAATGACACGGTATAAACACTCTCGGGTTCCCAAAATGAGTTGAACCGACCACGAGAGGACTAAAAAAAATTATAAAAAATAAAAGAAAGCCTCACATAATTATGAACCCACGCCTTGTTTTAAATTCCATTAATGCTATCAGTTTTTAAAAATTTCTGAAGAGCTTTTAAATCTGCTGGTTAGATATAGCCTTCCTCCGCTCCCCTCACTACTACAGGTACACCCTAACTTGAGTAAAATCCTCTGTTGGTATCACAAGTAAATCCAAAGAAAGAGGACACCATCTGGAAGGGGGTTTGGCCACAGAATAGCAGATTTCAGAAAGGAGTAGAATACTGTTTTGTATATTCAGCCAAACGTCAATTACGTCATTGTCATCGTCGCCGTCATCGTCCTCATCCTCTTCACGTTAATAATAATCATCATCATCATCATCATCATCATCATCATCATCACCATGGCATTTTCTCACACACAGGTAGGGTTAGGTTGGGTCCAGAAAGCAAAAGAAAAAGACTGGTGCATGAAGGTCAATTCCGTGTTCAAAAATCGTCTGCAGGTGACAAGGAAATGACAAAGAAAAGAAAAAACGTCACCACATCGCAAGGGCTAACTGGAGGTCACAAATTAACACAGGCCTGAAAGGAGTATTAAAAAAATAGTCGTAACAAGAGTGAACTAAAGAAAAAAAAAGCCACGGTACCAAAGGGGTTAATTAAGGTAAAAATAAAAGTCCGGAATGGAGGACAAGGCAATTTAGAATATTCACAGAAGTCAGTCACACGTCAGAAAAAATTACTTTGTCTCAGCCAAACAAAATACGCCACTAGATTAAAGAGTTGAAAAAAAAAAAAAATACAGAAACAAAATGGCGAAATATACAGTAGTATTGCTGTGTATCCTGAATTCAGTAAAACGTCAGTCACAATTGGAAATCAACAGTCAAAGATTTAATAAGGCATCAAAGGGAAATATGTAACTCGAATAGTGCAGGCAACCACGTTCCGCATCTATCACAATTGCTGGGATGAGTTACGATAATTATAATGTACACCTTGCGACAAACGGGCTTCCTAACTGATATCTGCCTATCCCTGCCTGTTTATAACTGTCAATAGTTTTATCTGTATGCCTATTTATCCATATCTACGGTATGTATCTATTTGTTCATCTGATTACTTATTTACCTATCAATCTGTTAAGGCTAGACATTGTCTAAAAGCCTCTTACACCCCCTCTTACACCTCTTCCCATCTCGCTTCACCACATCCCCTTCACCATGCTCCCCTCCCCCCCCCTCTCTCTCTCTCTCTCTCTCTCTCACTTGTGAAGTTTATTTCCAATAATAATATTCATCAGTATCACCAACAACAACCAGTTAAACATCACAGCCAACCACCATCACAAATTGCCACCGTCACTATCATCAACCAAACAACCATTCTAAGGTCATTACCAACTAAAACCACCTTTACCAACAATCTGACAATCTAAATATTCTCCGCCAAACCACAAATCTAATAACACCAGCACCAGATCTGCCAACCAGCCAACCATCATCAACAACCAGTCAGCCAGCCACCAACATTACCAACCGATCAACCAAATAACTAAACCAATATCAATACCAAATTTGACAACCAACCAACCTACAGGCCAACCAACCAACAAACCATCATCAACCAAATAATCAACCAGTCATATAACAAAAACAAAATTAAGACAGCATCACTACCAAATTTACCAAAAATACAGTCACCAACCAAGCAACCTAATCACCTCCAAGCAACCTCACTACCATCACCACCAACCAGGCATCAACCAATTAAACATCAGTCCCATATCTACCAACCAGGCATCATCACCACCTAACCAACCTAAACAACCAAGCAACATCACTACCAACCAAACAACCAAGTATCAACAAACATCACAATCACCATCAACAACCATCACTTTGGCTTCCATTCCTTTGGTCTTACATTTTCTCACTCTGATCTTACTCTCTCACTTTCACTCTTACCTACTGCTCTCTCACACATCTAAATCTATCTTACCCTCGCTCTCATTTTCACATATCCGCTTGATCTCAAACTCTTACACTCTCACTCAAATAAGGTTCTTTTATTTTCCAATACTTCCACTCATTTTCACGGTTCCATACTCTCTCTCTCTCTCTCTCTCTCTCTCTCTCTCTCTCTCTCTCTCTCTCTCTCATAATTTAACCTATCTACTTGTCACCTAGTGGGCACTTTGGGATCTGTATATCTATGTAACTCTGTCTCCCATCCCTTTCCTCTGTCATATCAATCTCCACCTAAGTGTCTCTGTCTTCTGCCTCTTCTCCCCTCTTATATAAATCGTAATCTAGGTGTTCATGTATTTCCATATTTTTTTCCAGGTATGTTTCCGTTAACGTGCGTGTTATTCCAACGAAAATAAATGTAAAAAAAAAAAAAATATATCCTCATTTTCCCTCTCCAACTTAACCTCTCGCATTTTCATCCACACCTGGACTTCATTTTTTTCCTAAATTTTCATCTCTCCTGTTTTTATCTCACACACACACACACACACACACAATATCTGTCTACCTACCCACCTACTACCTATCTATTATCTATCTATATATCTACTGTATCTGTATGTATGTAGGTATGCATGTATGTATTATGAACCGGTATGTATTCCATAATCCCTTACTCTTCCCTTCCTCCCCCTTTCCCTTTGCATTTTATTTCTGTCATTATTCTGCCATACAGACGCTTGGGGTCATTATAAGTATGCTGACCAATGAACTATGGAGATTGAGAGACTGACGAGGACAGTGTATGTGAGTGAGGAGGTGGAGGGAGGGGAGTGGGAGGGAGAGGCCAAGGATGAGATGGAGAGACGGAATGGTGAGGTATATGAGAGTAGGAGATGTGAGCTGGGAGCAGGGCAATGAAGTTGCGGGGGACAGGGCGACATGGAGGCGATTTGTTTGTGGCCACCCTTTACGAGATTAAGGCGTCTGACAATAGACAGACAGATGAACGTGCTTAACTGAGTCCTTTGTGGGCCACGGGCTGATGGTAGATGAGAGTCCAGTACCAATAAAATAAGGTAAGTATGGAGAGGAGGAGGACAAGGTGTAAGCCGAGTATCCATAAAAAGAGGAGGAGGAGGAGATGAGAGTCGAGTATCCATAACATATAGGAAGAATAGAAGAGGGGGCGGAGGAGAAACTGGGAGAAGGAGGAGGAGGTAGGAGGAATAGGGAGGAAGATAGCACTGGGACGCAGAGGGAAGGTGAAGGAATAGGGAAAGTAGTAGTAGGAGGTAACAGGGAAGAAAAAAGCATTAGGAAGGAAAGAAATGAAGGAGTAGTGAGAAAAAGAGGGGAGATGGGAAGTAACAAGGAAGAAGAGAACACTGGGAAGGAGGGAAGAGGAGAAAGGGTTTGGAAAAGAAGGGAGATAGGAGGAAACACGGAAGTAAAGCAATGAAATTAAAGAGGAAGAGGGAGGAAGAAGTATGTGAAAAATAGTAAAATAGCGTGAAGGAGAAGAGAGAAGAAAAGGAGAACGCCCAAGTAGTGAATGGAATATGCAGGCCATATGTAACCCTTCCAGCAGTATGAAGACCCTGTGAGCAAAGTAAAATCGTCTGGAGGCAGCAAGAGTAAAATTTAAAAAAGCGTCACCCTACTGAGGAGATATATCAATATATAATTATTCACGTCATTCAAACACTGAACCTTATCCAAAAGCTCTCAAAATTTCTATATAAAAAGGAAGAGAGCTGGAGAAAGAGGAAAGAGAAGTCAACGATGCTAAAAAAATGAGAGCTGGAGATAAAGAGAAAGGAAAGAGACGGCAACGACGCAAACCTAAACGCATTACCATCAGCCAGACTTTCCTATCCGTAACCTAAAACTCATGGAATTAGATACCAAAGACCAGGCACGTCTTCTCCTAAACTAAATATACTCGAAGGCTCTCCAGCACCTCTTCCTTGCCAGTGCATGACGTGTTAATGATGTGTCACTTTCAACTATTATTGATATCACCAGACGATTTCATGCAGCTTTCAGAGCGACTTTTGGAACTGGAGGGCCTAGATATAGCCTTCATTAACCCCTACACGCAACACTGCAAAAGCACAAACACACGGAGACAAGTCAAAGAAAATATAAAGGTAAGGGCTGTGTACATGGGAGAA
The DNA here is from genome assembly GCF_032717465.1 of Coenobita brevimanus. Taxonomy (NCBI): domain Eukaryota; kingdom Metazoa; phylum Arthropoda; class Malacostraca; order Decapoda; family Coenobitidae; genus Coenobita; species Coenobita brevimanus. The sequence goes on from NC_136954.1 coordinate 8,948,661, forward strand.
AAAAGTGGGTCCATAGGTAGCTGGCATTCTTGCACCGACCTCCACACTTACAATCATGTGTTATTCATAGGGACGGACCCCCTGATAACAATACATTGACTATTCCACTCACACGCACCCCAGCCACTACAAACTTTACAGGAGCGTGCTGCCTTTTACCGACCCAGCTTAAGGCGTCAAAAGAGAAGAGGTGAGGTGCCGGTGGTGGTTGTGGTGCAGTGGAGGTGGTGGTGGTGTGAGGGACAGAGTTGTTTCTTTGTGTCTGTTTCGTCAGTATGGTTTTTCTGTGGTGATGGTGTGGTAAGGTAATGTGCCTGTGGTGGTGGTGTGGTAAGGTAATGTGCCTGTGGTGGCGGTTGTGGTAGTGGTGTGGTAAGGTAATGTGCCTGTGGTGGTGGTGTGGTAAGATAATGTGCCTATGGTGGCGGTTGTGGTAGTGGTGTGGTAAGGTAATGTGCCTGTGGTGGTAGTTGTAGTAGTGGTGTGGTAAGGTAATGTGCCTGTGGTCGTGGTTGTGGTGGTGGTGTGGTAAGGTTTTGTGCCTATGGTGGTGGTTGTGGTGGTGGTGTGGTAAGGCAATGTGGTGCTGTGGTAGAATAAATGTGCCTGTGGCGGTGGTGGTGGTGGTGGTGGTGTGGTAGGTAAAGGAGCCTGTGGTGGTGGTGGTGGTGTGGTAGGCAAAGATGCCTGTGGTGGTGGTGGTGCTGTGGTAGGTAAAGGTGCCTGTGGTGCTGGTGGTGATGTGGTAGGTACAGGCGCCTGGGGTGGTGGTGGTGATAGGGTAGGCAAAGATGCCTGTGGCAGTGGTGGTGGTGATGTGGTGGGTAAAAGTGGCTGTGGTGGTGGTGGTGGTGGTGGTGGTGATGTGGTACGTAAAGGTGCCTGTGGTTGTGGTGCTGGTGGTGGTGTGGTAGGTAAAGGTGCCTGTGGTGGTGTGGTAGGTAAAGGTGCCTGTGGTGGTGGTGGTGGTGATGTGGTAGGGAAAGGTGGCTGTGGAGGTGATGAAGGTGATGCGGTAGGTAAAGGTGCCTATGGTGGTGGTGGTGGTGGTGGTGGTGGTGGTGGAGGTGGTGGTGATGTGGTAGGTAAAGGTGCCTGTGGTTGTGGTGGTGGTGATGTGGTAGGTAAAGGTGCCTGTGGTGGTGGTGGTGGTGATGTGGTAGGTAAAGGTGCCTGTGGTGGTGGTGGTGGTGATCTGGTAGGTAAAGGTGCCTGTGGTGGTGGTGGTGGTGATGCGGTAGGTAAAGGTGCCTGTGGTTGTGGTGGTGGTGGTGATGATGTGGTAGGTAAAGGTGCCTGTGGTGGTGGTGGTGGTGGTGGTGGTGGTGGTGGTGGTGATGCGGTAGGTAGAGGTGCCTGTGGTTGTGGTGGTGGTGGTGATGATGTGGTAGGTAAAGGTGCCTGTGGTGGTGGTGGTGTTGATGTGGTAGGTAAAGGTGCCTGTGGTGGTGGTGGTGGTGGTGATGTGGTAGGTAAAGGTGCCTGTGGTGGTGGTGGTAGGGATGTGGTAGGTAAAGGTGCCTGTGGTGGTGGTGATGTGGTAGGTAAAGGTGCCTGTGGTGGTGGTGATGTGGTAGGTAAAGGTGCCTGTGGTGGTGATGGTGGTGATGTGGTAGGTAAAGGTGCCTGTGGTGCTGGTGGTGGTGATGTGGTAGGTAAAGGTGCCTGTGGTGGTGGTGATGTGGTAGGTAAAGGTGCCTGTGGTGGTGGTGGTGGTGATGTGGTAGGTAAAGGTGCCTGTGGTGGTGATGGTGGTGATGTGGTAGGTAAAGATGCCTGTGGTGCTGGTGGTGGTGATGTGGTAGGTAAAGGTGCCTGTGGTGGTGGTGGTGATGTGGTAGGTAAAGGTGCCTGTGGTGGTGGTGGTGGTGATGTGGTAGGTAAAGGTGCCTGTGGTGGTGGTGGTGTGTAAGGTAGTATTGTGAAGCGAGTCTGTTTTTTCGTGGCTGTGATTCTTTTGCGACGTATTGCAGTGGAAGAATTTGTGTTTGTCTGGTGATGTAGGTTAACAACGGTGCGGTTGTGGATAAGACTCTGTGATTCTCTGTGGTATATTTTACAAGTCCTGGGTTTGTGATTCCTCGGTTAACAGTTTTTGAGGTAGAGATGGTATGGTGGTTGTGATGGTGTGGTAGGTATTGTGGTGGAGGCGGAGTTTTGTGTGTTTCGTTGGGTCTGTGTTTCTTCAGTAAAAGATTTCTGTGTGTGTGTGTGTGTGTGTGTGTGTGTGTGTGTGTGTGTTTACGGTATAATTAAGAAGAGAAAGACGTTAAGTTTTAACTATAAGAAGCCCGTTTCAAAAAATAAAAGAAGGAACACTGCAACACCACCACCAGCCCAGCACCAACAACTGGTATATGGGTCGAACATTTGACTCTGCCCTGTGACCCTGACCTTTACCTGACTGTTCTCAAAATCAAACCACTTCCATCTTGCCTGACCCGTAGCGCTTCCAGCAAGTTTGGTGCCACTGCTTGAGTTGACCTTGCCCTCTGACCATAACCTTTGACTTTCCCTGTGACCTTGACATCTGACTGACTACTCTCAAAATATAACTTATTTCTCCTTGCCTTACCCTGAACATTTCCCCTACGTTTGGTCTAGATCGGATACGAATTTCTTCAACTGACCTTGCCATGTGATCCTGATTTTATATCTTTTCTACTAAATACTAGACCAGTTTCTTGGCTGACCCTTAAACCCTGAATAAAAGCCCTAACACCTGGATAAAAACAAAAACAACTGAATAAGCTCTCTAACACCTGAATAACCCTGAATATGAGCTCAAACACCTGAATAACTCTGAATAAAGCGTCTAACACCTAATAAGCCCTGAATAAGAGTCGTAACACCTGAATAACCCAGAATAATAGCCCTAACACCTGAATAACCCTGAATAACAGCCCTAACACCTGAATAACCCTGAATAACAGCCCTAACACCTGAATAACCCTGAATAGCAGCCCTAACACCTGAATAACCCTGAATAAGAGTCGTAACACCTGAATAACCCTGAATAAGAGCCTTAACACCTGAATAACCCTGAATAACAGCCCTGACACCTGAATATCACTGAATAACCTAACACCTGAATAAGCCTGAATAAGAGTTCTAACACCTGAATAACCCTGAATAAGAGTCCTAACACCTGAATAACTCTGAATAAGAGCCCTAACACCTGAATAACCTGAATAAGAGTTCTAACACCTGAATAACCCTGAATAAGAGTCCTAACACTTAAATAACCCTGAATAAGAGCCCTAACACCTGAATAAGCCCTGAATAAGAGCCTTAACACCTGAATAACCCTGAATGAAATCTGAATAATCCTGCTAATAAGAGAATGGGGAAAGGGATGGCACTGAAGAACTTGACATTCAGCGTCTTGGCTCTGACGCAAATCCTGAAAAAGAAACATCAAAGGACACAAGTTGGAAATCCTACGTATTTTAATTGACGTCTCTTGATCATAGAGAGAGAGAGAGAGAGAGAGAGAGAGAGAGAGAGAGAGAGAGAGAGAGAGAGAGAGACCCTTCAAGACTACAGTACAAAACAGCAAAAGTAGGGTAAGCAAGAGCCTCCCCAAACCTCCTGTGTTTACTTGCTCTGCTGGACTACCAAGGCATCACAGGCTATTGGAAAACTTCAATGGAGGAGGAAAGGCAGAGGGAGAGAGAAGGCAGAAAGAGAAGAGGAAGAGAGAGAAGAGGAAGGTTGGGAAGAGGGAGAGAGGATGAGACGAATAAAGAGAGGAAGGGAGAGAAGAGCGAGAAAGAGAAGATGGATGGAGGGGGGGATGGGTAGGGGGAGAGATGGGTAGGGAGAAGAGGCTGGGAGTGAGAGAGAGCGGAAGAGACGAGGGAGGAGGAGGATGTAGGAAGGGACGGAGGGAGGGCACAGAGAGGGCGGTAGGGAGGGAAAGAAGATGGAAGGAGGGAGGGGGAGATAGGTAAAGAGAAGGAGGGAAGGCGAAGGGGGAGAAGGAAGAGGCTGGAAGTCCGGCCTTTGATGTCGCTAATGAAGCGTGCTTAGGGAGTGGCGGACACGAAGACGACACAGAAAGTTGGTGCCTGTGTGAGATGCCTTCCTGTCCCCTCTCCTACCGCCCCGAGAGGCTGTGTAGGAGACACGGGAGGGAAGGGGGGCCTTGGGAGGAAAGGAGGAATAAACTGATGAGGGATAATGGGAAACAGAGAAACTGACTGGGGAACGAAGGAAAACTGCGACTGAAGCCAACGGATTATGGACGACACGAAAGTTGAAAAAATAAAGTGTGTGTGTGTGTGTGTGTGTGTGTGTGTGTGTGTGTGTGTGTGTGTGTGTGTGTGTGTGTGTGTGTGTGTGTGTGTGTGTGTGTGTGTGTGTGTGTGTGTGTGTGTGTATGTGTGTGTGTGTGTGTGTGTGTGTGTGTGTTGAATGGGAAGTCTTTCCACATATTTAATCTAATTATCTTGTGCAATAAGATTTTTTTTTTTTTTGCTTTAACTTTTGCATTCCTTTCGTTTTCCGTTGAACGATAAGTCACATCGAGTAACTATATCTATACTACTATACTGCACACACCTATGCTACTGATGTTCCCCTCAACCTCACCAACGAGCAATATTTTCCCCTGTAATCTTTTCAAACCAGGCATTTTTGTAGATGTACTTCGTGCCCTGTATTTTTGTCTCTAACTTTTTTTTTTATTACACCTCTGTCTCCAGCGAGCAATATTTCTTCTGCAATTTTTTCTTCCCAAATCTTTTTTTTCTTTTTTGTGAGGTTATATTTCGTACCTAGCCTTTTTATACCTACTGCACTGTTTACACCGTCTTCCGCAAACTTGTGCTTCTGGTCTGTCTCTACTGCCTTCAACAGCCAGTATTTCCCATTGTTAATTTCTGTAAATCATGCATTTTCTAAAATACACTTGGAACTCAATGTGTTTACAGTATGTCTCTCTGTGATAAGCAGTTTTCTTATCTGTACACACCAATTCTGCTTGACTCCAACTTCTCATTTAACGAGCAATGTTTCACATGTTTTCAGTTGCAGTCTTTTCATCCACCCATTCATCCATCATCCACTCTTTCATTGATACAACAGGAGTGTAGGGGCCCGAGGATAGGTTATTACAGGCGAGTAACCCGTCAACCTCTGACTGGCATTATGTGAGCAATAAACCCATCACAGGCTAAACGGCCTAAGTTACAGAGATGACTACAATGGCTAAGCGCCTCACACCGCATGCCCCTTTACCTTACCATACCAGCCCTCGGATGTAAACCCTCACAGGCCACAACCGGTTGGAGAGTCTTAACCCACTAGACTACTAGCTATTTCTTTATATAATTACCATCCAGCGTAGTAAATGGTTTCCTAGTGTACAGGAAACCATGTGGCTTGTCATCCAGTGTAGGGTCAGCTAATGGTAATACTATATTGAGCGGATAGTGCGGCCCTGAATCTACCACATTTTTTTACAATGATATATTTCATTACTAGTACTGTTACAGGTATTTTTAAACTGTCTTTTCGCAAACAAGTGCGATTTATTTTTCACTTTCCGTCTCCAGCCAGCAATATTTTCATTTTTCTTTCTCGTATTTAGCATTTTTCGTGGATAGATTTCGACCTTACCATTTTCTTTCAACATTTCATACTTTCCATTTCATTAATTTGCACCATTCTACTCTATCTCAGTGTAATTTATTCATACTAGGAGTTTTACCTATCTTCTACCTTATCAAACTACTCATTCTCAATATAAGTTATTAATATTAGGAGTTTCAGTTGTTTTTTCCTCAATTTTATTCACAGTACTCAATATCATCATTGTAATTCACTTGTACTAGGCGTTTTACGTTTTTAAAATCTTTTCATACTAATCACATCCTCAGTATAGTTTATTCATAACTGACGCTATCCTTTTTTTTTAGTCATATATATATATATACTAATATTCTCAGTATAATTTTTTTCATACTAGAAGTTTTACCTTTTTTTTTCAATCTTTCCCTACTAAATATATTCTCTGTAATGTTTTCATACTGGCGTTCTTCGTGGAGTCATATTTCTCAGCAGGTGCAACCATCATTAAGACTACGATGACAATCCTCTGCCAGCTTTGTGTCCTGCCTTAGATACTTCTCCCTCCTCCCCAGATGACAGACGGTACTCTCTTTTCTCATGTTCTTGTGCTGTGTTTCATATTGCTATCATATTAAATAAATATTTCACATAACGCCTTCCATTGCCACAGCTGGTGAAGAAATGCGGCAAAATTATTGCTCATGGTTTCACTCATCATCCACACATTTTGCTGACTCTCTGATTCTACCGCTGGCTGAGTTACACATCCACCAAGCCCTACCGTTCAGTGTTACGGAGGTTGTTCGGAGCTTCGAAAACTTTCTTTATACGGGTGACGGATGGTTTCACACTGAACGCTGTTGCTTATCGTGTTTTTTCTTTAGGCAATATTTTTGAATGGACAGCTTATTTCACATGTTACATATTCTTCCTTCATGTCATACTAATTAAATTACTAGGCATGTACAACTATGAGTAGTTAATGGAGAATATTTTCATACTTTTCGTTTACGGTTTCAAAATGTAGACGGATGGTAGTAAAGGTAGTTTTTTGATCGTGTGTACATAAGGAAAATTTTGATCTGACCCTGTTACTCGTGTATAAAATAAATAAATAAATAAATAAAATAAATAAAATAAAAATAAAGCTACGAACCACGAACATCATGTCTTCGTTTGGTGTGAAACTTTAGTTAAGACATCCATCTAGTCAGAGAAAAAAATACAGGTTACGTAGAAATAATCCACAAATTCTCTCTCTCTCTCTCTCTCTCTCTCTCTCTCTCTCTCTCTCTCTCTCCTCAGCATTCTTGAAAATCCGTTCCCAAAGCCTCAACAGTCCTCCTACGTGCAATACAGCTCCATATATCACTTTGTGCAATTTTCCCCGCATCCCTTCCACGTTAGCTACTGAAATGCCTTATCATGATGTACTTTCTACCCTCTCTCACTGCTAGGTGTTCCTCATCCACGTATTTTTCGTCCTTCCTATTTTTCCACCACTATCCTCGTCTGCTCTTCCTATTTTTACTACTACGATGGTCTAGTACAAGAAATTTTTCACCAAGGTCTTTTGTACTTCTCGTGTCCCCCATCAAAAAGTTTTCACGTTAGGATTTGTTTTTCCAACTTGTATCCTACGCAATTCTTCAACTTTCCTCCATAGTTTTCTTTATATTTCACCTTGCATTTTTTTTTTTATCTACCACCCTACGCATTCTTTCACCTTTCACTTTAATCTCATCTCATCCAACAGTCTTTCGTCCTTTTCCCAGTGGCATTTTTATTTTTTTGTATGCACATTTTTTTCCTACGGCCGTTTTCCCGTATTAAGCATTTTTCCCTTTCACTAATCCCTTGCACTGCACTTTTTTACCATATTCCACTTTTTTCTGTTCCATAATCTTTCGTACTGTCTTTTACTTCCCAATTCTTTTACCCTTCACATTTTTCCCTGCAAGTAATCGTTGGTAATTCCGCCCCTTCCCTGTTTTTTCATCATAATCTTTCACAATAAGCTTTTTTTCACTCTCCAAAATCTCAGGATATACGCTTACTCCGCATCAACAGTTGCCATGGGCTACTCAAAGACCCATTAAAAGATAACATCCTTGATTATCTTAGGCATTAATATTTCGCCCACTTCATGGTCTGAGAAAATAAAGACCCTCACCTCTAAATGATGCTTTAATGAACCAATGTGTCAGGCATTCTAGCCATAATTACAATATTTCGCGTTACCTATACTACTGCCGGTCATGATGTATGTATGTATAAGTATGTAGGTATGGATATATGTACGTATGTATGTAAAAAAAATCCCCTTCGCTGATAAACGCTTTGAAAGGCACCTGTACACACGCACCCACTAGGGAGTCCAGTAGCTGACATTCCGATCTTGGTCCTGACTGATACCCTCCGTGGGGATGCCTTGGCCATTTTTGTGCTCCTGCAACGGTGTGGTTTGGTGAAATGTGGGTGGCAAAGTGCACCGTGTTATGGCCTGGATTTAGATTTAGTAGTCAGGGTACGTTTGCATGAAAGAGAGAGAGAGAGAGAGAGAGAGAGAGAGAGAGAGAGGTAACGATGTCCTCTGAAGCTTACTTGGGTCACTTTTGTGTTCCTGCGACGGAGCCAACACGTCCCTTGCAGGACAAGCATTTTCTATACCGCAAAGATCGAAGAAGCTTGTGTAATTCCACCCAACAGTGAGTATATCACGAGGCCTTACATTTTAACTTCTATTAACTCATTTTTCTTATAAATACATGCAAACTAAATATTTGCAATTTCTCTGGACCCAGCGTTTTCCTCCTCCCTGGTCTTCCTTTTCGTTCTTGTCTACCTTCTTCGTTTACTCATCCTTTTCGTTTTTTCCTTTCTTTTGTCCTGTGCCTTCTTTTCCCCTCATCTTCCTTGCTTCTGTTCTTTCTTCCCATATCTTGTTTTTTCCTCATTTTTTACTTCTGCTCTTGACCCCTCATGCATAAACACCACAGTCTGGAACTACCTCATCTTTTCTTCTTCTTCTTCTTCTTCGTATTTCGTCTGCCTCTCTTCTTTTTTCTCTCCCATCCCCCCTTCTTCTCTCTTCTTTCCTTTCTTCTCTTCTCTCCTTTATCCTTCTCTCCTTCTTCCCTTCTAAGAGCCATTTTATCCTTTCGTTTCCCTTATCTTCTCGCTTCTCCTATTTCTTCATCTCCTCCTGGACTGTCGTTATTCTTTCTTCTTCTGTTTCCCATCTGACCCACTTCTCCTTCTTTTTCATTCTTCTTTTTCTTCCTCTTCCTCTTCCGTGTCTTTCTCCTCCTGTCCCCCTTCCCTCTGTACAAACACCATTGTCGGGAACCAACACACTTTTGTCTTCACCTGAACCCTGGTCCTCCTCACATCTTCCTCCCTTTGTATCTTTTTTTTTTTTTCTTTTGCTTTTCTTCTTATTTATCCTGTTCTGGTGCCAATATTGTTTCCCATGACGAGTTGTAGTTTCACACTATTGTTACGTATTACATACAAAGTTGTTTATTCATAATTAACAATGTGCAATACAGTGTGAATGATAAGCAACCAAACACCATTTCACTGTAAAGTGTGGCTTGGGAAGGATAAGCGATCAGGACTTGCAGAGCCCAGCATTTTCTATCATAAACACTAGAGTAAAGGGAAGGCGATAGAGAAATATATTGTATATATGTATAAAGTCTTGGGGAAAATATTTACCTTGTTGGTATACTTGAATGTAATCAGTACTACTTTACTGAGGTGTATAATGTACATGGTAAAGTTATGATGCTTCTATTCATGTATAAATCCCAGCTGTCTGTGGGGCTTGGCATCTCTGAATATGCTGACCTCAGCGCCACACCCAGAGGGGACGCCGGCCAGCTAACAGCAGAACGCACTTATCATTAGAACGAGAGGGACGTATTAACTCAGAGCTCTCTGTGTCGCAGTTGTATCTTTCTGTGGCCAATAAAGAGAGATTTAATCTGCTCAGTTTCAGTTCGCTACCTCTAAATTCCTTCAACAGGATTCTACACCGATTCCCACCATCTCCAGTGTGTGAGAAGACGTTTTGGTGGAGTGTGTCTGCCGGAAGTGACTTCGACCAGGCGCAACGTTATAACCTTGCTTGGAACAGAGAGGTCACGTCTAAGCTGATATATATAATAGTGACCAGTTGAGGAATCCATACAAGCCGAAACAATCCCACATCTTTTTCCTCAGTTTCATGTGTCTCCTCTTTCTCCCTTCGCCTGTCTCCCGTCTTCTGCTTCTTGTTTCAGCCCTCTTTCATATTTCTTACTTTCGTCTCTCCTCTCCGTTCATTCTTTCGCTTTCTTTTATCTTCTCTACTTTCATTATTTATTTCTTTTTACTCCTTTTCCCTCTCGTTTCTTTCCTCTTTGTTTCGTCTTCCATCTTCACCTCGCCTTGTTCACTCTTGTTCCGTATATACACCACAGCCTGGAACCACCTCAGTCTTCCGTGTTCGTTTCTGTTCTTCTTCCTCTTCGTTTTGCTCTTCTTCCTTTTCTTTTCATTTCCCTACTTTATCCTCTTCCTTTTCCTCTCTTCTTTCTTTCACTTCCCATGGCCTCTCCTTTCTTCTTGTTTTTCCTCTTTCTTCTTGTCAGTCAGTCTTTATTTCTCTTTTTATTCTTCCTTCTTGTGACCCCTTCCTTCTCTTTTCTCCTCTTTCTTCTTCTTTCTTGTGACCCCTTGCTTCTCCTACTCTTGTGTCCCCCTGTACGTACACCACAGCCTCGGGCCGTCCCTCTCATATGTCTTTATCTCAAACCCTCCCCACCTTCACTTTTCCTCCTTGGCTTCTCCTTCATATCATTCGTCTCCATCTCTCATCCTAGTTTCTTTGCTCTTTTTGTCTTCCTCTACCTGCTCCTCCTCCTCGTTATTAATTCTTCTCTTCTCCCCCTTACCTACCTTCTTCTTCTGACCGTTCAATTTAATTCTTGTGTCTTTTCTTTTCCTTTCCACTTCCTCATCCTCGTTTCCTCCTCCTCCTCCTTTTGCCGAACCCACAGGGACGGCCAAATTCAGTGTGTGTCCCAAACTATTACTGTCACCCTATGTTTTGAATAATGAAACCTGGCAAGACGGAACCGCAGAGTTTTCTGAGCTTTACTTATGGAGTGTGTGTTGAGGGGCGGGGAATGTGGGAGGTGGAGTCTGGTGTGTCTGGAGTGTGTTTGAGGTGCGTGTGGTGTTCATTTGTGGTAGGTCTAAGGGGTGTCTAAAAACAAACGACACCTTCTGTTGTGTTGGGGTGGTAGATACGGTTAGGGTGGATGCTGCCACCAGATGTGTAGATTGTCTTATTCTACTCTCCTTACCTCCCCCCTTTTCCCTTTTCTCTTCACCGTTTTTCCTCTCTCTCTCTCTCTCTCTCTCTCTCTCTCTCTCTCTCTCTCTCTCCACCTCATGTGCCAATATCACAGTCGTCTCTGATCCTCTCTTCCCTCCTTTTCCTCTTTACCACCCATTTTCAGTTCACGTCTCCCCTTTACCCCCCTCTCTCTCTCTCTCTCTCTCTCTCTCTCTCTCTCTCTCTCTCTCTCTCGTTCTTTCTTTCTGTCTGTCTGTCTGTCTGTCTCTGTCTCTGTCTCTGTCTCTCTGTTTTCCCTCTTCTCTACCTCTCTTTCCTCCTCTTCTCTCCCTTTCTTTTCCTCCTTTTCCTTTCTTCTCTTCTCCCCTCAACCTCGTTTTCCTCCTCCTTTCCACTCTTCCTCCCACCAACAATCCACCCTTTATGTGTCCCTATATAAGCCTCACTTGATCCTCTCCTTCCCCCGCTCCTCATAATATTGCCGTTATGTTCTCACCCATGGCCACTTTAGAGTATCACACACACACACACACACACACACACACACACACACACAAACACACACACACACATCTGAGTACAGGGTCGTCTGTCATTTACATACTCGAGGAGTTAAAAAGGATTCATGGGAGATAACGAGAAACATGAGCGGTAATGAAATAAGAGATATGAAAAGGGAGATAAGATTATATTAATGCCCCTCTTCCTTAGCGTAGTTAAAGACCGTCCATCCTCCTCCTTTCGGGTGACGTACTTGAGGGACGTTTGTACAGCCAGGCAGCTTACCCGACCAGTCATATCGGTGTCACCACATGAAGGTATCCCTCTCCAACACCATCCCTTCATTATGATGACGTATTTTTTATTCCTGATACGTCTTGGCGACTTTATTAAACTCATGAGAGACTTTTTGGACGGTGATTTCCATTCTGTGTACTGTTGCTGCACGTTTCCTTATCTAGAAAATTCAAGGTTTGGTCAGGATTGTTTTCTTAGTATCACGTTAGGTTAGTCTGTCAGCCAGTTTGGTTAAGTTTAGTAACTGGTAGGTTTGACGGTCAGTTAGGTAATGTCAGGTGGGGTTAGGTTGGGGTAAGTTAAGTTAGAGTAGAAAATAAGAATGTTCATCCTTGGAAAATCAAACTTGGCACGGGATGCAAAAATAGTACACAGAACGGAAATCTGAGAACTGGAGATGCTGGCCATAATTACTGTTGTCTCTCTCACTCCGTACTGACAACAATCGTTTGGCGTAATGTGGAGAAAATTAAAACGCACGGTATTGGACTGAAGATGTTAATCCTCACTTTGACGGTCCCTGTGTTGCAGGTCGAGAGAGAGAGAGAGAGAGAGAGAGAGAGAGAGAGAGAGAGAGAAACTAAACACTCACTACATCCCTTTGACGATCTCGGTGTTTAAGATCATCTCCAATGAAAGAGAGCGAAAATTAAGAAATGAACGACGAGAAAGATAAACGATAAAGCATTTTATAAGATAAATTTCACACTCACTTTGACCGTCTCGCTGTTGAGTGTCATTTCCACCACGTCCAGTGAGTACAGCTTCCTCTTACCCTCGTCCGTGAAGCTGATGTTGCCTGTCAGTCCCTCCATCTCAACCTGCAACAACAACACCAAGATAATGCAAGAAACACACCAACAATACCAAGATAATGCAAGAAACACACCAACAATACCAAGATAATGCAAGAAACATACCAACAATACCAAGATAATGCAAGAAACACAACAACAACACCAAGATAATGCAAGAAACACACCAACAATACCAAGATAATGCAAGAAACACACCAACAATACCAAGATAATGCAAGAAACACAACAACAATACCAAGATAATGCAAGAAACACACCAACAATACCAAGATAATACAAAAAACACACCAACAATACCAAGATAATGCAAGAAACACACCAACAACAATACCAAGATAATGCAAGAAACACACCAACAATACCAAGATAATGCAAGAAACACACAAAAAATAATACCAAGATAATGCAAGAAACACACCAACAACAATACCAAGATAATGCAAGAAACAACACAACAACAATACCAAGATAATGCAAGAAACACACCAACAATACCAAGATAATGCAAGAAACAACACACCAACAATACCAAGATAATGCAAGAAACACACCAACAACAATACCAAGATAATGCAAGAAACACAACAACAACAACACCAAGATAATGCAAGAAACACAACAACAATACCAAGATAATGCAAGAAACACACCACAACACTTAGTAAAGGTAACGAAATTGTTTGCTGGTTTGCTTTCACGTGATGGTACTGGTCCACTCTCCCAAATCAAATACTAAGTCGTGGCTGCGTATAAGTTCGACGATTTCTGGTTATGGGGTACCAGTGAGTCTACTTAGTTACTAGTCAAATCGACCCTCCAGTCTGAATACACATGGCCAGTAACTGAGCTGAAAGCGTTTTCAAAATTCGTTATGTTAATTTTTAAAAAGTGCTGACATAATATACAAATTTTCCCTTTGACAGTCTGTTTGCCTCGCAGGGCAAAGTCAACTTAAACAGTTCTCACCTAATTTGAGTCAAAGTTGATGGAATGGATATGAGCTAGGCATGGATGAAGCAAGTCGATTTCTAGAGTAATCTGTCGAAGGTCAAGGTCACACGGCAAAGTAAAATATTCGAAACTTAGACCAGTTGGGGAGCGTGGGTGTTGCACACCCAGTGATGCTTCTCATTATATTAATTTTACTGATCTTGCTATTTTTTTACGATTTGCTATTATATTTTTGAGAGAGAGAGAGAGAGAGAGAGAGAGAGAGAGAGAAAGGAGTGAAGACCCTTGAGGGGTATCAGTGCCAAAGCGAGACTCCACCTCTCTCTCTCTCTCTCTCTCGTTAACACAGTAATGTGCGTTTAACAGTGCACCACCACCCCCATGCCTCAGCTCACCCTGCTGCTGTCTGTGTCATATTCCCATAAACCTGCTGCACACCTCATTCGCTAAGCACCCTACCACCGCTGCCATACCAATGCCTTCCCTCGCTTGCACAAGGATATTATTGTACGCACAGCCTCACCATGGACTCATAACACTTCTGTCCAGGATGTAGTGTCACTCCTTCGGTGCGAGAAACCTTTCTTGACTTGAATAATGACGTCTGGATGTAGAGGTACATTCAGCCTCGAAAGTCCTGTCGCTTCTGCTTTTTCCACGGTCTATGAAAATCAGTGTGGTGAATCTGTAGCAACTGACACATATGACACCGATCTGTTGCCAAATAATATGCTCAGTGTAGGTTACTGTGGATTCATCTTACTTCTTTTTAAAGCCGGTAGAGGGAAAACCAAAAGATGACAGAACTTCTGATGCCGACAGTACACTGGGGATCAAATGTTGTGTCCTGCCCCAGCCACAACCTGAATCTGTACCAAATGACGACCAGGAAGTTGACTCCTCGCTTTTACCCATCTTCCTGCCACCCCAGCATCTCGCACCCTCCACCACCTAAACCTTCACTGTCCTAAATTTCCTGCCACCCCAACACATCCCTCACCTCCCGAACCTCCACTGTCCTAACTTTCCTCTCACCCTAAAACCTCGCATCCACCACCTCCGGAACCTCCACTGTCCTGCACTCATTCGGTAGATATTCTTACTGTTGCTGGGAGTGGGACACAACATTTGACCGCCAGTGTATAGGTGAGGCCAGATGGTTGGAGGCGGGTAGTGCCATTGCTCATCTTCGTAACTAACGCCTTTGATACTGTGACAGATTATTCACCCAAAGTTCTTGGATACACGGTCATTGCATCATCCAGAATACCACAGTTACCTACCTTAGGTGTTACCGTCAATATTTATTTCACCTACCAGCTCACAAGGGATGGATTTACACCTGAACTGAGTGGTGCGACCTGTCACAGCAAAATTCATAACCAGCGTTATCGGGCTGGCAACTGCACCTGACAGTGCTGACCACTTGGCCACCGGGGTTTTATATCAACAATGCAATTTAAAAATAAGTCATCGGACAGACGGTTGACCTGTTCATCCCGAGGACGTCTTCTGCATATCATTCTAGTTACCTCTGGCCGATTTTACTCAGCTTAGGAAAAACATCTTTTAGTAGAAGTGATACTGAAGACAGTTCAAACCTCTCCTCTATGAAATGTCTCCTCTACGCTGAGTCAAATCGGCAGGATATTGTAAGAATCTAGTATATACTGTAGGCTACATGACGTCCTCAGGTTGAAAAGATTAAAACGACGCAGTTAATCATACCTATTAACCTTTAAAATAAGATGACGTGATATCTTGGTATATCCAGACGAGTTTCTTTGACATACGATATACTTTCCATGCTGGAAGGGTTAGATTTATCCTTCACTAACTCCATTACTGCCAAGGTGCCCACCTGAGCTGAAGGATATAGTGTGGTGACAGCAAGAATGTATCACAAAGCAGTCCTGCACCGGAAGGATTCATTCTCCACCTTGACCTCCTAAATCTCTTACCAAGAAAAACAAACAGCAACACACTTGGTCATTTCGAAGTTATTTGTTACTGGGGAGGTTATTAACTAACAAAACCATTTTATGAGTTAAAAGGCAAAGAGAGAATAGCAGCCCCCCCCTCCTCCGTTCACCAAATCCTCCAGACGAAGCCGGCAAGAAATGGTGAGAAGGTCCATCGTGCAGAATGGAAAAACTGTCATGGAAATTTGATAGGAAAGAAAGACTGGAAATCATATTCTAAAGTACAGTATCTTAACCTGAAATAGAGTAATTCAGCAGTATGTACATATCGACGTTCTACGGATGTGTCCCCCAGCCTTGGAACTGCAAGAAAACATTATAATCCTGTATCTGTGTGTGTGTTTTTTTTTTTTTTACTCTAACTTGGCCTAAATCTGTCATCTCTCCGCCTAGACTGCTGAGTTGTGGCAAGAAATTAAAACCAGAAATTCGAAAATAGGATACTAATGAAAAAGTGCTGTGTAAAGGATGTCAAGCCGCGACTTTTCTGACAAAGGGCTACGTGAGAGAAGATGGAAACAGACGAAAATCTGAGACAAATGAAGGTAAATGAACTATAGCTATGCCCTCTTTGCATCCTAACATTCTACCTATGCTCATTTTACTGTAACGACCTACAACTGCCATCTCTCCATCTGGAATGCTGAGCTGCAACAACGGATTAACACTAAAATATGATGTTAGTCACAAAGTAGTGTTTTGGAGAGGATGCACAACTTAAGCACTCTCCTGTTCTGCCATTCATCTACACGAAATAAGCTGCTAAGGGACGAAAACTTTGGCACGTTACAGTAATACTGTTACAGCACTATAATTATCCTCTACAGCACCATAACTTGTCCACAGTGCCATTCTTACATATTACACATCATCTTCAGGTGTCTGGCTTCATCATTAGTTATTCTTTCTTGACATCTGTATCCCATGTCCACCCTGACACCCTAATATTCTATACTGCCAACCTAATTTTATACCCTGACACCCTAATATTCCATACTGACAACATAATTTTACACCCTGACACCCTAATACTCCACACTGACAACCTAATTTTATACCCTGACAACCTAATATTCCATACAACCTAATTTTACACTCTGACACCATACTCATCCTTCATAACACTCTAATATCCTACCCAGACAATTATTCCAACAACCTAACACAGACATCCCCGCAATATCAATGAAGCACCGACATACCCACTACACGCGCAGGGTAAAACACATCCTGATCGGAACACACTACTACATGCCACCCCTCCTGTCATCCACCGACATACCCACTACACGCGCAGGGTAAAACACATCCTGATCGGAACACACTACTACATGCCACCCCTCCTGTCATCCACCGACATACTACACGCGCAGGGTAAAACACATCCTGATCGGAACACACTACTACATGCCACCCCTCCTGTCATCCACCCATCAGAGGTATCCTTAAATAGAACTGGTCGAGTTCACCTGGCTAGGCTTAGAGCAGGACATCACCCAGCCCTCCTCAGTTGCCAGTTTAGACTTGGGTTGGTAGAATCACAGATAACACGTGCCCAGCTTGTAGAACAGGTCCGCATAACACAACACACACAATGGAGCACTGTATAGCACATGCTACACTAGGATGCAGACACAACATCAACGGTGTACGGAAGATATAGGACAATTTTATACGGGCGGTTATTTTCCTGTGGTCGACGATTACGCTCGGTCAAGCAGTGTAGGGTTAAGCAAAAACAACAACATTAACAATAAACAAAAACAACATCTCCAATACTCCACCCTAGAGAATTATTTTTCCTCTCTAGCACCTTAACATCTCTACAATGCAAATCTAACTCCTCACCCACCTTCCTCAAGTCCCTGGTGGTCTTTTGTTATTCACTCCTGACATCCTTCTCCAAGTCCAACCTAACACCACATTATTCTACACTGACACCCAGTACTATATCCTGACACCCTAATCACCATTCTTGACACTGATACTCCATCCTGGCACTCTAATCTTCCACCCTGACGACCATAATTACTTCATCCTGGCACCCTAATAACTCCATCTTGGCACCCATATACTCCGCCCTGGCACCCCAATACTCCACCCTGGCACCCTTATACCCCACCCTGACACCCTAATACCCCACCCTGACACCCTAATACTCCACCCTGGCACCCAAATACTCCACCCTGGCTCCCTAATACTTCACCCTGGCACCCTAATACTCCACCCTGGCACCCTAATACTCCACCCTGGCACCCTAATACTCCACCCTGGCAGCCAAATTCTCCACCTTGGCACCCTAATACCCCACCCTGACATCCTAATACCCCACCCTGACACCCGAATACTCCACCCTGACATCCAAATACTCCACCCTGACACCCAAATACTCCACCCTGACACCCAAATACTCCACCCTGGCATCGTAATACACCACCCTGGCACCCTGACACCTACTCCTGGACCCACCTTCCTCAAGTGCCTGGTGATCTAATACTCCACCCTGGCACCGTAATACCCCACCCTGACACCTACTCCTGGACCCACCTTCCTCAAGTGCCTGGTGATCTTCTCGCCGTGCTCCCAGACGCTCTGATCAGCGTCATTACTGTGGCAGGTGATGATCCGCGGCGCCCCCAGCCCAGGAGACTCACCAAACACGTCCACTTTCTTGTGCTTTAGCCTTGTCAGCGCCTCAGCAACCACCCTCACCGCGTCGTAGATTAATGCTGACTGAGCCTGGGGAAGAAAGGATGGACTGATTTTAGTGCTGCTGTTGAGGAAGAAAAATCATGAGAGGAGGAGGAGGAGGAAGTGGAGGAGGATGGCACAATTCCTAGCATCAAACATTAGTGTCGACTGAGCACGCGGAAAAGAAGACAGGTTCAGTGCTGTAGGTGGGTTGTCGAGGCGAGAGAAGAATTAAATAGAAAATAAAGAGACGATCATCTTTTCCTGCTCAAATCATACGGTCCCCTGGAAGACGACTCACAGAAGTCTAATGGAAATCAAGGTCCCTAATTTCCGGATATATGGAAGAAAATTAATGCACTGTCGATTTTGTGCTGCAATATAATGTCGTTTGAAGATATACCCAGGCGTTGGAAAGATGAAGGCGAATTTCTGAAAGTAATATACGAAGGAGCCTAAAATGGTACTAAGACACTGAAGATACACAAAGACGATGAAGCTATTATACCGGGGCGTTGAAAATGGTATATGAATCATTGACAGTAATGAACGAAGGCGCTGAATATACTATGCAGTGGCGTTCTAAATAACACAGAAGGCGTCGAAAATAACACAGACGACGTTGAAAATAACACAGAAGGCGCTGAAAATAACACTGAAAGCGCTGAAAATGACACTGAAAGCGCTGAAAATAACACAGAGGACGTTGAAAACAACAAAAAAGCATTGAAAATAACACTGAAGGCGCTGAAAATAACACAGAAGGCGTTGAGAATAACAAAGAGGCGTTGAAAATAACAGAGGTGCTGAAAATAACACAGAAGGTGCTGAAAATAACAGAGGAGGCATTGAAAATAACACAGAAGGCGTTAAAAATAAAACAGAAGGCGCTGAAAATAACACAGGTGCCGAAAATAACACAGAAGGCACTGAAAATAACACAGAAGGCGCCGAAAATAACACAGAAGGCGTTGAAGATAACAAAGAAGACGTTGAAAATAACACAGAAGGCGTTGAAAATAACACAGAAGGCGTTGAAAATAACACAGAAGGCGTTGAAAATAACACAGAAGGCGTTGATAACAACACAGAAGGCGTTGAAAATAATATACAAAAGAATCAAACGCAATGTACTGTACGCCGGATCTGAAAATACTATAAAGTGGCGGAGATTATTAGTAGGATTTTACCCATGGTTATATTACTGGGGAAATATGGGAGACTGCCCCTCGCTACGATACCTTCACCACACTACACTACACCACGGTACACTACTTTAAGCTACACTACACAACACTGCACCACGGTATGCTACATTACACAACACTGCACCACGGTACGCTACATTACACAACACTGCACCACGATATGCTACATTACACAACACTGCACCATGGTATGCTACATTACACAACACTGCACCACGGTATGCTACATTACACAACACTGCACCATGGTATGCTACATTACACAACACTGCACCACGGTATGCTACATTACACAACACTGCACCACGGTACGCTACATTACACAACACTGCACTATGGTATGCTACATTACACAACACTGCACCACGGTACGCTACATTACACAACACTGCACCACGGTATGCTACACTACAACACGGTATACGACACAACACTACACCACTGTACACTACACAACACTGCACCATGGTATGCTACATTACACAACACTGCACCACGGTACGCTACATTACACAACACTGCACCACGGTATGCTACACTACAACACGGTATACGACACAACACTACACCACTGTACACTACACAACATTACACTACATTATGCTACACTTCGGTACACTACATCAGGCTACACTACACTGCACTCCACTACACTGCACTGCTAGTACGCAACACTACACTACACATCACAATGCACTGCACCACTACACTACACTACACTACACTTCACTGCGCTAAACAACGTTACACCTCACTACACTACACTACGCCACTACACTGCACACTACACTTCACCACACCACACATTACAATACACCACACACACACACACACACACACACACACACACACACACACTGGACATAAATATTTTTTCATACCTCCTTGAATTTAATAAACATAAAGCATGACAAACTGACACGGAATTAGCATATTTCTGACTTATATGAACAGCCTAAATGTTAAAAAGTGAAATTATAACAACGACCAAGTGAAAATGCCTTAATACATTTAATCCAACAGACTTGCTTTTTTTCAGCAGCACGGCAGGCTGCAATTTAGTCTTCCTCTATCCAGCGTGGCAACTGTATTAGAACTGCACGAAAGCGTATTAGTACCCGCACTAACACACGGGGGCGAGGCTGGTGACATGAAAATGAAAAGCCAGCAGTTACAGCGGTGAAACGTGTGTGGTGTGAAGAGAATGGAGAGGATGGGAAGTTGTGTGATTAGTGGGAGATTTGGAGCAAGAAAATCCGTGGACCGAGTTGAAGAGAGTGTGCTTAGATGGTATAGTCTTATAAATGATAGATAGAAGAGGATAGCCTAGTAATTATGTGAGTGAATTTGAAGGTGGGAAAAAGCGTGGTAGGCCAAGGTGAACGTCAACAGATATAGTTAACGAGTATGTGAGAAAGAAAGGTATGGACGCTTACGAGGCTATGGAACTGACAAGGATTCGAGAAGGTTTGATGAAATATGTTAGGAGTGTATGAACGCGGTTTGGTGCCCCATTTTTAATCTGACAATCGCCTGACTGTGTGCTAATTAGGTGTGGATAGGTGTGCCTCTCAGATGGAGTCAGGATTCCAGGAACTTGACTGATGAATGAATGGGTGTGTGGCTCGTTTCAGTAACCATGAGTTTGATTAGTTCTCCAGCTATCGTAATCATTCCTTATTACTGCTTTCCGTATCGTACCTCACCCCACCTCCAGGAAGGAAAAAGAGGCGTGATGATGATGATAATGATAAATGCCCTGATCATAGCATTCTGCGTATTTTTGGGTCAGATATACAGATTATGAAACTGCCTTGATATACCTAGTGAAAAAGTCGTTTACGCTTTTCAATAGGATGACGTGTTACACTGTAGTCTGTACTCAGACGATTTTATTCAGCTTTCAAAACACACAAATGAAGCCACCTTAAAAGATCTAATGGAACGCTGGTTTACCCACTTCAGAATCAGAGACTAACTTTATATAATATTCCTGCTACCTGGTACCTACAGACGATCTTATTCAGCTTACAGCAAAAAGTTTATTACAATCTCCCTCAGACATTAACTGTGGATAATCTACTTTACTCTTGCTGCCCGTAGATGATCATATTCAGTTCAAATAACGCTTCACCGAGATTATACACTGTTGTTGATATGATATACTGTGGAAATATAGCTACTGAAAGAGATGGTTATCCTACAAGTACAGTAACATGTCTATCTGTCTGTTGTTGCTGCCTACAAACGAATATATTCAGGTCATAATATGCGTTGGTGACACCAGACTCTGCGAGTGAGGAGGCTTATGTACCCCACTATGATTGTCTGTCTTATATTATTCTCGCTATCTCTATACTTCTTTTCAGCTTTAGATGGACTCCTGGGACTGAAGGTGTCAGACATGGCCTTTATAAACCCTCACTATTGTATGGGTCTCCTAACCTTAGGGATGAAATGGGTAAAGGTATTTTTGTCGAGGGCAGCTTTTACGGGATGGAGTCAGGCACTATTGCATAAACCTAGGCAGATACAGCCTATAGAGATACAGACATACAGACATACAGACACAAAATGATATATACAGATAAGTAGATAGACAGATAGATAGGTAGACAACGAATTTTTTTTTTATACAAATACCGATACTGTAGGTAGCAAATTAAATACATAAATCTGCATCTATTTATCTAGAGAGATAGTGTAGATAGATAGATTGAGACATACGCATATAACAAATAAATACAGCCGTATAAAGTTATAAGATAAATACAGATACAGACAGTAAAGCAAGTAAACAAGTACTTTACAAAATTCCCACACCACGGGCACTGTACCGCCGCCCTGGCCTCGCGACGCCCTCTTCAACCCCTCATACGATTATATTCGGATTTCGAGACGCTATGTAGCCAGGAGGTTAGAATCAGCCTCCATTAAACTTTTCAGACTGAGAAGGTAATTTCTATTATACTATTGTCAAGTGGGACGACTTTATTCAGCCTCAGGATGGACAATTGGCAATGAAGTAGTAAATAAAGGCGATATTTAGCCTCGGCAGTTCGAAAAGTCAATTTTTTTTTTTTCTAAGTGTCCGACTCTGGGCAAAGGCTTCAGGGCCTGTATCTCGGGGGCAGCCTATCCCAAGGCCCAGTAGTCCAACACCTCCACATGTCACCACTTCGGCGCTAACACCCACCGTCCATATTGAATACATGCTAGGGCTGTCTCATACAGGACTGATGTATTGGTATTAGCGGGGATATTTTTACGACATGTCGGCGGGTCATCTGGTAGATCAGGAAAGTCTGCTTTTTATGAAATTCAAATCCTTAAACTGTTCCCTGCCCCAGCCTGGATTCGAACCTGGGTCCATCAGGACTGCAAACCGCCTCTCTACCGATTCAGCCACCGCCTCCCCCACAACAACAAAAATAATATGTACAGTACGTCCTCAGGCTGAAAAGTCTACCTAAACCTGAATAACCTCGTCTGCAAGTAGCGAGAATGGAAATTATTACACACACACACACACACATATATATATATATATATATATATATATATATATATATATATATATATATATATATATATATATATATATATATATATTGTTACGGAACAGAGAAAGATAATGTACACATTAAGTGAGAATACTAAGAGTCACTACTGTCCCGTAAAGTTCCAGGTTCAAAACAAAGAGTTAGGTAAAATTACAATTTAAAGTTTAATGCTCAAACTAATAACAAAACATTCAGGACTCATAAGGATAATGTAATGGCAAAAACAGGTTAAATATATGGTTAACTGCAATAGCCTCTATTAACACGATTTTAGCAAGAGTTAATATATCTAAGTCAGCCCTGATAAAATGAAAAATACACTGGGTAATGCTCAGTTAATGCAAGATAAATTATTACAGATACAAAATATTATCAAAAATGACTGACAAAAAGAACCTTACATGAATTACAAAAACCTCACTAGGCCTACAAATCAACAACCTATGCTATACAGTACAAGAACAAAATGCAACAACACTCATACTCAAAATACACAGCTGCTAGATGGTTGGAGACTTCCTGAGCACTCACAATAATAACTGTACAGGGGAGGACAGAGATGTGAACAAAATGAGGAGTAGATCTAAGTGGCAATAATGCAGAGACTGAGCTCATTATATAGGGGCCAGCAGAGCTCGATACAACTTGCAAGAAGGACGCGCAAATGAAGCCATAGGGGACAAAGAGCTGACAATCCTACTCTGAACAACAGAAAGGACGACTTACTCTACTATAACGGTAGAAGGGGGGAACTGAGGCAGAACACGCTCGTGATCAAACATGCAGCATACTGTACGTTAAAATTACACAAAGGATGATGAAATCATAGGCTATGTAACACCTCCCCACAAAGAAAAAGAAATTTACAAAGGAAATTTCTTATTACTCTAAAACAATCTGTCTAAAGTCTAGATAAGCAATCTGCAATAACATTTTCTTTCCCCTTGACATGTTGTATGTCTAATGAATACTCCTGAAGAAGTAGACCCCATCTTGTCAATCTCTGATTTTTATCTTTAAACTTACTAAGGAATTTCAGTGGGTTATGATCGGTATAAATGACTATGGGGTCAAAACCAGAACACAAATAAAATGAAAAATGCTGTAAACCCAAAATCAAGGCCAAAAGCTCTTTCTCAATAGTGGAGTAGTTCTTTTGAGGTGGAGTGAACTTCTTACTGTAATAAGATACAGGATGTTCAATATCCTGATCATCCTCTTGCAGCAAAACACAACGAATGGAAGACCTTTATCCCAGTCTTTCTGATGTTCCAAACAGTATTTCTTGAGCATCGATATGAGTGTTTGATGATATCTCTCCAACGCTCCTTGGGTCTGGGGATGGTAAGCTGAAGACGTGATCTGGGTGATGCCCAACTCTTTCAGAGACTGCTTGAAAACATTTGACATGAAATTACTTCCCCGGTCTGACTGTACCTCCTTGGGCAGACCAAACTTTGTGAAGAACCCTAGCATTTCCTTAACCACGTTCTTTGCTGAGATATTTCTAAGTGGAATGGCTTCAGGATAACGAGTAGCCATATCAATCAGGGTCAACACATAAGAAAATCCTGAAGAAGTCTTAGGAAGAGGGCCCACAATATCCACCAACACACGGGTGAAAGGCGCCTCAAAAGGAGGAATGGGAACTAGAGGTTCGACCTTTTCGGTCTGATTACACTTCCCCACAACTTGACAGGTGTGACAAGACTTACAATACCAGGAAATATCCCTAAAGATACCTGGCCAGTAGAAGTGTTTCAAAATGCGTGCCACAGTCTTCCTCACTCCAAGGTGTCCTGCCAAACTGGAATCATGAGCCACTCTAATGATATCCTGCCTACAAACACGAGGGATGACAACTTGATGTACATCCTCCCATTCACAGTCGGCTGATGCTGTTGGGGGTCTCCACTTCCTCATAAGTACTCCTGACTTTATATAATAACAAGTAGAAGCACCAGCTGACTCTTCCTCACTGCAAGCAGAGTTAGCTAGACCTTTCAACTCAGGGTCAGCAACCTGCAACTCAACCAACTCTTGACGAGACAAATTATCAACACTACAGGGTACTGCCTCATCTGGTGAGTGGTCCAAATTAGCAAGAAAAGTGTCAGCTAGGATAACATCATCATCATCATTATCCTCTAAATCACCAGTAACTTTAGACTTAGCCCTAGTGACAGCACATGCAGGGAACACATCAGGGACATCACAATCCTGGGACGCAGCCACTGGCTCACTAGACAACTGAGGAGCTGGACACACTTGACTTCCACCAATATCATTTCCAAGTAAGAAAGTTACACCTGACATTGGGAGTGTCTCAACCAACCCAACCATAACGGAACCATTAACAAAACCAGACTCTAAATTCACTCTGCACAGAGGGACAGAGAAGTAATTATTCCCTACACCTTGTAAGATTACAGTTTCATCAGAGGAATTAACATTAGAGCCTAGAACACTGGTCAGCATAAGGGACTGGCAAGCACCTGTATCACGATATATTTGAACTGATTTCCTGTCATTACTGTCCAGAGGACTGACAAAACCATCAGACAGGAAAATAGCACATGAACTCTTGAGAGTGTCACCCACGTTACTGCTCAAAAGAGGAGCTCCAACATGAGAATTTAAGTTACCCCTCAAAGCAGGTTCAGTTAACTCAGTTAAAGAATTATGGGAACTCTCAAGAGTGGACACTAGACCAATTGACTGAATATTTAAAGACTCCTTTTTGTTCACATCACGCTGTCTCCTGAAACATTTCTCCGTAGTATGACCAAGCATACTACAATAAGTACATTTACTTTTCTGAAATCTAGAGGTGAAGCTGGTATTTACTTCCTGAGAAACATCATCTTTATTCTCTTTCCTGTTACCTGTATCTGAGTAGAGGCAACGTACTTAGTCTCAGCTTTCCCTTTTTCTTTAGAATATCTCTTGTGAGTGAGAACATATTCATCAGCTAAAACTGCAGCATCAGACAAATTATCTATTCTTTTCTCATCAAGATATAGGCTTACATCTTTACTAATACACCTCTTGAAGTCCTCCAGCAAAATCATCTGCTTAAATTTACCAAAATCAGAATCCACATTCTTAGAATTTAACCACTGCTCTAACAGATCTTCTTTGATTTTTGCATACTCAACATGGGATTGCTTATCTTGCTTATAAGTTGTCCTAAATTTTACTCTATAGGCTTCAGGAACAAGCTCATAGGCCTTAAGAATCAAGCTCTTAACTACATCATAATTATCACATTGATCCTGAGGCAAAGATACATAAGTTCCTTGAGCTTTACCGGTGAGAACAGTTTGAAGGAGTACTGGCCAATACCTTTTTGGCCAATTAAAACCTGTAGCTACCCTCTCAAACAACTGAAAATACTTTGTTAAATCAGATTCATTAAAAGGAGGGACAAGTTTAACATTTTTAGCCACATCAAAATCATCAGAGCTAGACGATCCAGTTCCACCTTGTTTCATGCGATACTCATGGTCTGCCTGAATCTTAGCTAGTTCAATTTGTGCCTGAGCCTGTATCTGTGCCTCCTGAATCCGAGCCTGAGATTCAGCCTCCTTAGCATTTGCTTGAAATTCAGCCTCCTTAACACAAGCCTCCTTAGCCTGAGACTCAGCCTCCTTAGCACGTGCTTGAAATTCAGCTTCCTTCACACGAGCCTCCTGCAGGGCTAGCTGTAACTTAGCTATTTCAATCTGCGTTTGCTCATTTGGAGGAGTTACATTAAACAAGCTTTCATTAATCATGTCAACAATTTGATCTTTAGAATGATGAGGGCGAACAGCAATTCCCAATTGTTGAGCAACAAGCTTAAGTTCATTCTTTGTTCTGTTTTCTACATCACACACTGTTTGCACATTTGACAAAAAATCTTTGGCTTCAACAAGCGTAGTAATAGTAGATACCATGAATAAATCACAGTCACAAAATATCGAGCAATATCCTTATGATAATATCCTGATAAGAGGTCGCCAAATTTATGTTACGGAACAGAGAAAGATAATGTACACATTAAGTGAGAATACTAAGAGTCACTACTGTCCCGTAAAGTTCCAGGTTCAAAACAAAAGAGTTAGGTAAAATTACAAGTTAAAGTTTAATGCTCAAACTAACAACAAAACATTCAGGACTCATAAGGATAATGTAATGGCAAAAACAGGTTAAATATATGGTTAACTGCAATAGCCTCTATTAACACGAAATTAGCAAGAGTAAATATATCTAAGTCAGCCCTGATAAAATGAAAATACACTGGGTAATGCTCAGTTAATGCAAGATAAATTATTACAGATACAAAATATTATCAAAAATGACTGACAAAAGAACTTTACATGAATTACAAAAACCTCACTAGGTCTACAAATTAACAATCTAAGCTATACAGTACAAGAACAAAGTGCAACAACACTCATACTCAATTTACACAGCTGCTAGATGGTTGGAGACTTCCTGAGCACTCACAATAATAACTGTACAGGGGAGGACAGAGATGTGAACAAAATGAGGAGTAGATCTAAGTGGCAATAATGCAGAGACTGA
This sequence comes from Coenobita brevimanus, assembly GCF_032717465.1. Taxonomy (NCBI): domain Eukaryota; kingdom Metazoa; phylum Arthropoda; class Malacostraca; order Decapoda; family Coenobitidae; genus Coenobita; species Coenobita brevimanus. The sequence continues at coordinate 8,976,162 of NC_136954.1, forward strand.
GCTCATTATATAGGGGCCAGCAGAGCTCGATACAACTTGCAAGAAGGACGCGCAAATGAAGCCATAGGGGACAAAGAGCTGACAATCCTACTCTGAACAACAGAAAGGACGACTTACTCTACTATAACGGTAGAAGGGGGGAACTGAGGCAGAACACGCTCGTGATCAAACATGCAGCATACTGTGCGTTAAAATTACACAAAGGGTGATGAAATCATAGGCTATGTAACAATATATATATATATATATATATATATATATATATATATATATAACCCTGAAATTCACCGAAAATATTAAGCTTCAGCTCCAACATCCACAAAAAACAACAAAAACAACAGCAAATACAACAACAATAACAACAACAATAATAATAATAATAATAATAATAATAATAAATAATAATACTAATGTGTGCTTTTTAAATATACTTTCAGGCCGAATTAGGAGTCTGAATGTTCTGGTATAAAACCTTCGTTTAGTGCTCAGTGAATCAGGCAGGGAGGGGGGGTGGGGGATCATTTAACCCCAATTGCATCCGTCACCGCGTCTACGTTTAAGTAACCTAACCTAATCTAACCAAATTTAATTCAACCTAACGACCTAACTAAGTAAAACCAAACCAAACCTAACAAGACCAAACCAAAGCTAACTTAACCTAACAAACCCAAACCTATGCTAACAACCTAAGCTAATTTAACATCCTAACTTTACAAAACCAAACCCACTGTAACCTAGCCTAACCAAACTTCAACCTAACCTAACCTAATCCAACTTAAACTGAGCCTAACATAACTTAAGCAAACCAAACCTAACAAAACCAAAGCAAATCTAACCAAACCTAACCCAAAATGATTTTCAATGCAATAGCGGACAGAGCAAGGAGCCATAGCATCCCCCTCTCCACATCCTTATTTACTTGCCTGGCCAAACTGTCACCATCCCCCTAACTACTTTAAACAAGTTAATTCGACTTTAGGTGCCATCGCATAGTACTAACATGATAAAGGAGGGCTATATCCAACCCATCCAATTCGAAACCTCTCTCTCTCATTCTAGGAAACAAATCGTCCGTCAGTACCAACAACAAAACAGTCAGGAAGAAACAATAATAAAAAATGTCCTCGCACTGAACTGGTTAACTTAGTAAAACTGCCACCATTTCCACCGTGCCACCAGCTTTTCCTCTACAAATTTCCACCACCTGACACCACCAGCAGGTCACTCTACAAGCTGGCCAAACTTGTCATGCAGTTTCGTCACGGTGAGGGAGAGAGGAGGTCTGGGCGAGACGACACAAGGTTTACTGCAGAATAATTTGTATAGTTCACCAAAGCAAGCCACTAGGAGCGTTGTGTGTGTGTGTGTGTGTGTGTGTGTGTGTGTGTGTGTGTGTGTGTGTGTGTGTGTGTGTGTGTGTGTGTGTGTGATTATAATTCACCGGGTCGGTCAGGATCACTTGATGGTCGTGATCGTCAGCTTTTACCCTCTCGGAAGGGAGCTGAGAGCTCATATAGTCCGATCTAAGGGCAAGGCTGTGACCTTCACACACGCACACCCCCGTCCCCTTGCTCAAGGGGGACAGTAACCATCCACTTCGTCAGTGAAACTTTTCGCAACCTGAGCGAGGCGCAAACTCCCGCCTACCAGATGGCAAGCGAGAACGCTACCACTGCGCCAGGGAGCGGTTGCTGTGTGTGTGTGTGTGTGTGTGTGTGTGTGTGTGTGTGTGTGTGTGTGTGTGTGTGTGTGTGTGTGTGTGTGTGTGTGTGTGTGTGTGTGTGTGTGTGTGTGTGTGTGTGTGTGTGTGTGCGTGCGTGCGTGCGTGCGTGCGTGAGAGAGAGAGAGAGAGAGAGAGAGAGAGAGAGAGAGAGAGGGGGGAGTTAATCTCCTGTCACAGGTTAGAATATACTATTAAAACTGTCACTGGCCATAAGAGGTTTAACTTTTTCACCAATATTGCCATATAAAATACAAGAAGAGGTGCCATGACACAGCAAACCGGCAATAATTTTAGTGCTGACATATAAACACGACAGGATATCTAGTCAAAAATGTCACATATCAGATTTGGAGTAAATCGGGTGAAAATGACGATTTTGTCCCCAATTTGAAATTTTAGGCCCGACACACCTAACATTAACCCCCCTACCGCTAGCTGGGGGGTGACCCCCCCTCGTGTAACGAGGCATGTTATAGAATGCAGATTAGAAAGATGCACCTTTAGGTTTTGGTTTCATGTCGCTAGGACTAAGTTGAAAGGAGTTATGACGATTTTTTTTTTATACATTTTAGGGGACCTACAGCCTGGGCCTTGGCGCTATTTGGCCCAAAATTTAATCAGGCGATCAGGAGGCCATAGCCCATCATCCTTGTAATTTTAGTCAAAATCGTACCAGTAGGTTTCTCGTAAAGTTGTTAAAAGACAGACAGACAGACAGACAGGCAGGCAGAGAGACAGACAGACAGACAAACCGAGTGAAAACAATACCCGCCCCCGGGCCCCTCCAAGGCGGGGTCAAGTAATAATCAAAACCAAACTGTACTGGGAAGAAAAATAATCTAAAAGTGTTTCTTCATATTTTTCTGTCAAGTACAATGCCCAGATGTACCATATTTTTTATTCCAGGATGACAGACAGTGGCCGAGCAAATACAGAGGCCAGTGTTATTTTACCACAACATAGACACACTATTTTCACACCTCCACTTTTACTCTCTCTCTCTCTCTCTCTCTCTCTCTCTCTCTCTCCAGGCCTCAGTGGTACATCCTTCCTGATTTTCACCTTTTGTCACCTCAACCTTCACACCTTTATGTTCGTATTTCACACCTGGCCGAGTTCACTTCACTATTTTCCATTTCGAAATTTACCGGAAGGAGGACCAATTACCCTCACAGGTAATTTTTCAGAAGCAATTAAGTCTGTTTCCTATCCAGAGTGTGTGTGTGTGTGTGTGTGTGTGTGTGTGTGAGAGAGAGAGAGAGAGAGAGAGAGAGAGAGAGAGAGAATGTTGCCATGGTAACGAAAAGCAACACCGACATTTAGGTAACAGCAGGGTAATCAAGAAAACCTTAAAATATTCATTCATTCATCCATTGCCAGATGCCATGTATCCCAGACGGGGTGGCCAAGGGCTTAGAGTTAATTGTTTTACGGGGAGGGGCACTAATCCTCCACCAACCCCACTTGACACGTAGGGATGCCAACAGCATCTGGTGTTCCCAGGCGGTCACCCATCCAAGTACTAACCAGACCCAACGTTGCTTAAAACACATGTACTGTACTATATTTTTATTGACTTTTAACTTAAAATTAGAAGTTTACCTTGAAGAAAAACATACTTGTACTTTCTTGAGACCAGTCAGGCACTGCCTAACATGTAAAAAATAAATTGCTTAAGAATCTTAAGATCACACAAACTAAATAATTCATTTCTTTGTTTTAGTTACAAAAGAGTAAAGTTTGTGTGATACTTGTCAAAGAATGCAATGCTCCAGCCCATGTCAATAGCCTGAAGAAATGACACCACCAGTGCACAGTTATACAGACATATCATGATACTGGCTGAACTGGCCACACTGAGGTGACTGGACATTTAGCGCCCCTCAATGTATGACGACAGGTCAATTTCATCTGGGAGTTCCTTAAAATATAATTGCTGAATATAATCGCATCCTAAAATTAAGAATGAGACACACGTGATATATATTAATAACAAAACCCACAATCCCTAAGTAATTCTCAGCGTTACCATGGTTACGGGAAAGAACAGGGACAATTAGGCACTACTAGGACAGCAGGAATTAGCATAAAATGGAATAAATCGTATTCTAAAATTAATACCAGCATAAAAAGCCGCCGTATCAACAAAACTATCCATGAAAATCTTGTGCTGCCACTGTTGAAAAAAAAAAAAAATCGACAGCTAGGTAACAGCAGGGCAATGAAGACAGCCGTAAAATATAGTCAAAGGGTAACAAAGGCTCAAACGAGGAGCAAAACCCAAATTACCTGATAATCCTCTGTGTTGCCATGGTTACGATAAGCAATATGGACAGGTAGAGAAGAGTATCGTAAATGTAATCGTAGCATATAATCCTATCCTACTGTAAAGGCCAACACACAGATCGGGACAAAAACAGAAGAGCCCACAATTCCTGAGAATACTGCGTTACTGCGATTGCGAAAACTAATATCGACTACCAGATATATAATCGTAAAATATTATAATGGTCATAGTAACAGCAAATCCCACAACGGCAATATCAACAGTTAAGACACTCAAATTTACCGTCAAATACAATGAGCTCACACAATTAAGAATAAGAGTGGGGATGAGGAGACTGGCAAAGCTGTGAATACTACGCCTCTTAACAGGGGATTTGGCCTCTCAGCTGTTTCGGCGTGGCACATTACCCCGCGAAATGCCCCTGTAGCGTAGTGCAACCGCTAAGACCACGCTAATCCACTGTAATTCCACTCTGCATAACCCTCCACACCTCCCACTGGCACGCCATCCACACGACTTACAGGTGTGTATTTGTTATTTAGGTATCGTGTGCTTCTAGGCCTGGCTGCCTACCTTACACCAGTTTCTTGACAATTTTTAACGTCCTTCTATGTTCTTTATATCCAGTTAATATCGACCATATTTATACTCACATCAATCACATCAATATTAATGTGACGGGAAGATAAGCTAGAGCAGGCTCAAAATCCTGTGAGAATGCAACCGTAGGGCTCGCATTCTTGCCCGTTAAGGAAGCTCCATAACACCTCTTCTTTAGTGATTTATATTTGGATATGGGTGGTTAATATCCTATTGTACGTTTTTTAGGCAGAGTACGGCGATGCTGGAAGGATTTATGTAACAGAATTGGGCGGTTAGATATAAAGAACAAAACAAATTGCGTAGGAAAACAAATCGCGTAGGAAACAGTGTTAGGGAGCTTCCTCAACCGACGAGAAGACAGGCCTCGGTGACTATCGAGTTCGTGATACCAGCTTCTTTACGACTTATTATTAGGTACTGCAAAAAAAGTATCGTTACAATTTTGTGCGAAACAACATGACAAACGACGATGGCTTTTGAAATACAGGCCGGGGGGGTTGGAAACTGCTGGTACCCCTGCATATCCACCACTGTTGGTTATATTTTACTATAAGTCCTACTGTAGAAGGTATCGTTTCAAGATATCACCGTCGGTATTAACTGATACGTCTCCCACGCAGGAGTACCAACCCTTCGGAGATAGCAGCCACTGTAGTGCTCGTTTTCGCACCTATCAGACACCTGAGTAACGATACCTTTTTTTACAACACTACATTACACCTTGATATTCTGCATCATTAGGCTTCCAGTCTGGGCATATGGTCATATTCTAGGTGACGTAGGAGGCTTCGTTGCACCTGTTTCAAAGAGATTTATTATGCATATTACCCCCCTGGGGGTAGGGGGGTTTCAAGAATACTCCCCCAGTATCCCTGCTTGTCGTACGAGGCGACTAAAAGGGTTGGTGGTGGATTAGTGCCCCGCCCCGTAAAAAGAACTAACTAAAAAAGCAAATAAAGCGCCTCGGACACGGACGGACCATACGTTGACGACTAAGGAACGGACAAAGGACATTCTGAGGGTGGGAACATGGAATGTGAGAGGAGTGAATGATGAAGTGAAAGAGAGAGAGATTGTCCAGGTGCTTGAGGATGCAAAAGTGGATATATGTGGATTGACTGAAACTAAATGGAAAGGTGAAAGGATGAGAGAATGGGAATACGGTGTAGGTATATGTGCGGGAGTCAGTGAGAATGAGAGGGCAAGAGAGGGAGTATGTCTGATGATAAGCAAGAAGTGGAAGGAGAATATAAGAGAGTATGGAACAGTGGGTGCAAGGATTGTATGGGTGAGGATGAAAGTAGGTATACAAGCATGGGCGATTGTATGTGTGTATGCTCCAACAGAGGATCGAGTGGCAAGAGTGAAAGATGAGTTTTGGGCGAGAGTAGAAGCATGTATGGACAAGTTTGAGAGGAGCGAGAGAGTGCTGTTGATTGGAGACATGAATGGCAAAGTTGGGAATGTACGAGTGGATGGAGTGGTTGGTCAGTGGGGTGTGCCAGCTGTAGTAGATGGGAATGGTAGTGCTTTGGTGGACATCTGTGCTGGTAAGGGGTTGGCAATAGCCAACACCTACTTTCGTCATAAGATGATCCACCGGTATACATGGAGAGTAATGAGGAGGATGGATGGTGAACTTGTTGAACGAAAGGCAATGATAGACTACGTGTGTGTGGATGAGCGAATGAGAAGACAAGTGTTGGATGCAAGGGTGTGGAGAGGGTGGGGGAATGGAGTCTCGGACCATCACTTAGTGATGGCCAAGGTAGAGCTGCAAAGAAAGTGGTTGAGGAGACGAAGGGGAAGACAGGAGGAAGCAGCTCCTGTGAGAAGAGTGGAGAAATTGCAAGATAGTGAGAAAATGACAGAGTATAAGAGCATAATGGAAGAAAGATTTGGAAGGTATGAGCTACAGCAGATGGAAGGGGTGGAAGACGTATGTAAGATATTCACGGAAGAGATAAGCGCAGCATGTGAGGCGGTTTGTGGAGTGAGGAGGAGATGCAAGGGTGTGCAAGGGACAGCATGGTGGAATGATGAGGTGAAACGAGCTGTGGAACAAAAGAAGAAGGCATATGGTGAATGGTTGGCGAGTAGAGGTAGGGGAGAAGATGAGAGAGAGAAGAGAGAGGTATATGTGAGCAGGAGAAGGGAGGTTAAGAGACTGGTGAAGGAGAGTATGAAGAAAGTGGATGAAGAGTTTGGGAGGAATCTGAGTGTGAAATGGAGGGAGAGTAAGAAATTGTTTTGGAAGGAGGTAAAGAAAGTAAGGCAGTGTGAAAGGGGGAAATAGTAGGGGAGTGAAAGATAGGAATAATAGATTGTTGGTGGAGAAGAGAGAGAGAAATTGAGGAGATGGAAGGAGCACTTTGAGGATTTGTTGAATGTAGAGAGTGAGAGCAGTGTGAGTATAAGTGGTTGGGGAATGGCTGGGAGAAGAAGAGATGAGAGGAGGGAGGAAGAGATCAGTAGGTCAGAAGTAGTGGAAGCGATGAAGAAGATTAAGCTGGGAAAGGCCCCAGAAATTGATGGAGTGTGTGGTGAAATGCTTAGGTATGGGGGTGAGATTGTTGTGGAGTGGATATGGAAGTTCTGTAGATTGGCTTGGGAAGAGGGAAGGGTTCCAGAGGACTGGAAATCAGGTATAATTGTTCCTCTGTACAAAGGAAAAGGGGAGAGAGAAGTATGTGGTAACCATAGGGGTATTTGCCTTCTTAGTGTGACTGGTAAAATATATGGTAGAATACTCATTGATAGGGTTAGGCATATGACAGAGGAGCTAGTTGGAGAAGAACAAGGGGGATTTAGGAAGGGAAAAGGGTGTGTAGATCAGATATTTGTTCTAAGATGTTTAGTGGAGAAGTATCTAGAGAAGGGAAGGAAAGTGTATGCTGCCTTCATGGACTTGGAGAAAGCTTATGACAGAATAGATAGGCAAGGTATGTGGAAGGTATTAAGAATATATGGAGTGGAGGGGAAATTGTTGAGTCCTGTGAAGAGTATGTACGAGGGAGCTAGGGCTACGGTGCGAGTGGATGGTGAGCTGAGTGAGTTCTTTGATCTCAATGTGGGACTGAAACAGGGGTGTGTGATGTCTCCATGGCTGTTTAATATATATATGGATGGGGTTGTAAAGGAGGTGCAAGGTAGGGCAGTGGATGTGGGGGTGGCTCTAATGAATGAGGGTGAGATTTGGAAGCTTCCGGTGTTGCTGTTTGCTGATGATACAGCATTGTTGAGTGAAGATGAATGGGAGTTGCAAGGTTTGGTGAATGAATTTGGGACAGTGTGTAGGAGGAGGAAGCTGAAAGTTAATGTAAACAAAAGTAAAGTTATGGTGTTTGAGAGGAATGAAGTCACAGAGTGTGCAGTGAGGTTGGATGGTGAGGATATGGAGAATGTGAGTGCATTCAAGTACTTGGGTAGTGTGATGAGTAAGGATGGAACTTTGGGGGATGAAGTACGTGAAAGGGTAGAGCAGGGAAGAAAGGTTGGTGGTACACTAAAAGCAGTGATGAGAAATAGGGAGGTGAGTATGGAAGTTAAGAAGTCACTGCATGATGGTATTGTGATCCCTACCCTGACGTATGGAAGCGAGGCGTGGACCTTGCAAGAGGGGAACATGTCAAGAGTGAGAGCAGTGGAAATGAGTTACTTGAGAGGAGCATGTGGAGTGACGTGGAGGGACAGGTTGACGAATGAAGATGTGAAGGAACGTTGTGGGGTAGATGTGGATGTGGTTGAAAAGATTAGGAGAAATACACTGAGGTGGTTTGGACATATGGAGAGAATGGGGAATGAAAGACTGACTAAAAGGGTGTATGTAGGTGAGGTGGAGGGAGGGAGAGGGAGGGGTAGACCGAGGATGAGGTGGAGGGATGGAGTTGAGAGGTATATGAGGGAGGGGGGGTGAGTTGGGGGGAGGGGAGTCAAATGGTGGGTGACAGAGTGACTTGGAGGCGTTTTGTCTGCGGCCACCCTTTGCGGGATTAGGGCGTCGGGCTATAGATAGATAGATAGATACTGATATTGTCTGTTATGGAATTTATATATTCCGGTTCGTGGCATCGAGATAGTCTGCCGTAGGATCGTACAGAGGGATAAAAGGCGTCACATGGCCATCGATCTGGGCAAAGGTTCGTGTTCTAGGTGACACATCAGGGTACGTAAAACTTCTTCCTCAGTGATTTATCAGGCCCAGTACACCCGGAATTTCTATGGTACCCTCTGGAACTGTCTGCCTCTGTCTGTCTTTCCTATTGCCTATGATCTCCAGTCTTTCAAACGCAATGTGTCCAGGCAACTCGAAATGAACGGATCTTGATTTTGGCTCTCTGTTAACTTGTTTTTGTTTTTCTTTGAGGTACAATTTTGCATGCTCTTGGCCTTTGGTTCCTTCTTCCTTGCATTAAAAAAAAACAGCCTCCACTTCCACGTAATCCACATGACATGCTGGGCTACCTGTCTGGGTGTATGGTCGTCTTGTAGGTGATACATGAGGTTTTGCAGCACGATAGTTCTTTAACTTTGGCCAGATTTTCATCCTTTTGCACCTTATTTCACGTAGCTCAGTCGTAGAAAAAAAGGCAGTTCTGTGACTCTACATCCTCACGGTACCACTTCTCGTGACTAGCAAAATATTCCAGTGCTAATCTACTGTTATACCTAAAAGATGGAGGGATGGCAATTTCAGGCCTTAGTAAAGTGAATAGACTAGCTTTTTTAGCTCTTTGTTATGCTTATTATACACTGATTCTGCTCTCCATTAGCATCTGTCTGGGCTTACGTTCGTGATCTAAGGGACCAATTACTAAAATTGATTAAGTTCCTAAATATCAGGTGGTTATGCTGGAACACCTGTTAACTGTTAAAGGTAATTAGTCTTCTCCCCACCTTAATTGAAGATAAGTCACACTGAATCAGGTATGCTGTAACATCGTTAACACCACCACTTTCATCACCATCATTACTATCACTATCACCATCACCTCATCATTACCATCATCATTATCATCGCTCCAGATATTATCGCCAGATCTTGATTCCCAGGCCAGTCAAGAGAACGTAAGAGTAATGTCTTTTAACCCAGCCTGTTCGTCCTTAAATAAGAAATACAGACCAACTACAAATTCTATTGATGTGTGTTGTAGTATGGGAGATGGTTGTGGAACGTGTCTCCCTTCACGACCTTGGTATACTCTTATTATTGATCAAAAGCCTTCCTGTTCTTTTCTTATTCTCCTCTTTTTCCTTCTTTTCTTCTCTTCCTTCTTTTCCTCCTCTTCTTCATCCACCCCCACCCCAACCTCAACATCTCTCCCCAATTTCCTCTACTTACGCGAGGAGAATCATACATACCTTTACAGTTATTTTGGCCAGCTTACAGGAGGCAGAGTATGACAACAAAGCCACACTACAGGTGAGAGAGCGGTAAGTCTCTCTCTCTCTCTCTCTCTCTGACCAGTCTTATGAGCTACTTTGTCTCTTTACCCAACCGGGAATTTGGTAAACAAAGCTCGAGATGTTATGACCGTTCCCAAACACAATATCTGGAGAGAGAGAGAGAGAGAGAGAGAGAGAGAGAGAGAGAGAGAGAATGAATATTTACACATTATACATTATTAAGGACGCTTAATATGAGGTTTTGATTTTGTCTAGTTCATTATGCATATTCCAAAACATTTTACTCTTTGGCTACACATTTTAAAAATAGGATAATCCAATATAGCCTCCTCTAATTTTGTGTTGTGGGGACGGCTCAATGTGCTAGTGTGAGGAGCGTTGACATTTTGGCTATTTAATGAAACACCTAATCAACAGTGTAATTAATGGACGCCAATAACTGTCTGTTAAGCTGGTAAAGAGGCAGCCAAGGCTATATCTAACCCTGCTGGCTTAAAAAGGCATCTAAACTGAGGAAAATCGTCCGTTGGTAGCAAGATTTTTCTTTTTTTTTTTTTTTGTTCTCCACACGTACTCTCCGACCCATCTAGGACGAAAGAAAAATCACCTTTCTTTGAGTAAAATCTACACGCTATCGTCTCCCTTTCAGCTGAATAAAATTGTCTGTGGTGGCAAGTATACACACTATGCCTTCTCCACGTGAAACATTCTCCCTTTAAGCTGAGTAAAATCGTCTGCTTTCTCCAAATGAAACCGTCTCATCCCCTCTAAGTAAAAAATCGGGTTAAAATCATCTGGTGGTAGCAACAGCATAGTTACCTGCTCAACACGCCACTCTCCTAATCCTATTGAACTTTTGAACAGGTTAGTGGAAGATAAACTAACCCTTCTAGATTTTAAAAAATATCTGTGCAAAATCGTCTCTTGTCAGCATGAACACGCGCCTTCTGTACATGTTACCTTTTCCATAGCATGAAAAAAAAATCGTTTGTTGGCAGCAAGCAGATACATGGTGTCCTGTGAGATTTTCAAAAAGCTTCAGGAGGCAAGTATTAATTTTGAGAGAAAATTACTACACCAACGTGGGTCCAATTCTCAGCCGTCATGCAGCTACAGTTACAGATGACCTATGGGTTAATTATGAGGCAGACTATTTTAGCCCTTAAGATCATAAGTAACTTTAGCTCCGGAAATGGTAGATAACTGCACGTAGAGTGACACTTTTTTTTTTTCTTTAAAGAATAGCCTCAACATAACCTGTAAAAAGAAAAAGAAAATCGAGACCTCCGGAATTTTCCCTTTCCACACGCTACTTAGCTTCTTAAAACTACAAAAATTCTTCTGGTGTTAAAAATATACATACTGTACATACCCACTTTCTCCACAGGCTCCTTTTGTTGTCACGGCATTAACAAACAACCTCAAAACAGTTTAGCCACTTAACCGACAGACCACTTTTACGCAACACGATTCTTAAAAAAAAAAAATCTCTAATGTAAACTGAAATTAATACACAGAGTCACGCATGAGGGCAATGGCTGGAGTGGACGCGCACACACACACACACACACACACACACACACACACACACACACACACACACACACACACACACACACACACACACACACACACACACACACACACACACACACACACACACGCGCGAATATACTTGTTTGCATGCGTTGCGAGAGAGAGAGAGAGTAGGGGAAAGGGAGGGGAAGAGAGAACAAGATAGTGGATAGGAATGAAGGAAGGAGGTACGAAGGAATGACAGCAGAAAAGGAGGAAAGAATACAGAAAGGAGAGAGGAAGAGAGGAAAAGATGGGAGGGGAGTGGGAGAGGGAGAATGAAAGTAGGAAGTAGGAATGAAACGAGGGGAGAGGGTGAGTGGAGGGGAGAGGGTGAGTGGAGGGGAGAGGGTGAGTGGAGGGGTGAGGGAAGAGAGGAGAGCATAGAGGGCAGGCAAGTAGGGGAGACAGAGTGTAGAGAGACAGAAGGCGAGAAAAGGAGACATAATAGAGAAAGAAGGCAAGGCAAAGAGGAAGGAGATAGAGAAGAAAGAGGGAGGGGAGGAGGGGAAAATGCGATTGGTGAGGAGGGAAAGAAATAAGTGAGAGCAACCAGACAACTACTGTGTCCCTCTGTCGTACTATTCCTGCAACGAATATACATTTTTACATATATTATTATCAACTGGCAAAGCAATGTAAATTTTTGTAGCTATTACTTTTTGCAATTACCTTGTACACTGCCAATACAGCATTATTTACAAGAATGGTTTTTGCATCGACCGAGCATTTCTGTAACTACCACAGATTATACAGCTTATTTCTGCAACTACCAAATATTACTGAAACTTTTATTTCTACAACTACCACATACTGTTGCAACTTCGATTTCTGCAACTACCATATATTACTGCAACTAGAGCAAATTTTTTTATAACCACCCAAAGAACTGCATTGACAGTAACTATTTGTATTTTCCTTAACATCTCCAACTACCATATATATGGGATAGTAATGTATTTTTCAAAACTACTATATCTTGTTAAACTATCCTAAACTCCCATGTATTTTTTGCAGCTATCATTCTTCTGCTTTTTTCTAGTTTATTCTTTGAGCAAAATACGTATATTCCTAACAAGCGAATATATTTTGTAACTTTCTATCCCCTCTTCTCCCTGGCATTTAAGTTTCAGCAGGCCTCTCCCTCCTCTACACTTCCTGCATCTTCAGTCATTTCCATGCACTTCCCCAGTTTGGTCACTTTCACACATGGACTGATGTGATACTAGGCTGTTTTACATTTTCTTCCTCCATCCATGCACTCTCTCTCTCTCTCTCTCTCTCATCAATCTTAACATTTCATTTGCTCACATCAACAAAGAAGTCTCACAGGCACAAAGAAATCTCCCTCCCCCCCCTCTCTCTCTCTCTCTCACACACACACACACACACACACATCAACATTGAGGCAGAGCTAGCTGTCCGTCTCCCTGAGTATAAGCAAGGTGGATGTTACCAGCCCTAAGACAAGTCAAGGGAGACGTGTTGCTTTGTGTTGGACCAGGATGAGAGAGAGAGAGAGAGAGAGAGAGAGAGAGAGAGAGAGAATGGGGGGAGGGCAATGAGAATGGGGAAAGCAGGGAGAGAGAAGGAGCGAAAGGGAGTGACAGGGAAGAAGCGTAAGGGAAGGAGAGAAGGGAGGAGAGTAGGATGGGGAGAGGGAGGGAGAATGAGGGGGGAAAGGGAAGGAAGAGGGGTAGGGAACAAGGAAAGAGGAGAGAGAGGGAAAGAGGAGAGAGAGGGAAAGGAAAAGAGAGAGAAGGAAGAGACAGTGGGTAAGTTGAAAATGGGGGTGGGGAGAGAGGGGAAGAGAGATGAAGGAGGAAAGTAGGGATGAAGAGAGAAGATAAATGAAAATATAAAGATCGAAGATAGCGAGGGGATGACGGGGAGGCAGAGAAGGTGGCTGTGTGTGTGTGTGTGTGTGTGTGTGTGTGTGTGTGTGTGTGTGTGTGTGTGTGTGTGTGTGTGTGTGTGTGTGTGTGTGTGTGTGTGTGTGTGTGTGTGTGTGTAATAGAGTAGCTAACGTTAGGCCGTTTTCTTTAGGTAAGTGCGTCACAGGAATATGATTACTAACAATGCCGAAGTAAAACTGCCAAACACAACCTGCACATACAGTACACTAACCCTGCGTCACCCGTACCAACAACCTCGCGGAACGAAACATCCACCGCATCATACCTGACTCCTATAACTCAACACAACCTGCATTAAATCATCTAACTGTACAGTAGATGAAGAGAGACAATTAGAACTGCCCTGACCATGAGAGATAACCGCTAGAACTAACTTAGCATTAATTGTATTAGAATTAAATAGAGCTGCACAGATGAGCCTGAGAACAACAAACCACCATCAAAACCACCACCACCAACAACAACAACAATAACAACAAGGGAAAAGATACAACTAACCTACCACAACATCATCTACCATCACAATAGAGTACAAGTCGTCAGCCTCTCATCCAGTGCACCTGCCGAACCCACAGCCTCTGGTCTGCACACAAAACATCCGCCGTAATTAGTTGACAAAGTCCACATTTCCAACACTGCTCAAGGCAGGGCCAAACTTTGGCCAAGAAAAGGCGAAGGCTGGGGAGACAAGACGAGACGTAGTGCTAAGGCTGACATACACACACACACACACACACACACACACACACACACACACACACACACACACACACACACACACACAGTCATGCAAATCCGAGAAACAAAGAGGCATCAATATGGACTTGGGTTTAAAGTAAAATGTATTCCAGGATTTACGGAATTTTGAGAGAGAGAGAGAGAGAGAGAGAGAGAGAGAGAGAGAGAGAGAGAGAGAGAGAGAGGAGGGGGGAGCATACATCCACATATACACCATAACACACATCTACAACTCAATCCTCGTAAATTGCGTGTTCATAAATCACGGATTCGTAAATCACGGCTAAGTGGCCGTCAGACTGCCACCAACCTTAAATCACTGTTAAGTCACTAAAATCGCGGATCTAGGCACCCAAGTGGGCCTTTTCCGAGGAGAATCGTAAACCGCGGCATTCAAACTGAAAATAGCGACCCAACACCCAATCACCACGCGTCCCTGGTGACAGGTGTGCAGACTAATGCCGCCATGTTGTTGTTGCTCTTGTCCCGCCAGTCCGCGCACTACAGACCGTCGCCGTGGAGTACGAGAGCTACTTGCCTTTTTTGTGCAACTTCCCCCCGCCTCCTACCTGCCATGGCCCCTCCCGACCCACCCCGATGAAGCGCTTTAAGCAGAATGGCGTCAAGAAGCTGCCGCCGTTGTCGTACAGTCAACGTTTGGAGCTTATTCGTCGTGTTCAGAAAGGAGAGAAGTTTTCAAAGCTGGCCAAAGAGTTTGGGAAGAACGAGTGCTGAGAGGTTCTAAGTTCTTCCCAACACCACCCCACTCCATTCACTTACGGAACTTTGTCAAAGGATTAAGGAGAGATCCCTTAACACTGCTTATTTCTATTTAATACATGCACTGAATATTCCTAAATTTGTATGTTTGTGTTTGATGGTGCCTAGATGGGCATAAGTTGGGTGCTGTGGGGGCGGGTTGGCCGAAGTCTAGACCCAAATTAATTGTTCACATAAGAGTTACTATTCATAAATCACGGAATTCGTAAATCACGGCAGTGGTCCAGACCCAAATTGCCGCGATTTACGAGGACTGAGTCTTCCATGTCCACCTTCTTTCCTGCCCCATCTTCTTTTGTGACTAATTTTTATCCCATCATCATCATCATCATCATCATTTCTCAGCCTCATCATACTATCTTTAAGGCTTCATTTCTCATACATCATAATTCTTTCCCCCGTACCGCTATCCATCTTCCACTTCCCATCCTCCACTTCCACCTCCAACTTCCACTTCGTCCTCAAGGTGGAGGACGCCTTTCCACTCGACAATACCTCACAGGACCTCAGTTCGTCAGCTTCAACCAAGGCAAAGTGTCCTCATCAACGCAATCTCCATTTGGCCATCCACTTCCCGTCTCTCTCTCTCTCTCTCTCTCTCTCTCTCTCTCTCTCTCTCTTCAGACTCTATCCTCTCCCTTCCTTCTTTAAATTCATTACTCCCTTCCTTCCTCCCTTTCCCTTGCTCAGTTCATTCCCTCTCTTTTCCCTCCGTCACTTCTCTCCTCTCCCCTCCCTCCATCTTTCCTCTCCTTCTCTCCCTTCCCTCCATTTCTCCCATCCTTGTCTCCCTTCCTTTCTTCTCTCCCATCATCTCTCCTTTTTCTCTACCTTTTCCTTCCCTCCCTCTCTTCCCTTCAGCTCTCCAAGTCCCCTCTCCAAACCTCCCCTCCATTTCTCCCTTCCCTCCATCTCCACTCTCCTCTCCCTTATCTCCCATCTCTCCTCTCGTCCTCTCCCTTCCCCTAATCTCTGCCCTTCCTGCTTTTCTCCTCTCGTTTTCTCTCTTTCCTCCATCTCTCCTCTCCTTTCTTTTCTCCATCTTTCCTTTCCTTTTCTCCACACCATCTTTCTTCTCCTCTCACTTCCCTCAATCTCCTCTCCTATCCCTTCCCTCAATCTCTCCTCTCATCTCTTTTTCCTCCATCTTTCCTCTCTCTCTCTCTCTCTCTCTCTCTCTCTCTCTCTCTTTCCGCGTTTTCTCCCCTCCATCTCTCCAAGGACAAACTTCAGTGGAGAAGACAAGGTATCTCATCTCATCTTTCCTCCACCTCCTTCTCCATCCACCTAAACTGCTTAATCCCCTCCCCCTCCTCTCTCTCTCTCTCTCTCTCTCTCTCTCTCTTTCTCTCTCTCTCTCGTGAAAGATGGGGCTGTCAACACTGATCCTGGCCAGCCTTCCACGACCAGCATCTGATAATGAAGGAGAGGAAGACCGAGAATGAGAAAGATTAGCCTCAACAGATAATTCTCATCCTCCCACCTCCTTCCCTTCGCTTTTCCTTATCTCTCACTCAGATTTTCGGCACTTTTCCTTGCTTCTTTCCTCTTTCCCTCTCTTCCCTTTCCTTTCATTTTTTTCCCCCACTATTTCTTCTATTACACAGTTTTCCCTCCTCCTTCCTCCATCCGTAAGTTTTTCCCTCCTCCCGCTCTCCACTTTTTCCTTCAAATCTCGGCTCCCCCCCCCCCTCTCTCTCTCTCTCTCTTTCTCTCACCCAGCCTATCATCATGATTATGATGATGATGATGATGATGATCATCATCATCATGACCATGGTTCAGTCCCCTGCAGGACAGGCTGTTATTTTGCTCCATTCAATAATAGTGTATCTCAGTCTCATCATGCTATCTTGCTCTCTGTCAACCTCATCCTCTCACTCCATCTCAGGTCGTGTATCTCGTACTTGCTCTACGAAGGGCGAGACATGTCCATATCCATACTGGAATTTTTATTTTTGTGCCTATTGGTATTTTTATTTTTGTGACTAGTGGTATGTCGGGGAGCTCACCGTCCGCTCATCTGACGTCGTGCTGCCCTCAGGTGACTCTGCATCGAATGACAAGGCAAATGGTTTACTGTATTTCAAGAAACTATTTACAACGCTGGATGGTAACCATAGAAGCAAATGACACAAGGCTGTCTAGTGGGTTAAGGTACTCCAAGTGGCTGGGGCATACAAGGGTTTACATCTGAACGATGGCTGGTATTAATGATCGCTTTACGCCACTCAGGTGTGAGAGAGGTTAATTACCCTTCCATTAAAGTCGGGACTGAGCAGAAAAGCCCCAGAACCCTTCACTACTGATGGGGTTGAAAGGGACTGGGAGATAGATGGATGGATGGACGGGTGAATGGGTGGTTGTATGGATGAAAGGATGGATAGATAAAGGATGGATGGATGGATAAAGGGTGGATGGATGAACAGATGGATGGACGGATGGATGGTGAGGGAGGGAGGGACGGACGGACGGATGGATGGATGGATATATCTCTTCAGTGCTTTGTTTTCGTGTCCAGGGAGGTCTCTTTTCTCTCTCCATGTGACACCAAACACAATCCTTTTCATCCCTTTCTCAGCACTCCTAAGGTTTGGGTTCTAAGGATTTTGTCAGACTCCACGTTTCTGATTAATAAGTAACAACAAATATGGCACACTCTCTTTTGACATGGCTTATACTTAATACAGTTACTTAATTACCCTAAGTCCTCCATCCCATTCGTATTCTTCGCTTGATATCACTGTAATGAACTGGCTCTGCTTCAACTGCCTTCACTAATTTTATAGTATACATTCATCGAAATATTATAGGTCATCTCTTGTTTTTATCAGAAGGACTGAACACATCTGCTGACCACAGTTCTTGTCTGCTTCATAATCATTTTAAAGTCTGCCTTCAGACCCGCCCTCTTTCAATAAGCTGCCATTTCTTGTGGTTGTCCCCCTGATTCACACACACACACACACACACACACACACACACACACACACACATACATTAATACTATTACAACAGCAATAATAGATTCGGGGACGGTAATCGCTACCCTTTATTTTATTTTCTCGAAGGTATAGGCGCCGAGACTAGGTTATTGTATCATCATCATCATCATCATCATCATCATCATTTTTATTATTATTATTATTATTATTTTATCCGAGGAAGATGGAACCAAATGCTAGGAGCCTCAAGACAATTCCCTGAGAGAGAGAGAGAGAGAGAGAGAGAAATACGAGGATCCGGTTGCTTGGTGGGCGTAGTAAACCAAGTAATGTTACCTAAAGAGCAGAGTCGCGGGAGTCCATTTGCGTATTAGGTGGTCGAGGCCACTCCCCCCCCCCCCATTTTTTTTTTTTTAATCTGGAGGATACGAGAGGAAGGTGTTGGAGTGGGAGGTGTTTTGGGAGACGAGAGGAGAGCAGAGGACAGGTGAAGAGGGGAGAGGAAGGGTGAGGAAAGGATAGGAAAGGTGAAGAGAGGAGAGGAAAGGTGAAGAGAGGAGAGGAAAGGTGAAGAGAGGAGAGGAAAGGTAAGAAGAGAGGGAAGGTAAGAAGAGGAGACGAATGTTGAGAAGAAAGGAAAGGTAAGAAGAGGAGAGCAAAAGTAAGAAGAAGAGAGGGAAAGTAAGAAGAGGAGAGGAATGTTGAAAAGAAAGGAAAGGTAAGAAGAGGAGAGCAAAGGTGAGGAGAGGACAGAAAAGGCAAGGAGAAGAGAAGTAAGTTGAGGAGAGGAGAGATAAGGTATGCAGAGGAGAGGAAGGGTATGAAGAGGGGAGGAAAGGTATGACGTGAAGCGGAAAGGTGAGGAGAGGAAAGAAAAGGTGAGAAGAGGAGAGGAAAGGTGAGGAGAGGAGAGGAAAGGTGGGGAGAGGAGAGGAAAGGTGAGGAGAGGAGAGGAAAGGTGGGGAGAGGAGAGGAAAGGTGGGGAGAGGAGAGGAAAGGTGGTGTCACGGGGTTTTTGTGAATATGCAATATTAAAGAATAATATTCAATAATACTTTAAACGTTACTTGAGAACAGGGACATAGAATTGACTTGTGAAAATCTATGATTACTTTATGCCGGCTTACTTCGCCGATTCTCTAAGGACGAGAATTTATAAACTTTCTCAACAGTACACAGCAGAGACTAATTACTCACACGTGCTGTTTATTGGTACAGTTAGCCTCTGGAGAAAGTGACTCCACCCCTGACAATCAATATCTAATGCTATGAACGATGAGCAGGTTCTTGCTGGTACATTAACTCCAAGTTGCACAACGGATTTAAGTTAACAAAAAGAACTGGCCTAAGTACCAGTTATGAATAATGCAAAGCGTTTATACAAACTAGGAGCAATAAGTGAAATAAGCTTAATGTGGAGAAATAAAATACGAGTTTACATTACATTAAGCTCAAGAAAAAGAACTGTTAATTTATTGATTAAAATGAGTTAAATTTACGTCATATGTTTCAAAATGAATTCAAAATAAAGAGAACACACTCACTCGCTCACTCAAAAGCTAACACTTAAACCTAGGAAAAACGAAAAGAAATACTGGACAGAGAGTGGGCTAAGTGGAATGGACTGGGCGTCGTTGCTGAGGAAGGACGCTGCCACACACGCTGAACCTCTCGCCGATTCACGCTAGGTGGAGATTCAGGAACTCGCCGTACACGACGCTGCTCCAAGCTGGGCCAACGAACCTGGTCTCACGGCGCTCTAATCATGACCGAATTCAAACAAGCGAGGCGAGGGCTGAGGCCAGCCGCTATCTGGTAACGGCTAACGGAAAGAGAGTGAGCGAAACACGCCCATAATAAATCACTCAGCGAAAGCGCTAATGTCGCGCACAAGGACGATCACTTATGAAACAGTGAAAAATGTTCTGAAAACACTCCCGATCGGGTGAATACGTGGCGGTTGACTGAGTGATACTTATGGGAATTCACTAGAATCCGCGGTTTCCCACCAAAGTTCAATGTCACGAGTTTATTTAGATAGAGAATCTCGTCAGCTCGTGACAGGTGGGGAGAGGAGAGGAAAGGTAAGAAAATAAGAAGAAAGGTAAGGAGAAGAGAGGAAAGCTAAGAAAAGGAAAGGTGAAGAGAGGAAAGGTACGAGGAGGAGAGGAAAGAAACGAGGAGGAGAGGAAAGGTAAGAAGAAAGAAGAAGTGACGAGAGGAAGGGTGGGAAGAGGAGAGGAAAGGTACGAAGAGGAGAAAAGGTGAGGAGAGGAAGGGCAAGAAGAGAAGAAGGTGAGGAGAGGAGAGGAAACGTAAGGAGAGGAGGATGAGGAAAGGAAAGTAAAGCTAAGATGTGGAAAGAAAGGTAAGAAGAGGTGAGAAAGGGGTAGATGAGGAGAAGAAAGGATAGAAAAGGGAAGTAGAGGAGAAGGAAGGAGAGGAAAGCGAAGAAGAGGAGAGGAAAGGAGACGAAAGGGAAGAAGAGGAGAGATATGACAGGAAGATACTGGAGTGGGAAATATTTTGAGAGATGAGATGGAATGACAGGAGAGGAGAGAACCGAAGAGAGGATGGGGTGAGAGAAATGAGGGAATTGCAAGGAGGTGGCTGGATGAACTGAAAGCTTTGTGTTTGAATCGGTGACAGTGATATTAAGGAATGCAGTGGGTGGGTGGGTGGGAGAAGAGGTGAGAAGAATGATGGAAGGAAAGGAGGCAGCCTTTATATTCTTTTTCCTTTGTAGCCCCCTCTGTACGTAAGCCAAGTGGACTACAGACTGAAGTTTCTCTTTTCCTACAGCCGACAATCCTTTTTTGGGGGTAGAGAAAGAGAGAGGAAGGTAATGGATGTTTGTACAACTAGGCAGCGGATCCGTCCAGTCAAATCAGTGCCACCATATACAGGCGACCCTCTCCAGCACCAGGTACCTGAGTGACGAGGTTAAGAAATCTGTGTCGGGACTGGAGTGAGAGATGGCGAGAATGGGGGAGGTGGGGGTGGGGAGGGGGCTGAGTAGGGAAGAGAGGAGATGTGAGGGTGAGAAGGGAAGAGAGGATATGGAAGGGTAATAATGGAAGAGAGAAGATGGCAGGGTGAGAAAGGAAGAGAGGAGATGGGAGGGTAAGAAGGGAAGAGAGGAGATGGAATGGTGAGATGGGAAGAGAGATGGGAGGGTGGGAAGGGAAGAGAGGAGATGGGAGGGTGGGAAGGGAAGAGAGGAGATGGGAGGGTGGGAAGGGAAGAGAGGAGATGGGAGGGTGGGAAGGGAAGAGAAGAGATGGGAGGTTGAGAAGAGAAGAGAGGAGATGGGAGAGTGGGAAGATATGAGAGGAGATGGGAGGGTGTAAAGGTAAGAGAGTAGCTGGAAGGGTGAAAAGGGAAGACAGGAGATGGGAGGGTGTGAAGGAAAGAACGGAGATGGGAGGGTGTAAATGTAAGAAAGGAGATGGGAGGGTGAAAAGGGAAGAGAGGATATGGGTGGGTGAAAAGGGAAGAGAGGAGATGGAAGGGTCAGAAGGGAAAAGAGGAGATGGGACGGTGGGAAGGAAAGAGAGGAGATGGGAGGGTGAAAAGGACGAGAGGAGATGGGAGGGTAAGAAGGGAAGAGAAGAGATGGAAGGGTGGGAAGGGAAGAGAGGAGATGAGAGGGTGGGAAGGGAAGAGACGAGATGGAAGGGTGAGAAGGGAAGAGAGGAGATGGGCGAGTGAGAAGGGAAGAGAGGAGATGGCAGGGTGAGAAGGGAAGAGAGGAGATGGCAGGGTGAGAAGGGAAGAGAGGAGACGGAAGGGTGGGAAGGGAAGACAGGAGATGGGAGGGTGGGAAGGGAAGAGAGGAGATGGAAGAGTGAAAAGGGAAGAAAGGAGATGGGAGGGTGGGAAGGGAAGAGAGGAGATGGGAGGGTGAAAAGGGAAGAGAGGAGACGGGAGGGTGTGAAGGGATGAGAGGAGATGAGAGGGTGTGAAGGGAAGAGAGAAGATGGGAGGGTGAAAGTAGGTGAGGAGAAATGAAAGGGTGGGTGCACGGAGAGGTGAGGGTCACTAGAGAAGATGGGTTTGTCAAAATGTGGAAAGACTTGAATGGTGGAAATAGATGGGGCGTAAAAAAGATGAAGAAGGTGGAGAAAACAGAGAAAGAAAGAAGAGGAAGAAGAGGGAGAAAATGGAACGAGAGAATACATGAAAGTGGTGAAGGAAGAAAAGAGGGAAAGACAAGTTGGAGAAAAAGAGCAAGGAATGGGATGGTAGAGTGATAAGGATGGTACTGAGTGAAGATGTAAGGGAGAAGAGTGGGTGAGTAGAGACGCGAAAGGAGGTCAGTGAATGGAAATGTGGTAGAGGGCGAGTAGGTGGCGAGAGGGTGGATGAGAGGAGGCGAAGGCGTTAGGGAAGAAGTGAGGTGGTAGGTGAGTGGAGAGGTGAGGGAGCGAGAGTGGATGGACGAGTGAGAAAAGAACTATTCATTCGTGTCACCTACACAGTGCACAGGGGTCAATAATACAGATAACAGGCTTATGCTAAGTCTAAATCCTCCCCTAGAAAACGAGCGGCATCAGTTAGTATGTTAGGTAGTTGGGGTGACTAATGGAGGAGGTAAAGAGTGCAGAATAGGTAGGATGTGTGGAAGATATGGGGGCGAAGGAAATGAAACGGATGACGTGAAAACCTCAGAGCTGACTGTGGAAGAAACTAGTTGTGTGGAACAGGTAGTATGTGGATCAGGTGGTGTGTGTGGAACAGGTAGTGTGTGAATCAAGTGGA
Source organism: Coenobita brevimanus (assembly GCF_032717465.1). Lineage (NCBI taxonomy): Eukaryota > Metazoa > Arthropoda > Malacostraca > Decapoda > Coenobitidae > Coenobita > Coenobita brevimanus. Next base: position 8,998,896 of record NC_136954.1, read on the forward strand.
GTGTATGGAAGAGATATGGAGAGGAGGAAATGTAGTGTACGATGTAAGAAACAGGTCATGCAGGAAGAAGTGTGGCAGAGCAGGAGATGAAATAACAAAGTTATAATGACGCACTTACCTTCATGACACCAGGGACATTTTTTTTTCATTTATTATTCACCACCTGATGCATTTTTATTCAACCTACGGAGGATCTCAAGAAATAAAGTTAATATGGAATTATCTCTAAAAATGAATGGCTTATTGATGTCTGCATCGAACCCCTCCAACCTGCCTACATATGGCAAAAACAGAACTAAAAATAAAACCCAAAATGACGTTACCAAACTGAAGGATTATAGATCTATGAAAAAGGAATATATATTTTAGGTAACTCTGGGGACGTCACAGAAATATATTCTTCAAAACACATTTCCTTTTCTATATTATTGAAGCAAACTACATCGATACTGAAATGTTGTTATTACGATAAAAAAAAGAACATCAGGGAATATTTTCTGAATTAGTCGCTAAGGAAGAGGTGTTGGGACGCCGCCAATGCAACGAAAAATACGAGCAGGAAGCGAAATTACTTGGCCAGGCTTTTAAAATCTTCTCCTACAGTTAATTTTCTGACCAACTGCACAAGTGTAAATTGCTATATATTTGGTAACTCCAGACAATGCTGTTCAGTTTGGGATAGACCTCTTTTTTGTCAGTGCGTTAAAATAATAAACTTCTTCAATAATTTATCCTCAGTAATGCTGCTTCTGTATCACACACACACACACACACACACACACACACACACACACACCCTTGTCAGCTTCACATTTTCACCATCTCTCCCTCCCTCCTCACCCCCCCTCTGTCTGTCTGTCTGTCTGTCTCTCTCTCTCTCTCTCTCTCTCTCTCTCTCTCTCTCTCTCTCTCTCGGCTGTGATGAATTTTGTGTGTGCTTGTGGGGGGGATCAGCGTGCCACCAGGGAGGAAATGACGCCTAATCCTTTCTTATCTGATAACTGATCTCTCCAAATAAAATCAGCATTCCTAGTTTGATTAAAATTCATAACGTCATTTGGTAAAGGTTTGATAACAGATACATATTCATCCATCCATCCATCCATCATCCAGTCCTAAGTTGCCCCATGAGGTGCGTACGAGTCCGGGGCTAGGCAAGTTGGTCCTGGCACTTAAGATGAGAGTGACCAGCTTCACTCATCCCTGAGTGGCATTACGTGAGCAATAAACCCCAGCCACTCCTTGGACATAAACCTTCACCGGCTCAATCTGATTGGAGCACTGTTATTACCCATTAAACCACCAGGCGTCAAAATTTGGTTATATGGTTACCACCCACCGTAGTAAATGGTTTCCTAGTGTACAGGAAACCATTTGGCTTGTCACTCAGTGTAGAGTCACCCATAGGCAGAAGGAAGAGGGAAGAATGAAGGAAAAAGAGACACAAGAGGGAGTGTAAAGTCACCCGTAGGCAGAAGAAAGAGGAAAGAATGAAGGAAAGAAAGACAGAAGAGGATGGATGGAATGAACGATGAAGGCGAGAAAAGGGAAGACACCCGAGAGCAGCACTACATCAAGTGAGTGGATGGTGAGCGCCCCCACCTACCACAAATACATATACATACGTAAATACAAACATACACAAATATATACCTACAAAGACACAGACAGACTGACATAGACAGACAGACAGACAGACAGACACAGGCGACAGACATTTCTATTCAGTTCTCTAATGCACTAGGTAATCGACATTCTCACTCCTCAACTAATTTTAATGATCCACCCGCATATATATATTTCATAAAATTTTCTTCGCGTGAAAACCTTTGTCTGATGGTTTCGTTTTATAAAGTGATATTACGAGTATATTACATATCTTTAAAATACTTCTATGTCTAACTCCAAGTTGAATAAAGCCGCCTGTGGTTATCTTAAATAGAAGTATGTAGAGTTGTTCCCACCATGAACGGGTTAACGGTGGCTGGATTAACTCTCTCGGGTCCAGGACACAAGGTAATACTAGGAGGGGCACCATTCTGAAGTACTTAGAAAACTATACAGGTATAGACAAGGCGGTATTCTTCTAGGTCATATCTGTGTCGTGGAAGAGTGCTGTTGTTACCCACACCACGAAAGGGTTCTTGGTGACAGTATCAACGCTCTCGGGTTCCTGTGAGGCATCTCTAGCTGAATAAAATAATATGACGTTAGCTGAAACAGAAGACAACAGTTCATTCAATTTAAGTTGGCCTAGATTTTCGTTATTTTGCAGCTTATTTCACATAGCTGAGTGGCAGAAAAGGACGATGCTGCAGCTCTACATCCTTGTCATGGAACTTCTTTGTGACTAGCACCATATTCTGGAGTTAACCACTTGTTATAACTCAGGATTCAGGGTTGAGAGAGGGCAGTTTTAGGCCTACTTAACGCGAACAGAGGATAGCACGGCCTTGATCACGAAAGGCTTAACGTCAAGTATTAGCTCTCTAGCTCCTTTCGATCACTCTATTGAATAAAATCATCTGGCTTTAGATGTAACTGAATACTGAAGATTTTTGGAACCGCGGAAACTGAAAATATAATCATAATACCCATAACCTTTCAGGGCACTGAACTCTATAAACATCCTTAGTTGATAATTTAACATATCATTAACCTTTTATGTATAAATAAAAACGTAATTACATTTTTCAGAATTAAAATTATATCCAGACTGATAGTGTTTTTTAGACCAATTATGCTGCAGTCGCTCAGAGAAATGAGGAGATATCAACTTAAATATAAAAAATCCTGTTGTTAATTATTTCTCTCATTAATTACAAAAAAGAGTAATACACTGATACCTATATTTTTAGCATCTGAAGCAGAATGACGAACAGAAGAGTAAAATTGACTCTGGGTGTCTATTTACATTTTTTTTTCGATAATCCCTTCACACCCATTACGTATTATTTCATCTTATATTTCCTCCTTCTAAGCGACTAAATTGAACTTAAAATAGACTTCTCGCACTAAAAGAATCCTACAAGGCCCATCCAGCTAAGAGTGTGTGTCAAGCTGAAAAAATGGCATATACTGTAGATAGTTAAATTAGTACAGAGTATATAAAACGACTTATGCCTGTACCCACTTATCTTTTATTCCATCATATGTATCTAAGTTATCTCCATCCAATGCCTCACACTTCATTCTAGGCAAAGGGACCTCAAGATATATATATATATATATATATATATATATATATATATATATATATATATATATATATATATATATATATATATATATATATATATATATATCCATCGTCTTTCTAAAGCATTATGTTTTGTCATCATCCTTCCCTCACATTTCCTTATATCACGCTAATTTCTCCTCCCTCTCTTTCGTTCGTTCGTTCCTTCCTTCTTCCCTCCTCCTCCAGGCCTGTGCTCCAGTGATACAGGTTAGAGGCTCCTTAAGACCAAATGAGTCTATCGGTCTGGTTACTAGTCTTCGTCTTTCTTATCATTCTCTTCACCTATCCCCTTTCTCTATATTTCCTCTCTTCCTTGATCGATCCTTTCTTTCTCTTCATCCTTCCTCTCCTTTCTTCTCATCTTTCACCTCCTTTCTTCTCATCTTTCACCTCCTTTCTCTTCATCTTTCTCCTCCTTTCTTTTCCTCTTTTCCCTCCTTTCTTTACATCTTTCCAATTATCCTCCAGTTAATTTCCTTCAGTTATTCTTTCTCTTCATCTTTCTTCTTTATTTTCGTCTTTCCCTCGTCCCTCATCTTTTCCATTTTCATCTTCATCTTTCTTCTTTTCATTCTCCCACTCCCTGTTTTCTTCGTCTCTCTCCTCTTTCCCATTTTTCTTTTCATCTTTCCCTTCTTCCATTTTTTCGTCTCACCTTTTCATTTTCATCACCATTCTTCTTTTCATTTTCCCTCTTCATCTCTATAATCTTTCTCTTCATCTTATACTGGTACTTCTTCCTCTCTTTTCACCATATTAACTATCTTTCTTATTTTATGTTCATCTTTCTCACTTTCGAATTTTTCTCCCATTTCTGTCCTAATTTCTGTGCAATCTTCTTTCATATTTCCCCCCCTCTTCATTTTCCCCATTTTCTCCTCCTCCTCGTCATTTTCCTCCATTTTCTCCATCTTATCCCTCTTCTACACATTTTTCTCATCCCCTCTTTTCATTCCTCCTCCTCTCCTCCCAAATTAACTTCACTTTTCTTGATCATCTGCTTCTTACTATTACTCTACTTCTTATCTCTTCTAGTACCGTAGTCCTTTTCCTCTTCCTCCTCCTCCTCCTCCTCCTCCCCCATTTCTCCTTCTCCTCCTCCTCCTCCTCCTCCTTCTCTTCTTCTTCCTCCTCCTCCTCCTGTCGTTCCCAAGTCCCTGCCCCATCATCATCATCATCATCAAAATCATCATCATTATCATCATCATCATGACCAGAAAGTAGGTATAAGAATGTGGACTTTGCAAAGAGGAAAGAAAGTGATAGGGCCAGAAATAGTAGTAGGAACAATGGGAGATGAGACCAGAAATAATAATAGCAGTAGGAATAAACGGAAATGATAATTAGAACAGAAATAGTACTTGGAATAAGGAGGAAATGAGAAGAAAAGCAGGTAAAAAGTGAAATGTGATGAAATGAGGTGGAAAGTGAAAATGTCGGAAAGAAAGCTGAATATTAAAAAGCAGTGATAGACCTTGAAACAGGAAAGATTTTATGGACTTGGTCTCCTGTTGACCCACTGTGAGCTGAATAAACCGTCTGGCGTCAGCTGGAAAACCGTTTGCCATCAGCTGAATAAAACCGTCTGAAATCAGCTGAAAAAACTGAGTTCGCCTGACCATGAGACAGCTGACGGTGACAAGTTAAAATGCTCAGGCTCCAACTATCACTCAGCTGAATAAAATCGTCTGACAAACTGTAATAGAATACTAATGAGTTGTCTCCATCATTAGAGGGTTAACCACATCATATTTCATTCCTCTTGCTTCCAGACGATTTTACTCAGCTGCTGGGTCTTTGAAGTCAATTGCCTGTACTGTCGTCGGTTAAGGAAGCTTCCTAACACCCTTTCCTAAGCGATTTATTTTGCTTATTACACAGTATTGTGCTATTCTGTGTTATATAAATCCTTCATACATCGCCATGCTCTGCATAAATAACTTACAAAAGGATACTAACCAACCATATCCTAGAATAAATCGCTAAGGAGAAGATGGAAGGGACTCCTTTTACCCGACGAAAATATGGACATGCACCCAGAGCTGGATAAATTAAAAATAAATAAATAAAATAAATAAATAAATAAACAAATGATATCGAAGAAAGGCAGGAAAAATCTGGAGAGAGAGAGAAACAGACAGAGAGAGAGCGCGAGAGAGAGAGAGGAGGGCCTGACACCAAAATACAATTTCCACTTCTTATACTCGTTAATCTGAACTTCCTGGGGGAATCCTGGAGGAAGAAGCTGTATTCTCGCCTCTTAAGTGTTTTACTAGAGATATGCTGCTTTCTTACTCTGCTTCAAACTCACTCTCTCTCTCTCTCTCTCTCTCTCTATCCGTCAATCTATTTATCTCTGAAGAATATTCATCCATCCACCCATCTATTCATCTATCTATCCGTCCATCCGTTTGTCTTTCCATCCATCGTTTAACGAAATTTGTCTCACCGGCCATCAAGCTATCTGTTTATGGACATACGGAATGTATGTATGTGTGTGTGTATGTATGTGCGTATGTATGTATGTATCAATTAATGAATCAACTCATTATTCTAACGGCTTGGACAGTGAAATAAACACTGCAGTCACCTGGTTTGATGCAGCAGATACCATTCTGTTCTCTCAACTACTATCAGCAGAGTCATCAATGTGTGTGTGTGTGTGTGTGTGTGTGTGTGTGTGTGTGTGTGTGTGTGTGTGTAAAATCCCTCCTCAGTAAATTGACTCCCGCAAGCTATTCCATAAATTAATACTAGACAGCACTCAGATAGCGCATACCGCCGCCAGTGCCATTGCCAGTAAAAATGATCCGGATCCGAATCCGTGAATGTACGATCCGGATCCGTATCCCGATCCGCCCCAAAATTTAATGAACTGTTTCTTGGTCCATGGCCTACCTTTCCACAAGATTTCATTGAAATTCAATTAGAACATTTGGAGATATTGTGCGGGATACTCCGGATCCGGATCCAGCCAAAAGTTTAATAATTTCTTCCTTGGCCCATGGCCCACCCTGCCATAAAATTTCATCGTAATCCGTTCATAACTTTCTGAGTAATCCCGGATCAGGATCCGTGGATATAGGATCCAGATGTGGATCTGACTTCAAAATTAATCAGTTCTTTCTTGGTCCATGGCCCGCCTTCCATTAAATTTCATTAAAATTCTTTGAGAGCTTTTGGAGATGTTGTGCGGGATACTCCGGATCCGGATGCTGATCCGGTCCAAAATTTAATAATTTTTCCCATGGCCCACAGCCCACCCTTGCACAAAATTTAATCAAAATCTTTTTATAACTTTTTGAGTAATCCTGTTAACGGACAAGCAATCAAACAAACGCAAGGTAGGACATAACCTCCTTGGTGGAGGTAATAAGGCTGAGAGTTGCCTACTCCAAGGTAAATTGGTTGGCTCCTAACTGCAGGTAGACTCATCACTAAACCATTACTATGATTGGTGAGGGAGGAGGAGTCAACCCGGAAATGAGGTCATGATCCCTCTCAACTTTGCAGGTATATGTACAGTTCTTTCACAAGTCCGCAGCACTATGAGCAGACCACTGACAAGGATTCGACAAAAAAGCATGATTATGAAAAGGATTATACTCACACTTAGACAACCTACACACTGGGAGAAAAAAATTCTAAGGCTGTATAATTCTTTCTTCTGAACAGCTCACAAGACTTTAGGACAAAGCTATGACTTACTGTAGGTTATAGCGATTCTGAATGGAGTTATACGGCCTGACACGACCTCTCTCTAGAGGTCAGATTATAGTGTTATCTATTTATCATATTTAATATTTGTATACACGCACTCATTTTAAACCGCTATAACAGTAACTTCAAACACACACACACACACACACACACACACACACACACACACACACACACACACACACACACACACATTTTTTCTGCACATGACGTATTATAAACCCTGGGGCGCTTTTAACGAAATGTACAATCACGAGCTAAAGTTCGTCGACCTTTCTCTGTCAGCATTCGCCGGAGAACGTCAGACATTATCCTTGTCAGTGACTTTAGCTGTGTTTCATACTGCTATCACGAAAATAAATATGACACGCCTTCCATCACTGTAGCCGGAAGAGAAGTGTCAGCGAACTGATGATTATAACAATACTCTATATATAACATGTATTCACAGCTACACCACATTATCCCAAGAACGTCATTTTTGTTATGCTAATGCTACCAGTACCGCCAGATTACAACATTAAGCTTGTGACAATCCATTCGTATTTAAAAGACAAATGGCTTATGTTTAACATATTCACTACTAAACCCTTACTGAATGTAATCCTCTGGTGGTATCATGAATAAATCATACAGTATGTCACCGCAGTGAAGGGATTACATCATTCATTTTTCTACAGCAGCCCTAGAGGAAAAAAAAAAAAATTCTGGACGTAAACATTCGGCCATAAATACTCTCAGGACCCTTTGATTTACTCTCTTGGACCTAAATCTTGTCGCGGTGGCTGGAGTGGAATACCACTGTACATGTATTTCAACCATGAGAGGGCAAATGGTCACAGCATTAATTCTGTCATGTTCCAGTGACTCGCTCAGCTTAATTACATCGCTTCGTGTTAGGTGGGATACAGTACTGGAGTTGTTCTGACCTAAAAGTGTTCAAACAAGCTATTGCCTTTTTTTTTTTTTTTTTTTTTTTTAATGGCCTCTAATGTCAGTTAGCAGACAATACATTCCGACATGATTATCTTGTGATTATTTTTCTTTTAAGACGGAGTAATTCTCGTACTCTGATTCAGTTAACGCTAAACGATTTTATTCAAATAAGAGTGAGTAATGAGCATGAGTGTTTAAATACTCATCCTATTACTTTTCTCATGGTTTAAATAATTCAGGGAAACGTTTTCAGCAATCCCAGCTGAAACAAGGTGACTAAATTCAGGTGAGTGTGAGTCAAAGGAGCCTAAGTGTTAAGTGTGTGGGAAAATCTCATCACAAGTTGGCAACCAATGATGATGACAACTGCTGACCCACTTACACAGAACACAAACTCAAGGTCAGAACGTCCCAGTCCGTGTGATTGCCTGGACATGGTGCAGGGTTCCAATGAAGGTATTTCAACTATGTAATGCCATCAAGGGTAATAGGTTTGTCATCTATCGTTAAAAGTACTGGACGGCGGTAGCGTAGCCTCCACACTACGTTGTACATAAGATGAGATTCGCTGTTACAACTTTCCAAATTCGGAACAGTGGACTAAGGCGCTCCAACTGCATGTGACCCTTAAAAAGTTACGTCTAAAGAATGGTAACGGTAGGGCTTACTGTTCACTTACTGCTTTTCAGGGACGAGCGACTGGTCACTGGCCGTTAATGTCTGGACTTTAGGAACCTATCCCCTGACCTCAACACTCCTGATATTGCAATAAAGGATTGGCTGATATATGCGATGTGCATTTTACCCATGAGATACCCACAGTCCAAACACGGAACAGAGAAGCAAGAAGGGTGTATAAGAGGAAACTTTGAATGGTAGAGTTGTGACGTGTGATAAGGGGAAGGGGAAGTGCAGGGAGGAGGGAAAGAGGAGATTCAAGGAGGCGGCGGCTGGCAAGGCAGTTGAATATAATGTGAATAAATTGTGAATATGGATGGGGTGGGACAGGGAGGGAAAGAGAGAGGTGGAGAGGGAGGAGGAGACGAGGTGAGGGTGCATACCAGAGCAGGGCGGGAAAGACGGCGGCAGAATACGAATATATGACTAAGGGAAAAACGACTGTACGGAGTGCGGACAAAACATATAGACCAGTGTGTGTGTGTGTGTGTGTGTGTGTGTGTGTTTACACACACACACACAGGTATCCAACAGGTCAACTCTGGAACTGTCTTCCAATGTCTGTATTTCCTACTACCGGTGACCGCCAGCCTTTCAAGCGCAGTGTGTCCAGTCATCTCGAAATGAACGGATCTTGAATTTGGCTCTCTGTTATCTTGTTTTTGTTTTTTCTTTTTGGGGTGACATTTTTGAGGGCTTTTAGCCTTTTGTTCTTTCTTCTTTACATAAAAATATTCTATTACAAATAAAAAAAAATCAACACCACATCCTACAGGGAAATATAAACAGAATTTAATAATGATGATAATAATAATAATAATAATAATAATAATAATAATAATAAAAATAATAACCGGGTACTAACCAAGATATAGCCGTCACCAGCGCCCGGGAATAATAATAACCATAATAATAATAATAATAATAATAATAATAATAATAATAATAATAACAACAACCGGGTAGTCACCGAGATATAGCCGTGGCCAGCGCCCGGAATATAATAATAATAATAATAATAATAATAATAATAACCGGGTACTCACCGAGATATAGCCGTGGCCAGCGCCCGGGAATAATAATAATAATAATAATAATAATAATAAGCGGGTACTCACCGAGATATAGCCGTGGCCAGCGCCCGGGAATAATAATAATAATAATAATAATAACCGGGTACTCACCGAGATATAGCCGTGGCCAGCGCCCGGGAATAATAATAATAATAATAATAATAATAATAAGCGGGTACTCACCGAGATATAGCCGTGGCCAGCGCCCGGGAACAGCTTTGGATCCAGTGTAGACCATGTCCTGAGGAAGTCCCTGACGAAGGGGCTGGACGTGTCCACTATACGGAACCCGGTGATGTTGACGGCACCGTATTCCTTCACGTCACGCTCCCACCTCTCGTCCATCACCTGAGTGGATGGTTATACGTGTGAGTGAGAGAGTGGGTGAGGAAGAAAAAGAGAGTGAGGAAGAAAAAGAGAACACGAGACATGAAATAAGAACAAGATGATAAAGACGATAACGAGAAGGAGGAGGAGCAGGAGGAAACGTGAGTGTGAGAAAGTCAAGAAGAGGAACGAGAGGATTAAAGATGTAGAGACCATTATAGCAGACATCAGAAGGCAATCTCTCTCTCTCTCTCTAATTCCATCTCCCCCTCCCCCAAAAAAAAAAGATGAAAGGCAAACTAATTATAGGCAATTACTTATATGAACACCGCTCTCCTAATTAAAATTATGGGTCATCGACTGCAACGGACGTACAGATGGTGCGATGGACAGATGGAGGGACGTACTGATGGACGGACAGATGGAGGGATGGACAGATGGATGGATAGATGGAGGGATGGACAGGTGGCTGGATAGATGGAGGGACGGACAGATGGATGAATAGAAAGAGGGACGGACAGAAGGATGGACAGATGGGTAGGCGGGCAGATATAACAACAGGATGGAAAGACGAAGAGACGGATAGAGAAACACAGGAATGCACATACGCGCACACAGACGCACACCTCATTACAACCGTGATTACCTATGGAAGCTGTCACTCGATTATCTGAAATGGACGAGGGCAGCCTCTAATGCCCTCTATTTATCAACCATTATGATTCTGATGGCAGGTGAACGAAGAAACTGAAATGGGGCTGGGAAGAACAATTATTTGTGCCATCATCATTCTTCTTAATATCACTATTATTATTATCTACGGTAAATATTACGGGCCTGTTGTCTGTCTGTAAACGGGTTTATCCAGCTACACCTCCTAACCAATTTCGATAGAGCTCTGTGGGAACGTTCCCTAGTGCTCCAGATTATGCATTTTTTATTTTTTGTTCCTTTAAATAGTTCATTTGCACATTTATAACAGGTACCCCTCACAAGTTTGTTTTCTGTAACGGAGACAACAAAGCCAAATCCATTTTCTTCGATCCTTACCACAAGTTTATTCATACCCATTTAGTTCGAAAAAAGTTCCGAAAAATGGATAAATGCTGGCGGATCAAACGGTCGAAGGGGGTCTTTCGAGAGTTATTATTATTATTATTATTGTTATTATTATCATTATTATTATATGCATATTTTTAGCTCGCCTATTGCAGCAATGTTCTACCCAAGCTACAACATGACGACTTTAGGCAGTTTATGGAAAATCTACCAGGAATTATCCTTTTTAATTACCAATCAGGACTTACTGGTGGCTAAATGGGAGAATGTGTGTGTGTGTGTGTGTGTGTGTGTGTGTGTGTGTGTGTGTGTGTGTGTGTGTGTTTTGAACCATTTTTATCGTACATATCTTTGAATTTTTTAATAGTTTTGGCACACACTGTTTCATTCGGTAGTGCAATCCACTGATCTATTGCTCTACTGGGGAAACTGAATTTCGTTAAGTCTTTATTACCTCTCTTTTTGTATAGTTTTGTGTGTGTGTGTGTGTGTGTGTGTGTGTGTGTTCTTACCTTATCTAATTGTTCTTACCTAATTGTATCTTTACAGGAATGAGTCAAGTTCGTACTGTCCCGTGTCTTAAACCATAGTTATCGTACATATCCTTAAATTTGTGAATTGTTTTGGCACACACTATTTCATTCGGTAGGGCATTCCATTGATCAATTGCTCTGTTTGGGAAACTGAATTTCCTTACGTCTTTATCACCTCTCTTCTTATGCAGTGTTTTGCAGTGTCCTCTTGCTGATGCTTCTCCATATGTTAAGTAATCACTTATGTCTATTTTCTCTTTTCCTGATATGCACTTATATACCATTATCATGTCACCTCTTTTCCTTCTCTCCTGTAAAGTTGGTAGATTCAGTTTATTTAGTCTTTCTTCGTAGCTTAGGTCCCTTAAGCTTGGTATCCATCTTGTAGCGGCCCTTTGAACTTTTTCAATCTTGTCTATATGCTTTTTGAGATGAGGACTCCAGACTACTAATGCATATTCCAGGGTTGGTCTAATGAATGATGTTATTATCCTTCTTAGCATGTCTTCATTTATGTATGTGAATGCTATTCTCATATTTGCAAGCAGTGTATACATGTTCCGTACCTTCTCGCTGATGTGGTCAGCCGGAGATAGTCTGTTATTGATAATCACACCTAGGTCTTTCTCTCTTTCTGATGTGTATAGGGTTTTATTTCCTAACTTATAATCCCAATCAGGTCTTTTTCCACTTTTACCAAACTTGATTACATGACACTTGTCCACATTGAATTCCATTTGCCATGTACTACTTCATTCATGAAGTTTATTTAATTCTTCTTGTAGCTCTTTGCAAGAGTCTGTGTTAGTAATTCTCCTTTGTATTTTTGCATCATCTGCAAACATATTCAGATAGCTCTCATTTCCAGTGTTACTATTTATATCATTTATATACACTAAAAACATGATTGGTGCCAGCACTGAACCCTGTGGTACTCCACTAGTCACTTCTTTCCATGATGAGTAGTTTCCTCTTAGTACTGTCCTCATTTCTCTTTTTATGAGAAAGTCTTGCATCCAACAAAACAGTTTGCCTCGAATTCCTCCTTGATGGTACAGTTTCCATAAAAGTCTTTGGCGTGGTACTGTGTCAAAGCTTTCTTGAAATCTAAATAGATACTGTCCACCCATCCTTCCCTTTCCTGTATTGTGTTTGTTACTCTGTCATAGTAGCTCAACAGATTAGTAACACATGATTTTCCTTTTCTGAAACCAAACTGTCTTTCTGTTATCATACTGTGTTCTTCTAGATGATTTACCCAAGCTTTTCTTATAAGTTTTTCTAATACCTTGCTTACAACACTGGTCAGTGATACTGGTCGGTAGTTGAGTGGATTTTGTCTATTTCCTTTCTTGAATAAGGGGACAATATTTGCTTTTTTCCAAATATCAGGTAGTTTACCTTGACTCAAGGATTTCTTGAAAATTATAAATAATGGTTTACTTAACTCCTTTGCACATTCTCGTAATACCCAACATGAAATTTCATCAGGACCACTTGCTTTTCCTCTGTCTAATCTACTTAACTCCCCCTGTATTACTTTTTCTGCTATTTGTATATCTCGTAGTATGTGTGGACATGCGTATTCCACATAGTCCCTCTCAAAATTTTTTTCTTTTGTAAAAACTAATTGGAAATTCTTATTTAGTGCTTCACAAATATCTTTCTCTTGTGTATAAGTGATTCCCTCGTCCGTAATGGATTGTATTATATCTTTTACTTTGGTTTTGCTTCTGATATAGCTATAAAACAGCTTTGGTTGATCACTACTTTTATTTATTATATCCTCCTCAAACTGTTTTTGGGCTTCCCTCCTTATTCTTGTATAGTCGTTTCTTGCCTGTTTGTAATTATTATTCGCCCTTTCACTATTGTGTCTTCTGTATCTATTCCACAACAAATCTCTTCTTTCTTTTGATTTTTTACATTTTGTATTGAACCATTTCTGTATTTTCTTATCTGCTTCTTTGTGCTGTGGGATGTACTTCTGGACTCCTATTTCATAAAATTCACAAAATTTTTTATATACAGCATTTAAATCTTGTCCTCTAAGCTCATTTTCCCAATCAATTTCTAAGAAATACTTCTTTAGGTCTTGATAATTTCCCTTTTTATAGTTTAGGCTCTTTCTGTAACTGTCATTGCTGTTTACTATGTCATATGCTATCCTGAAGTTATAATTTAGTACTGCATGATCGCTTTTGCCAAGTGGAGAGTGGTATATTAAACTGTCAATATCATTTTCTTGCCTAGTAAATATTAGATCTAGCACTGAAGGTACATCAAGCCCTCTTTTTCTGGTGGTTTCCCTCACATGTTGCGTTAAGAAAAACTCTTGTACGAGATCCAGGAGCTTTTGGTCCCAACAGCTTTCTTGGCTATTTATATCTAGAGTATTCCAATTTATATTTGTATTGAAGTCCCCAGTTAGTATAATTCTTTCCGATTTCTCTTCCATTTTATGTAGCAATGATCTTATACTCTGAATTGTACTCTCTGCCAGGTCCTCATGTGTGTGTGTGTGTGTGTGTGTGTGTGTGTGTGTGTGTGTGTGTGTGTGTGTGTGTGTGTGTGTGTGTGTGTGTGTTTGGCCAAAATATTAAAAAAATCAAGTGGGCAAATTGTATCCAAACTGTGGGCAGTATCCCGGGATATATGGCTTGCTTGTTAACAATTCTGGCAAAGCTGTGATGGTATACCTCCGACTGCCAGAGAAATCTGCAAGAACTACCCCTTAACTCCTTCTTTCAGTTTGCCATTATTTGCCATTTTCTATCATACCCTCAACGAAGAGAACGGCTGCTTAAAGCGTAAGTATTAGAAATGCTTCAAAAGCCTGTTGTACTCAATAACCTTCACCAAAATAATACCCGATTTCAGGCTTTGGAATGCTAGCGAGATACATAACAGGAGTAACACTGAAATACTACGACTAATTTTTCATATTTTGGTGAAGATGCAATGATATGCCTCTGATTGTCAGGATTACTGATCTACTTTTTGGGTGACGGAAGGCAATTCACATTCGCGGGTGAATACATTGGCTTGTATTTTCCACTCAGATAATCTGGCTGCTAGCCTGTTCCATCAAATCCAAGTGAATCTCTGAATTTCATGTCGCCATTTTGTTCTCTGCTTGACCCCCTCACTCCATTTCAGTTTGGCAAATTATTTATTTGGGTTGTCCATCTGCTATCTGTTCTACAATGGACGTGGCCAGCCTCTATCCATTTTTGCTTTTAAACCGTAGTTATTATATCATCTATTTTACAAAGTGCTACCCACAAGTTCCAGAAATTTGAATAAAGAAGGAATATAGATTTGGTCAAGTCCTACTCACCACTGTCCACTTCAAAGTAGTATCCTTGGGCATCGATCCCAGTGTTTCTACCACGATCAGAATGCATTCCTGAAGTCCTTGAGCATCAACTTGTTCAGCAATGTCTGTGATTTTCACCTGGATATTCGCAATGGTATCAAATCTTAGTCCTTCCAGCTGGATTTCCATTTTCAGAAAGAGGAAAAAATCACAGGAGGCCAAATCTGGTGAATATGGGGGGGTGGGGGAGAACCAGCATGTTTATTTATTTATTTTTTATATACCAAAAACTGCTGAACAACATGGCCTGTCTGCATGGGTGCACTGTCATGGTGCAACACCCATTTGTTAGAGCACCACTTGTCTGGGCGTTTTTGCCTCACATCGCCAGACAAAATGCGTTGGCAAGTTCCATACGATTGGCTAACAATGTCACAAACATCAAGGATTGTACTGCGATCACTGAGGATGGTTGCACTAACTTTGGCCACATTGTCAGGAGCTGAACTGATGGAAGGGCGACCAAAACGTGCACCATCATCTGTTAACGTTTGTCCATTTTTAAAACGCTTAAACCAGTCATAGGTTTGTATAACCCCTAAAGCACTGTCACCAAATGCTTGTTTTACCATTTTATGAGTTTATGCCACGCTATTCCCGAGTTTCACACAAAACTTGAAGCAAACACGTTGCTCTTTCACATCCTCCATTTTATAGTTCACAAAATTTGCAAATTAACCCAAACGCAATGATGAAAGCACACAAACATTCAGCAAATGCATCCACCCTGCACAATGCCACTTGACACAGTAACAAACAAAGCGTACATGCACCGCCACCTAGTATCCACACACTGTATGACCAGCGGTTTCTGCCCTGCTTTCAAATTTCAGAAACTTTTGGGTAGCACCTCGTAGTCTGCTATCTTATCCAGAAGTTCTTTTTTTGAGTCTCCAAGTGGCATCTAACAACCCATCAGATTCCATTTAAGCACTCAACTTTATATACTTGGGATTAAATAAAAGGCAAAACAATTTTTTTCTACTGACTTTACCACTCTTTTTACTGCATTGCTGGTGCGTGACTCTGGGAAGGAAAGAAACACTTATGAATGCTCCTGTAAATACTCGTAGATCCTTATCTTCCTCTGATGGTGAAGGGAAAGATAAGATTGACTGATTGATTGCAAATAATTAAAATCTGGCGGCGCAACTGCCAGGGTCATATGCCGCCGGGAAGGGAAAGATAAATAAATAAATAAACAAATATGGCACTAGACTGAAAGTGGTTAATAGATTTCTATTAACTGAAGAGGAAAGATTGTGAGATTCAAATACAGTTTTAGCAATGTTAGCTGGTTATAGATGGCGTCCATGAAAATGACTGATGTAACAATGTACAGAGAGTTTTGGAAGTTGCTGTTAGAAAGAATGAATCGAATATTCTCAGAACAGTAAGCAAAATTTTGATTACCCAAAGAGAAGAAAGAGGGAAGACTGACAGTGCGTATAGACGAAATTAACTGTGCATCTGGTGAGACTGTGCTTGGAATGCCGGATGGATCAACTAAAGATTTAACTTTTTTTGGTAGGGTTGCACTGAACACTTTAAGATGATGAGACCCATTGGGTCACACAAAGGACGTAACATCAGTGCCTACCTTATGTAACAGAGAGAGATGAAGCTAGTGATCATCCGTTTGTGAGGTGACGTTAAAATACTGAGACAAGGTCTGGGGCCCGAAAAGAGAGATGGTCAAGACAAGGTTAGTGAGCAGGGAAGAAATATGAGAATGGGACAAGGAATCCGAAGAACAGGAAGGGTAGATGGAGGAGAGGGTGGAGGCAAATAAGGTTCAGAAGTTACTATGTAAGATGAACAGGTGGACAGAGATGTCGGAGTAGGGGACAGTGAGGTGGAAACTGGCGTAGTTAAGTGGGAAGAAACAGAAGAGGTGAGTACAGGTTGGGAAACAGCGGGAAGAGCCAGAAACGTATCATCAAGAGAAGCCAGGGTCATCATCAGGGTCAAAACATCAGCAGAAATGAGGCAGGAAGAACTGGAGACATTTTCCACAATCTTAGATGGTAAGGAAAAGGCTCAACATAACTGCTGAAAAAGAAAGGATCGCGTGAGCAGAACCCGGAGTCTAGAGGCTCGGCCATTTCCACAAGCAGGGTCCAAGTTCCAAGCAAGCACTCCCTGCCCTTTCCAGGAAGGGATAGCAACAACAAGTCCACCCACAAAGCAACGGCATCCACGGATCCGCGGCTGTAGCTTATTAGCAGTTCCGCATATGCACAGATCCACACACCTGGGTGGTGCCGAACAACCATGGTCCCCACAATTGGCCAGACCAACAGTGCACAGGCCCTGATCCTTAATGCTGTAACATGCTGAAGGCTACTGATGAAAATTTTTACGAATATGGAAAATTCCACTCTTTTTAGAGCAGAAGATGGAATAGGGAGGAAAGGAGAAAAGGAAGGAAGAAGCATCAGTAGAAGAAAAGGGCCCTGCAAAATTAGTTGAGGCAGTGACAGGGATCTAAGGTGGAGGGGGGGGGGGGAGAGGACAGAATAGAGTGGAGACTCAGATGTGACGTTCACCCAGCAACCAAACCTCCACACACCATGGAGTCCATTAAGGTACCCTGCTATACTCCCCCACACAGCGTCTCATTTGACGTCTCCGAAGCTCCCCACGATGACAACGATCAAGGAAACGGGGAAGAGTGTCATCTGGAACTGCACAGAGAAGATAACTTAGTAGCCCAGATGACGGGACAGTAATTCCTCCCTCGCTGCTCCCCCCCCCCCAACCACCACCATCACCTGGCGCTGAGAGAGGAGGGACAAATATTTGATTTTAAATACGACAGAGACAGCCCTTTTAATGAGTATTTTACTGCCGTCAAAATTAAAGTTTGCTTATCTTAATTAAATCATACGGTTAATTTATTTGACCTGTCCAGGACCACCACAGTATTTTATTTTCTAATTTACCTTTAATTAGTGTTAGGTGGAGTGCTCCGCGGCATTCACTAACCAAATTTATTAATACTTGTTTTTCTAACCATTTCACGCCGATGACGTTTTAAATTCTTGCTACATTCAGATTCAGCTCCGTAGAGACCTTAGAACGAGAGGAGTTAGAGAGTTCATTTACCTGTCACGTGCGAGAGTTTAGGTACAAAAACACCTGATATGCACGAAATGGTTAATTCACCAAGTCGGCTTTGAGATTAATTTTCTTATTCACTAATCGTATATTTTTACCTCTCTAAAAACACAAATATCACCTGTTTTCACAGACTGGCCACATAGAAGGGATTAATTTCGGTCTTGGTATCACAGTACGGTTTTTCTAGGTTTTCTTTACTTTTTTAATTTGCTTTGCATATTTTTAAGGAGTGGACTATGTATGTGATGCTGTCGGAAAGTTTTTTTTTTTCTTTTACTACGATTGTCGATATTTGAAAATCTCTCTCTCTCTCTCTCTCTCTCTCTCTCTCTCTCTCTCTCTCTTTTGCCCTTCTTCCTTCATTCCCTCTCCCATCCTTACCGCTCTTCTCCTCCATCTTCCTCTCCTTCCCTTCCCCTTCCCTCCCTTCCTTTCTACACCCTTTCCCATCATTTCCCAAATATCCTCGCTACCCACATCACTAATTAACTCCAATCCCCACCTCAATTACCAATAAGACAAAATATATAGGCGAAATGGGCAAAATAAACCGCTAAGAAAAAGGTGTTAAAAGAGCCAAACAAACGAGAATACGCCGCTGATAGGTTGATCGGAAATTTCGTGACGCCTCCACCGCGATTTGTTTTGAATATCATATCTTTCCATCTTACATGTAACTGATGAACTGTAATTATCAACTAGACATAGACACAGGAGAAAATGGTGGTGGTGGTGGTGGTGGTGGTGGTGGTGGCGACTGCGGCGGCGGTGGTGGTGGTGGTACAGGGTGACTTATAAAGGCCCTCTCCCACTTCGGCGTAAATAGGCACGATGAAGCCACGATGAAAATCGTGGCCGAAGTCGGTGATGTGTCGACGACTCTGACCAAGAATCGTGGTGTCGGCATAATACCGGCGACACCAGTACGACAAAACGCCGACACCTCGGCGGAGTATACGATATAACCGGCGACTAGTAGCCGACATATCGGCGATATGTCGGCGTAATGCGCAAGCATTATTCTAAATTCAAATTTTAACGTTTTTTTTTTACGGTGATTCAACGGCGATAAAGGTACAACGGCGGCGTGCTGTCGACGATGTATCGTCGATGTGTCGGCAAATGCATCGGCGCAAGAGGCGCGACGTTATTCCTCTGAGTTCGCCTACATGTCGGCGATATATCACCGACATTCATAAGATGAAATATTACTGTCACACAACCCGGTACGTATCGTACGGTTTACGTAGGCTATGTCGTATTAACCTCACCGATGCATCGCCGATACATTGCCGACACTTCGCTGTATAACCGTACGACATCTCAACGGTTATTTTCACCGCTGACGCCTCGCCGATGTCGGCGATCATACGCGGTTTATACGCCGGGTAATCGCCGACGTCGCCGAGGCGTCGGCTTGTTGTCAACGACTAATCACCGAAATTTTACAAAATCGTGAAGGGCCACGACGTTTTCATGCAGCATGAAAACGTCGTGGCCCCCCACGATAAATTTCCACCTCGTCCGACGTATCGGCGACATGCCACGAATGGACAAGACTTTGATCACGAATACCCACAATAAAGGCCCTCTCCCACTTCGGCGTAAATAGGCACGATGAAGCCACAATGAAAATCGTGGCCGAAGTCGGTGATGTGTCGACGACTCTGACCAAGAATCGTGGTGTCGGCGTAATACCGGCAACACCAGTACGACAAAACGCCGACACCTCGGCGGAGTATACGGTATAACCAGCGACTAGTAGCCGACATATCGCCGATATGTCGGCGTAATGCGCAAGCATTATTCTAAATTCAAATTTTAACGTTTTTTTTTACGGCGATTCAATGGCAATAAAGGTACAACGGCGGCGTGCTGTCGACGATATATCGTCGATGTGTCGGTGAATGCATCGGCGCCAATGCGGAATAAATCGCACGCACCTCGCAGACAAAACGCCGAGGCCATCGCAGGTGCCTCGCCGTCATTGGCGTATTTAAGGCGATTAATCGACGGTTCATCCGCGAAATGTCGGCGATATATCACCGACATTCATAAGATGAAATATTACTGTCGTACAACCCGGTACGTATCGTACGGTTTACGTAAGCTATGTCGTATTAACCTCACCGATGCATTGCTGTTACATTGCCGACGGTTCGCCGTATGACCGTACGACATCTCAACGTTTTTTTTCACCGCCGACACCTCGCCGATGTCGGCGATCATATGCGGTTTATACACCGGGTAATCGCCGACGTCGCTGAGGCGTTGCCTTGTTGTCAACGACTAATCTGAGAAATTTTACAAAATCGTGGAGGGCCACAATGTTTTCATGCAGCATGAAAACGTCATGGCCCCCCACGACAAATTTCCACCTCATGCGACGTATCGGTGACATGCCACGAATGGACAAGATTTTGATCACGAATACCCACGATTAAGGATTTTTGACACATCGTGACTTTATCTTCCCCACTTTCGCCGAAGTGGGAGAGGGCCTTAAACTGCACTCACTAGAAACTCTTCTGATTGTATTTTGTGTGTTGTGGGGATGGCTCAGTCTGTTGGTGTGGGAGTGGGTGTGGCAGTGTAGTAATTAATGAATAAATGATGCAGGACAGACACTGATAACTAAGGATCAAGCTCTACGATGTCGCCTGTGCATCTTGTGGGGGTTACTGAACCAAAATGTGTAGATACTGAACACATACCGTATAGCCTACATAAAAGTAAGATGTATGATGCAAAATAAATCCCTTGTGAACAGAAGGTACGAAAGGTTTAATAAGTAAAAGGAATCGCTTTGGGAGAGGAGTTATGAAACGTGTAAGATGTATATAGAATAAATCGCTTAAGAAGAGCCGTTAAGAAAGGCGCAAGATGTATATAAAATAAATTGTTCAAGGAGTTACGAATGGTGTAAAATGCAAAATACATCGCTTACGATGAGGAGTTACGAAAGGGAGAGGTGTTACGATGGGTTTAAGAAGCAAAATAAATCGCTTCGGGAGAGAACGTATGAAAAGTGTAAGATGTAGATAAACTGCTTAGCGAAAGACGTTATGGAAGGTGTAAAATGTAACATAAACCGCTTGGGAAGAGGAGTTATGAAAATATTTAGCGAAGGAGAATACAAGTGTCGTAGGGAAGGTCCAATTTCCACCTCTAAGTAGCAATTAAACTGAAGTGGTTGGCTGTGTGACTCGAAGAAAACGGGATTTGGATAGAGAGGGGGGCTTAGGTAAGGTGATGAGAGGCAAAAAAGAGGTAAAAAAAGATTAGGGTGGGTGATAAATGATAACGGTAGAGGTCTTGAGTGAGGTGATAACAGGCAGGAGTGTGGTGATAAATGATATACGAGGCAGGAGTGAGGTGATAAATAAGAGGCAGGAGTGAGGTGATAAATGACGCAAGAGGCAGGAGTCAGGCGACAAATGGTATAAGAGGCAGGAATGAGGTGATAAATGATATAAGAGGCAGGAATGAGGTGATAAATGATATAACAGGCAGGAGTCAGGCGATAAATGGTATAAGAGGCAGGAGTGAGGTGATAAATGATATAAGAGGCAGGAGTGAGGTAATAAATGATATAACAGGAAGGAATGAGATGATAAATGATATATGGGGCAGGAGTGAGGTGATAAATGATATGAGGCAGGTGTGTGGTGATAATAAAATAAGAGGCAGGAGTTGGGTAATACATGATAAGGGTAGATGAAGAGAGAAAAGATGGAGAAGCATATGCGACATTCTGAGTGTCATTAAGGGGTGTGGGGAGGGTAAGCTGACCAGGAGGCAAGTGTGAAGTGATAAATCATGAGGGATGGAGGTCCGGAGTAACCAGTGAAAGTGGAGAGAGAAATTATGAAGAAATAATATAGGGGAAGTAAAACAGGAAAGGTGAAAACAGAGAGAAAAATGAAGAAAATGAACAAAAAGTAAAACAGAAATGGTCAATGTGGCGAGAGAGAAATAAAGGATAGTTAATGAGAAGTAAAACAGAAAAGATGCATTTATGCTTTTTGTTGGAAACACGAGTCTTGATGAGGCACATGGAGCTACGGGGTGAAAGGGAGACTAAAATAAATATAAGGTGATAAATGATAAGGGAACGATAGATGGAGAGTCAATAGACAAACAGGTAGATTTATCCTTATCCAGTGCACAAGAGTACGAGAAACGATAAGATGGGGAAGATATAGGGAAGCTGCAGAGGTGAGGGTGGCGTCGTAAGTGCAAATAAAGATATAAGGAGACTGATGTAAATTTTCTCCCTGACCACGAACCGGAACATTCTACGTTATATCCAAGTCCCCAGCCACAATCCTGAAGAGAAACAAAGGGTAAACCGAGTAGGAGTGGTATGGGATGATAAAGGAGGAGCTGAGGTGGCGAGATGAGAAGCTGTACTTACGACGGGATATAAGAATAACGGAGGGAGTGTGAGGCCTGGTGTGGAGGAAGAGAGGAATGTGAGGGTGGGTGGTGGGTGGGAGTCGATTTGTGAGAGGGGTGGGGGTTAGGGCGGAAGTAGGATTGTGAGGGAGGGTGGTGGCGGTGGTACTCACAAGGCCGGACATAAGGTAGTGGTAGTTGCGTCGACCCATATGCACGTCCTTTACATGGCCAATGATAAGACTCTTGGCCATCTCCGTGCTGCAGTCCAACACCACGTACTTTTGGGTCCACCTGAAAGATAACGGTGAGAAAGAATTACAAGTCAACAGATTCATATTACTGGGTTCGACTACTGGCTACTGAAAGATTTACAATATACAAACATTAATGTCCTCGGCTATTGCTTTTTTATGTATACAATGGACACAAAAATATTTCATTCCTTCCGATATAACGAGAAAGAGAAATTATTTTGAAAAACCAGTGATGCAGTGTTAGAAGCCAAACAATATTTCGAGAATGTTATTTAAAGTTTCGTATTTACTCAATTCTACAGTTGAGCGATATGTCAGTTCGAAAGTGTAATTTTTCATTTAATTCACTTGAAACATATGGGGAGCTTATTTGGCAACTTTCCTATATTTCAAAACCTGTATTCCCGTGTATCGCATGTAAATTTGATACATATTTACTTTTCACATCAAGGTCAAGTTTGGCATGGAACTTTTTTCAATCCCCCTGGGAGACGAGGGGAGGGATACTTAATCACTATCTATGCTTGTCGTAAAAGGCGACTAAAAGAGGCTTTTTTGTCTCCAGTCTCTCTCTCTTTTCTGTCCTTCTCTTCTGTCCCACCTCTCCCCATGATACCCCACCTGTATTTTCCATCTTCTATCAGGTTACACATCTGGCTTCATGACATGAAGAGTATAAGGATCTCCCATTCACGTTGACGCTTCTTCCCTTCCTGGATCAAGCCTTTCAGCAAACTCAACTATCTCACTTCTAC
The DNA here is from genome assembly GCF_032717465.1 of Coenobita brevimanus. Classification (NCBI taxonomy): domain Eukaryota; kingdom Metazoa; phylum Arthropoda; class Malacostraca; order Decapoda; family Coenobitidae; genus Coenobita; species Coenobita brevimanus. The sequence continues at coordinate 9,022,375 of NC_136954.1, forward strand.
GCCAAGACCACCATCCTCACCGTCAACACCACTTCAATGCCAACGTCACTTTAACGCCGACTCCACTTCAACATCGACACCACTTTGACGCCGACGCCACTTCAACGCCAAGACCATCTACATCTCCTTCCCTATTTCTGCTCCACTGCTAGTCATATATCTTTGCTCTGAATTTGTGTAATATGCTCTTTGAAACCTGGTGCTAAAAATACATTCATTTCAGTCTTTTTCAAACGCATTTCAAACTTAAAAAAAAAATGTTCCAGTGATCGGCTTCGTTCGTTTAGTTCGTTTTTAAAGGCTCCAACATGCTTGCATGTGTCGGCCTTGGTCACCTAATGGCGGCTCTCCACGCTGCACGATCCATTGCAGCCTCCCTGTTCAGTCCCTTAACCCTGAGGTCACACTTAATGACCTCGTCCCATGTCTTTCTTGGTCTACCCCTCATAACCCCACCCCCAACATTAACCCGTCACGTCCCGAGTTTTTCCGCACCTCCGACATCCCCCAGTCCCGAGGTATTTAAATTTTTTTTTTGGCTAAAACCTTCGCTTTGGGTAAGAAACATCGAAAATTCATAGAGAAATCGCTCACCTGAGGTTTAAAGTGCCCAATCCAGGTAGGAGTTCCTCCTTACCTGAGTGGGTTTTCTAACATGCTGGCACCAAAGAAAACGAGTTCTATGGGAGGGTAACTATTTTATCCACTCATAAACGGTATTTATTTATTTACTTGGTACGAATGTATATGTAGTATGTGAGTATATTGGTTTTCAAGCAGTAATAAAGGCATTATAAGCATTGATTCACTCACTAACTAATCACCATACCTGACCTTTTTTTGCCACATTACCTGATCATTATTTCTGGTCGTTTCTTCTTCTAATGCTATGTAAACATTGTACTCCACATTGTTATCGATTGGGGAATCATTCTGGCCCTGAATATCTTTACTAGGCAGGTCACTGGTAACAGGTCCTTTGCCAAGACAATGGTGTGAGGGGGGGAAGGGGGAGGTTATGCAGTGTAAGGCATTGTCCCTGCTTGGCATCTTGTAGAGGAATAGAGGAAGGTGTCCCGTGTATACATACGAAAAATCATGTGCGAAAATTGAAAATTGTGCAAATTAGGGACCTTGCAATTGCATGACGTACTGGTACGTCGCCGGGACTGGCAAATGCAAATTGTTGCAACGTACCCATACGTCGACGGGATGGGGCGGGTTAACACTTCTCACCTTCCTCACCCAATTATCATCCCCCATCCTCTCCACATGTCCAAATCATCTCAATCTACCTCTCCTCATCACAACACCAATACACTCCAGTCCCATCCTACCTCTCAACTCTTCCATCATAAACCCAGCCCCTCCCGGCCGTGGACGCAGGGACGCACTGGACATCCACCTAATCATTGTCATTTCTGTACGTCTGAGCCGGCGAATATCTTCCTCCTTCACTGCCCAGGTCTCACTACCATACAGCATTACACTCCTAACACATGCTGCATACAAAGACCCCTTAGCACGTAGGGAGAGTCCTCTCAATGTCAGGAGAGGCAAGAGCTCCCTGAACTTCTTCCAACCACTTCTCACCCTAGCCACAGAGCTAGCTCCAGCCCCACCTCCAGCACACACCATGTCTCCCAAATAACAAAACTCTTCCACACACTCAAGAGATTCACCAGCAAGTTCAATCCTTTCACGTCTGACAATCTCCACCTGCTCACTCCGACACGCCGTACACATAAAATCAGCATTATCTCGCAGTCTACCTCTGATACCACTACATCTCTTATGAACCCATTTATCACACACACTGCACAAGATGGAATTACTTCCCACGCCCTTGTGGCAAACTGCACATGGCCACTCTCCCTCGTCTTTGACAGTACCGCCACCAACCCTAGATATCATCACTTTTGTTTTATCTGCATTTACCCTTAAACTCTTGTGCCCCATACCATCTCTCCACTTCCTAAACCTTTCCTCTGCCTCCCTTTCGTTCTCTGCAATCAATACCAAATCATCAGCATACAACAACTCTCACGGAAGTCCGTTTCTAAAGTCACGTGAAAGGGCTTCAAGTACCACGATAAACAACATGGGACTCAAGACTGACCCCTGATGCACACCAACATTCACGGAAAACTCATCACTCAAATCTCCATTCACTCTTACCTGGGTGTGAGCACCCACATACATAGCAATAACCACCCTAACCAGCCACTCCTCCAAGCCAAGCTTTCTCATTGCCCACTTCACCACCTCTCTAGGGACTCTGTCAAAAGCCTTTTCCAAATCAACAAAAACAAAATAAAGGTCCCTTCTCCTACCAATATATTTTTCCTGAAGCTGACGAACAATGAATATAGCATCAGTGGTCTCCCCTACCTGGCATAAACCCAAACTGCATCTCATCAATATTCACTCTTTTTATTATCATACCATCTAAAACTCTCTTCTATTACCTTCATTATCTGATCTAAAAAGCTTTATACCTCTATAATTTCCTCTTTCCAGGGTATCACCCTTCCCTTTATACACATTTACAATTACACTCTTCAGCCAACCAGCTGGGACAACACACTCATAAATAATCCTATTTATCAGGTCAGTGACTAAACTCACTCCCTATATCGCCTGAGGCAGTCAACCCAGACACACCTGCTGCCTTCCCCACCCTCATCCTGCCTATTGCCTCACTCACAGTAGCAGTATCAATCAAAGGCCAAGGGCCAGACACTGGATCTGCTGGCTCCAAACCTTCCCTGTCCCAGTCAAACTCCTCATTCAACAACCGGTTATAATGCTCCCTCCATGCATCTTTAATATCCTCACTGTTCACCACTACCCTTCCTTCATCATTCTTCACACACCGCTCACCTATAATATCCTGATTATCCCTCTTCACTTGACCTGCCACCCTAAATATCATATTTTTCCCTTCCCCATGATTTAGGTTATCAAGTAAAAGTCTCTGTGACTCAGACTTTGCCCTGTATACCTCTCTTCTAGCCCTACGCTTGGCAGCCAAATATTCCTCTTTGCTACCACCCATCTTCCATTCCCGGAAAAGCCTTCTTTTCTCCTTAACTGCAGCTTCTACACCCTCATCCCACCACCAAGTTACTTTATGTCTTGGTGGTCCAATTGTCCAACCGCATGTCACATCAGTAACTCTCAAGAAATTGTTCTTGAGGGCTCTGTGCTGTTCATTAACGCCTCTGTCTACAGCTCCCTGTTCAGCCACCACTCTCCTCAACTCGCTATAGAAGGCATCCCTTACTACTTGGTTTTTCAGCTTCCATATTTTCCTCCTAGGTACATAAGTCCTCTTTTTCATTACTTGTTCTTTAAGCACCATATCACAAATCAATAGTTTGTGCTGCTGCACACATTCCTCACTTCCTATAACTTTAACATCCCTCACTAACCTCCTATCGGCCCTCCTAACCAGAAAATAATCTATCTGACTGCTATTTCCTTCAAATATATTTTGCAGATGTATTGAATAATAATAATAATAATAATAATAATAATAATAATATAAGAAGAAGAAGGCTCAACACCTGGAAAAGGTTTTGCTGGACAAGAAATACTTGAAAATCAGAATTAAGATCCATTAACTTTAAGGTGCTTGATCACACTGCGTTTACAGGACTAAGTCATAGGGAGATGGAACGAGACTGAGGAAGACCGTTCTAGACTCTTTTAGACTCTTTTAAAAATGCAGCAGGTAAGCTCTAGAATCTAGAGCTTACCTGCTGCATTTTTAAAAGACAGAGTATCGGTTAACTCCTCGATTAGACAGCTGGCAGAAAAGGAATGACACTGATATGAAATACTGACTATTTTTTTTTTACTATTATAAACGTTTGAACATTCTGAAGACAATATTCTTTATGATATTCTGAACTACCTAAATATTACGAAGTTACTTATGCATACAATATGCTAAGCAATTAACCCCCCTCACCATGAACTTTTTTTTGTTCTAATTCCGTTCTTACCACTGCCATATTATCTGATTCAGCAATGGATGCTAACTATCGTAGTACAGGGGTTAACCACTTCAGTCTGATGACGTATTTTGTATTCTATTCTCCCAAAATTCAGATGGTGCTGGGGTGGGATGCTTTCATGTGGTGGCACCGATTACAACTAGGTGGCTTTCACTGCCCTGTTATACAAGCGTTCCTCAATTACCCCACTATCCCCTGAAAGGAGGACGGTGTGCTACAGGGGCGAAGCTTCAGGCTGCAGTTCACTGGGTTCATGTTTCAGATCAACCCGGAACTACCACCACCAACGCCACCACCAACGCCACCACCACTACTACTACCTTTAGATGATTGTATTCAACTCTGGAAAGAT